>NC_058086.1:31684760-31999949 GCF_014858855.1 Bufo gargarizans
AGGAAGCTTTCAAGCCCCCTACACGACTGAAGATCTTATAAAACATTACAACTGTGGAGACCTCAACTCCATCATCTTCAGCCACGAATCTTCACAGGTTTGTGCTCATTGAGAATACATGTGTGGGAAATTATTTTCTTCCATGAAAATTTGCGGTATATCATTTAAAGACTAGTTAAATGTTCTTTGGGAGGGATCACTGGTTGACATTCTTTCTACACTGAACAACATAGAAACTACACAGTGGCTACGGAAGTGTCTCGGGAGCCCCAGGAGAGGAATAGTGATGATGTCACCACATGGATGAGATCAACCAGCATAGAAAGTAATCAACTGCATATGGGGATATGCTCCTGGGCTCCATTGTCTTCATTGGGGCATAAGGAGCTTGTTGAACCCAATAGAGTCTATACCTTCAGGCTCTACTCCATAACTTGCTCCAAGTCGAAGGGTTTAATAACATAAGTTATTATATATATATTCGTAATTGCTCTTTTTGAATTATGAGTATTTTGTGTAAAACTAAATAAATAAATACATTTACAGATGAGAAAGCCCATTTAAATTTTGAGCCAACACCATGATCAGTGAACAGCAGATATTGCCTAGAACAGTGATGGCTAACCTCTGGCACTCCAGCTGTGGTAAAACTACGACTCCCAAGATACCCCCTTGCTTGGCTGTTCAGAGATATGCTTTACACTAGGGCCATAAGAACCTTTAGGGTCCATTCACACGTCCGTGTGTGTTTTGTGGATCCGCGGATCTGCAAAACACGGAAAGTGGCAATGTGCGTTCCACATTTTGCGGACCGCACATTGCCGGCACTAATAGAATATGCCTATTCTTGTCCGCAATTGCGGACAAGAATAGGACATGTTCTATTTTTTTCGGGAACGGAATTGCAGACCCGGAAGTGCAGGTCTGCAATTCCGTATCCGGGCAGCACATCGTGCGGTCCCTTAGAAATGAATGGGTCCGCAATTCCGTTGCGCAAAATGCGGAACAGAATTGCGGACGTGTGAATGGACCCTTAGACTGGAGATGACCGTTGCCCTGATGCCCCATTACTTAAGTTGCCGTCTCCTCTGTTTTCCATCCTGCTCCTCATTTCCCAGCCACGGTGGTTGCAGTAACGGGTGTCTTCTGTAGGCTGTGGCCTGCATGTTCAGTCTAAAGGCCTTGAGGCCTGTATCATAGAGTGCAGACTCACTCCCAAACTTTTAAAGGACCAGTATGCACGTCCAAATCCTTCCTCAGCCAATGGTTGGTCACTCCTGTGTATATAAGGTGACATCTACAGTGGAAGGGTGCCTTAGCTTTAGGTTTTCTAGTCACTAGTAATCTGCAAAGGTATATTCTCTGTCTGACTACCCATGTACCGTACTCTATCCTGACTACCAACTCTCACTTATAGCCGCTTGCCCTGACCTTTGCCTGTTTCTCAGGTTTCCCTACTGCCACCTGCCCTGACCCTAGACTTGCCTCACGGATAGATTTGTAGGCTGCCTGCCCTGGCATAAGTTCATCTACAGACTATGAATATTGACTGACCCCTTGGTGCTTCACACCAGTGTTTCTGACCCCTCCTGGGTCATACGCCAACCATTCCAGCACTATCTCAATATGTAGCAGCCTGGCAGCTTCCCCACAGCCAAGTCTAGATCCCTGTATAGGGGTTACAGGGTACATACCAAGGGACTGCCAAGATAACGGCTTTGGCTTTAGCTCAAAGCCAAACCAGATGGTTGGTACAGTGCATCCACACCCACTGCCCGTAACATTGACTTCTATGACCGAGTGCTGTACTCATACTCTGTGGCCTGTGCAGGGAGTGGAGGGGGTGAGCTGTGAGCATCACCTATTGTTAATAGTGGACCCTGTGTCACCTTTTATTGTAATCCCACCTGGGATGATATTGAAATGACTGTTGAAAAGTAACCTCTTCAGAACAGGAAGTGTAAGCCTGCTGTGAGGCTCACTGGCTAGATTGAAAACTGCAGAATTTCATGATCTTTTTCTATATAGTTACTTACATGGCAATTAAAAAAAATGCCAAAAATCATTAAATAAAACATGCTTTTGTCATTTTCTGATGACACATTCCCTTTAAAGTAGAAATTAGCTACATAATTTACTGTTAGCAAGAGGACAAGAAGGCGATTTTTCACTCCTTTACTTCTTTTTTAATATTTTCAGCAGCTGACAATGCTGCTTACTATACACTGGTCCCTTAGGTGCCGCCTTCCACTATGTTTAGGTTGAGTCAGTCGGACGTGAATAACCTCTGCTCACAACTGGCTCTACCTTCCCCCTTCATGCCCTTATGACACATTTACTCTACACGTGGCTCTCATTTGCCCAGGGAAATAATGGGATTACAGCTCTGTCCCTCTGGTTGGCCCTCATGAGCACTAGGCTTGTTGATTCGTCTGAAAAGATTTGGAAGGAATGTGCAGCAACAAAGCCCAATTATATGGACTTCCCGAGTCTTTGCACATAAGTCCTCTCATCATAACTAAAGGCTTAAGAGCAATTCTTAGTTTATATTCAAAGGGAAGGCCAGCGCATTGCCTGGTAGTCTAATGATTATCGGAATAAGTCGCTGCACTAACATACTCTCTCGGCTTAAGCCCTCTGAGTCATTCGCCACTCAATGGATTACTACACATTACCCAATGTCAAGGAGTCTTAAAGGAGATGTCCATTCTATATGTTGCTATATATTTTACAGAGATACATTGTTATCAGTGAATGTTGTACACTCACTTTCACAATTATAGGCCTACAATCTGTGGTTCTCCTTGCTGTTGTAAAACTAAAACTCTCAGCATCCTGGTTTTGCAACAGTCAAGGGTTGGAGACCATGGATCTAAAAAATGCACCTGTATGGGGAAATTCTCAACATATATAATGCTATTGTATGGGATTCAATTCCATTTGTCCATTTTGATGTGTCTGATGGCAACCAGTCATTGAGGTTTCTACAGTCGTTACATTGCAAAGGAGCTTCTTCAGCAGTCATATTAGTTACATTGCTACTATGTATTTTTTTATGCACAACACTTTACAGACATTAGCATCAAGCTGTCCCCAATGGGGCTCATATCTAAATTCCCTATCAGTATGTCTTTGGAGTGTGGGAGGAAACCAGAGAACCTGAGGAGAACATATAAAAACTCCATGCTGATGTTGTCCTTGGTCAGATTCGAACCTAGGACCCCAGCGCTAACCACCGAGCCACCGTGCTGCATTGCAAAACCAGTTAATATCCCTACTAAAAACTTAGAACTTAAAATGATTCATATTGAAGTCAATTTTTTTTATGAAAACAAAATGATAACAAAATTTTGAATCCAAACACCAAGTGTCAGTTCCCCTTTACAGATAACTTAAAGCGGAAGAAATTTTTTGAAAAACACTTCCATATTTGTTGTCATATTCCTTCCTGTCTGTGGCCGGTGGGCAGTGACCTTTGGATAGTAGTGTGGGGGGGCCTGAGGCTACAAGTTGACGTTATGATAAATGGACGGCCTGTGTGCTTGACTGACAGTCTGAAATGACCTCTTGTGTTACTCTTTCGCTGACTCATTCATTTAGTAGCATAAGATTGTTATCAGTGATGGTCTGATGCCTTGTCTCATAAAGATCATGGTAGACTCTGAACTACTTACTGCCATCTCGTTCTGGAGAGATTTTTTTTATTTATTTTTTTTACTCTACAGCGGTTTGTAGGTGAGTAAAAGTTATTCTATTATTCTGCTATAAGTCATCAATACTTTAGGATTTTTCTACTGTGTCGATAAAGATTTTACTTACAAAAGCGATCACATTTGAGAGGAGTCTATTTCATTAAAGTTTACAAAGACATCAATTACAGTCCTTAAGGCCTCTTTGCCACGGGTATGTGCGCCCCGTGGTCGTGCTGCGGCCTGCAAAATGCGGGCCGCAATGCATGAGCACAGTCCGTGGGGCAGCCGCAGCGGATTGCAGACTCATTCACTTGAATGGGTCCGCGATCCTGCCGTTCCGCAAAAAGATAGGACATGTTCTATCATTTTGCGGAACGGAAGTACGGGACGAAACCCCACGGAAGCACTCCGTAGTGCTTCCGTAGGGTTCCGTTCCATCCTTCCATTCCGCACCATTCCGCATCTCCGGATTTGAAGTGAATAGGTCCGCATCCGTGATGTGGAATGGCCACGGAACGGCACCTGTGTATTGCTGATCAGCAAATACGGTCCTCAATACGGCCACGGGGCGCACACGCCCGTGAGAAAGAGGCCTAAATCGTTTTTTTTCTGCAAAACATATTCTATATTTTTCAAACCAGCAGCTGGATCTGAATACTTTTGTAATTGCATCTAATTCAACATTTACTAAAGCCACTGAGTTATTCTACGAAAAGTTTCTGTATAGCGCCACCTGCCGTTTGTTCTTTTCCTTATTTTTTAGTCCACCTCACTGAGGTGGTCGCACATATTATAACACAGGTAGTTGCTTCATATCTGTTCTCTGCAGTGAATTAGATGTCATATGGCCCTGTTCGTAGCAACGAGAATCCATACAATTTACTTTCACTTTCTTTGCCCAAGTCACTTTTTAGAGCCACTCTTCATAAAGTTACATAGTTCAGATAGTGTTGCAGGCATGCTCTGTGGCCTGTAATTGATGTCATTGTGCAAGGAGGGGAGTAGAAAAGCTTTGTCCATCACCTACTGTGAATGGAGGATTCTGGGTTATCTATTTATAGCTGTTATCCTTCCTTGCAATTTTGCCTGTGTTGGTGATGAGATGACTTCTGAGAGGTGATCTCTTCCAAACAAGAAAGATCAGACTATTATTAGGCTCAGTGGTCAGAGTAAAAAAAACCTGCAAAATGTAGATTTTTTGTAATCTAGTTTTGATGTGAAAAATGTAAATTTTTATAAACAATATTGAGCCTTTCTGTCACAAAGTTTTTCTAGCTGTGTGAATAGTACTTTTTACTTTCACTTTGTGCCGGTCATCTAATAACCCTTATCTCTAATTTACGAAGAGGCCATAAGCACTTATTTAAGCCACATTCTTATCTGCAAGATGAGAACTGAGTTATAAAGAGTGTTTATGATGTCAGAGATGAGGAGCCAGTCAGATTAGCTGGCTGAAGGAGCAGAGAGAAATTTCCGATCTCTCTTTTAGAGCATTTCAGCCCTGTGTAGAGAAAAGGGCTCCATATTTGTAATAAAGACCAATTGAAAAAAGGATTTTTAGCTCAAAATGAATACAATGCAATCAGAAAAAATGCCCCAAAGGTGTACATAACCTTTAACCCTTTCACCCCCGGAGTTCTTTTTGTTTGTTTGTTTTTTTGCGTTTTCATTTTGCACTCCCTGCCTTCTCAGAGACATAACTTTTTTATTTGTCTGTTCACATAGCCTTAGGAGTGGTTGATTTCTGCAGAACAAGTTGTACTTTCCAACGCCACCATTTAATATTGCATATGATGTTGTGGGAAGCGGGAAAAAAATTCCAAATGGGGTGAAATTGCAAAAAAAAGCAATTCCACCACAGTTTTACGTTTTTTTTTTTATGACGTTTGATGTACGATAAAACTGACCAGTTACTTTTATTCCACAGGTCAGTACAAATCTGGCGATACCTTATATGTATAGTTTTTCTTGCGTTTTGATAGTGATAAAGAAATTAAAAAGTGGGCATTTGGACGCTTTTTTTTTTCGTTTTGCCGTATGGGGAATAAATTTGTTTATTTTTTTATACTATGGGCGTTTTCGCACATCGCGACACCCATGATGTGTATATATTTTTATTTTTTTAGTTCTTTTATTTTTAATTTAAGAAAAGGGGGCAATCTGAATTTTTATGTTTTTTTATTTTTAAAAACTTTTTTTTTTACACTTTTTTATAGTTCAATCATCTGATTGCTATTATCAGAGACTCCAATGCACTTGCATTGGAATCTATGATGATTTCAGTACTTTCCTATGGAGCCCTATTACAGGCAAGGGCTCCATAGGAAATACTATGCAGCAGCCTCCTGTCATTCACAAAGATAGGGGCTGCTGCACACACGCTCCGGCTCCTCCGATCGCAACACGGGGAGCTGGAGCATAACCAGAAGAGAAAGCTTTCGGTTTTCAGCGCGCTCAGATGCCGTGGTCAGGATTGGGCTGAGGGGTTAAATGTCTGCAATCGGCATTACTGCCAGTTGCGGACATGATCTGTGGGTGTCTTCTAAAAGAAGCAGGCGGCCACCCGCGGCTATTGCGTCTGCAGTGGGCAGGAGTGGGCGCCATCTTTAAAGACCCGACCAGTGCCGTACTATTACGGCGCTGTACGGGAAGGGGTTAAAAATATATTTAAATTTAAAAAAAACTTGATTTGAATAATAGGTCATTTTCTGATGACACATTCCCCCGTAAGAACCGACTGAAACCAGAAAGTGATTTTACTGTTTAAACATAATTTTTGAAATGAGTATGTTAGCAATGATTGTTGAGCTGAATTATGGCAGCAGATATCATCACACGAATAAATTTGACTACAAAAAAAAAATGAAAAGAGAAATATGATAATGATGGAGGAATCTCATGTCAAATGTGCTGTAATCTCCGGTGATAAAAGTGTCACGGTTTGTCTAAGAAGCTATCCGGCACTTAAGAGAATTTCAAGTGAAAGCAGAATTCTGGAATCTGAGAAGCAGATGTTTCGGGCCGGGCTCAAACAATATCATGATCCTCAGTAAATGAAAGACAAAATAAGAATCAGATGGTGAAGACCCTATCGTGATCAAGAGATAGAATGAGACGGCCCCAGTCCATTTATTAAAGAGAGATGATAGCCTTGTAAGGAGAAAGGATCATCTTGTCATCATGTACAGCATTTTGTCATTTTGTAGCAAAAGAAAAGCAGGACCGGTACAGGGGTTAAACAAGAATGGCAGCTCCATTAAGTTAAAGAAAGCAGAGATGGCAGCCTACTATGTTGAGGCGTAACTTGAAGCTCCTGGGCTCCTATGCAAAATCTATATGGTGCCCCAGCTACCTAGAGGCCTTTAGGCCTCCTTAGGCACCAAGGCCCAGGTGTGACTACTGCCTTTGCCTCGCCTATAGTTAAACCAGGTCCTACATTCAAAAGAGAATCAGCTCAGGTCTAAACAGGAGATTCTCTCCAAAGTTGTCAAAGCCAGGAACGATTTCTCTACTGTTTCTTTAGATTATCACTAGGGATGAGCGAACTCGAACTGTATAGTTCGGGTTCGTACCGAATTTTGGGGTGTCCGTGACACGGACCCGAACCCGGACATTTTCGTAAAAGTCCGGGTTCGGGTTCGGTGTTCGTCGCTTTCTTCGCGCTTTTGTGACGCTTTCTTGGCGCTTTTTGAAAGGCTGCAAAGCAGCCAATCAACAAGCGTCATACTACTTGCCCCAAGAGGCCATCACAGCCATGCCTACTATTGGCATGGCTGTGATTGGCCAGAGCACCATGTGACCCAGCCTCTATTTAAGCTGGAGTCACATAGCGCCGCCCGTCACTCTGCTCTGATTAGCGTAGGGAGAGGTTGCGGCTGCGACAGTAGGGCGAGATTAGGCAGATTAACTCCTCCAAAGGACTTGATTAACTGATCGATCTGCAGCTGTGGATCATTGAGCTGCTGATCCTCAATTGCTCACTGTTTTTAGGCTGCCCAGACCGTTTGTCAGTCACATTTTTCTGGGGTGATCGGCGGCCATTTTGTGTCTTGTGGTGCGCCAGCACAAGCTGCGACCAAGTGCATTTAACCCTCAATGGTGTGGTTGTTTTTTGGCTAAAGCCTACATCAGGGTGAAGCTGTCACACCAAGTGCATTTAACCAGCAATAGTCTGTTTATTTTTTGGCCATATACTACATCAGGGGCAAGCTGCGCCTGTCACCAAGTGCATTTAACCCTCAATGGTGCGTTTGTTTTTTGGCTAAAGCCTACATCAGGGTGAAGCTGTCACACCAAGTGCATTTAACCAGCAATAGTCTGTTTATTTTTTGGCCATATACTACATCAGGGGCAAGCTGCGCCCGTCACCAAGTGCATTTAACCCTCAGTAGTGTGGTTGGTCAAGCTATCACACCAAGTGCATTTAACCAGCAATAGTCTGTTCATTTTTTGGCCATATACTAAATCAGGGGCAAGCTGCGCCCGTCACCAAGTGCATTTAACCAGCAATAGTCTGTTCATTTTTTGGCCATATACTACATCAGGGGCAAGCTGCGCCCGTCACCAAGTGCATTTAACCCTCAGTAGTGTGGTTGGTCAAGCTGTGACACCAAGTGCATTTAACCAGCAATAGTCTGTTCATTTTTTGGCCATATACTACATCAGGGGCAAGCTGCGCCCATCACCAAGTGCATTTAACCAGCAATAGTGTGGTTATTTTTTGGCCATATCCCAGTCTAATTCTGTCACTAAATCCATACCGGTCACCCAGCGCCTAAATACTAGGCCTCAAATTTATATCCCGCTAAATCTCTCGTTACCGCTGTCCTGTTGTGGCTGGGAAAGTTATTTAGTGTCCGTCAAAGCACATTTTTTGTTCTGGGTTGAAATACAATTCCCAATTTAGCAATTTAAAAATTTAGTGGTTTCTGCTGTATCAGAGCTATTTGAAATCTATCCCTAAAAGGGTATATAATATTCAAGGTGCACATAGGGTCATTCAGAATAACTTCACACACCCGCTACTGTGCATTTCCAAGTCTAATTCTGTCACTAAACCCATACCTGTCACCCAGCGCCTAAATACTAGGCCTCAAATTCATATCCAGCTAAATCTGTCGTTAGTGCTGTAGCTGGGCGAGTTATTTAGTGTCCGTTCAAGCACATTTCTTGTTCTGGGTTGAAATACAATTCCCAATTTAGCAATTTCATAATTTAGTGGTTTCTGCTATATCAGAGCTATTTGAAATCTATCCCTAAAAGGGTAGATCATATTGAAGGTGCACATAGGGACATTCAGAATAACTTCACACACCCGCTACTGTGCATTTCCAAGTCTAATTCTGTCACTAAACCCATACCTGTCACCCAACGCCTAAATACTAGGCCTCAAATTTATATCCAGCTAAATCTGTCCTTAGTGCTGTAGCTGGGCGAGTTATTTAGTGTCCGTTCAAGCACATTTCTTGTTCTGGGTTGAAATACAATTCCCAATTTAGCAATTTCATAATTTAGTGGTTTCTGCTATATCAGAGCTATTTGAAATCTATCCCTAAAAGGGTAGATCATATTGAAGGTGCACATAGGGACATTCAGAATAACTTCACACACCCGCTACTGTGCATTTCCAAGTCTAATTCTGTCACTAAACCCATACCTGTCACCCAGCGCCTAAATACTAGGCCTCAAATTTATATCCAGCTAAATCTGTCCTTAGTGCTGTAGCTGGGCGAGTTATTTAGTGTCCGTTCAAGCACATTTCTTGTTCTGGGTTGAAATACAATTCCCAATTTAGCAATTTCATAATTTAGTGGTTTCTGCTATATCAGAGCTATTTGAAATCTATCCCTAAAAGGGTATATAATATTCAAGGTGCACATTGGGTCATTCAGAATAACTTCACACACACCCGCTACTGTGTATTTCCAAGTCTAATTCTGTCACTAAACCCATACCTGTCACCCAGCGCCTAAATACTAGGCCTCAAATTCATATCCAGCTAAATCTGTCGTTAGTGCTGTAGCTGGGCGAGTTATTTAGTGTCCGTTCAAGCACATTTCTTGTTCTGGGTTGAAATACAATTCCCAATTTAGCAATTTCATAATTTAGTGGTTTCTGCTATATCAGAGCTATTTGAAATCTATCCCTAAAAGGGTAGATCATATTGAAGGTGCACATAGGGACATTCAGAATAACTTCACACACCCGCTACTGTGCATTTCCAAGTCTAATTCTGTCACTAAACCCATACCTGTCACCCAGCGCCTAAATACTAGGCCTCAAATTTATATCCAGCTAAATCTGTCCTTAGTGCTGTAGCTGGGCGAGTTATTTAGTGTCCGTTCAAGCACATTTCTTGTTCTGGGTTGAAATACAATTCCCAATTTAGCAATTTCATAATTTAGTGGTTTCTGCTATATCAGAGCTATTTGAAATCTATCCCTAAAAGGGTAGATCATATTGAAGGTGCACATAGGGACATTCAGAATAACTTCACACACCCGCTACTGTGCATTTCCAAGTCTAATTCTGTCACTAAACCCATACCTGTCACCCAGCGCCTAAATACTAGGCCTCAAATTTATATCCAGCTAAATCTGTCCTTAGTGCTGTAGCTGGGCGAGTTATTTAGTGTCCGTTCAAGCACATTTCTTGTTCTGGGTTGAAATACAATTCCCAATTTAGCAATTTCATAATTTAGTGGTTTCTGCTATATCAGAGCTATTTGAAATCTATCCCTAAAAGGGTATATAATATTCAAGGTGCACATTGGGTCATTCAGAATAACTTCACACACACCCGCTACTGTGTATTTCCAAGTCTAATTCTGTCACTAAACCCATACCTGTCACCCAGCGCCTAAATACTAGGCCTCAAATTTATATCCAGCTAAATCTGTCCTTAGTGCTGTAGCTGGGCGAGTTATTTAGTGTCCGTTCAAGCACATTTTTTGTTCTGGGTTGAAATACAATTCCCAATTTAGCAATTTCATAATTTAGTGGTTTCTGCTATATCAGAGCTATTTGAAATCTATCCCTAAAAGGGTAGATCATATTGAAGGTGCACATAGGGACATTCAGAATAACTTCACACACCCGCTACTGTGCATTTCCAAGTCTAATTCTGTCACTAAACCCATACCTGTCACCCAGCGCCTAAATACTAGGCCTCAAATTTATATCCAGCTAAATCTGTCCTTAGTGCTGTAGCTGGGCGAGTTATTTAGTGTCCGTTCAAGCACATTTCTTGTTCTGGGTTGAAATACAATTCCCAATTTAGCAATTTCATAATTTAGTGGTTTCTGCTATATCAGAGCTATTTGAAATCTATCCCTAAAAGGGTATATAATATTCAAGGTGCACATTGGGTCATTCAGAATAACTTCACACACACCCGCTACTGTGTATTTCTAAGTCTAATTCTGTCACTAAACCCATACCTGTCACCCAGCGCCTAAATACTAGGCCTCAAATTTATATCCTGCTAAATCTCTCGTTAACGCTGTCCTGTTGTGGCTGGGAAAGTTATTTAGTGTCCGTCAAAGCACATTTTTTGTTCTGGGTTGAAATACAATTCCCAATTTAGCAATTTCATAATTTAGTGGTTTCTGCTATATCAGAGCTATTTGAAATCTATCCCTAAAAGGGTATATAATATTCAAGGTGCACATTGGGTCATTCAGAATAACTTCACACACACCCGCTTCTGTGCATTTCCAAGTCTAATTCTGTCACTAAATCCATACCGGTCACCCAGCGCCTAAATACTAGGCCTCAAATTTATATCCTGCTAAATCTCTCGTTAACGCTGTCCTGTTGTGGCTGGGAAAGTTATTTAGTGTCCGTCAAAGCACATTTTTTGTTCTGGGTTGAAATACAATTCCCAATTTAGCAATTTCATAATTTAGTGGTTTCTGCTATATCAGAGCTATTTGAAATCTATCCCTAAAAGGGTATATAATATTCAAGGTGCACATTGGGTCATTCAGAATAACTTCACACACACACGCTTCTGTGCATTTCCAAGTCTAATTCTGTCACTAAATCCATACCGGTCACCCAGCGCCTAAATACTAGGCCTCAAATTTATATCCTGCTAAATCTCTCGTTAACGCTGTCCTGTTGTGGCTGGGAAAGTTATTTAGTGTCCGTCAAAGCACATTTTTTGTTCTGGGTTGAAATACAATTCCCAATTTAGCAATTTCATAATTTAGTGGTTTCTGCTATATCAGAGCTATTTGAAATCTATCCCTAAAAGGGTATATAATATTCAAGGTGCACATTGGGTCATTCAGAATAACTTCACACACACCCGCTACTGTGTATTTCCAAGTCTAATTCTGTCACTAAACCCATACCTGTCACCCAGCGCCTAAATACTAGGCCTCAAATTTATATCCTGCTAAATCTCTCGTTACCGCTGTCCTGTTGTGGCTGGGAAAGTTATTTAGTGTCCGTCAAAGCACATTTTTTGTTCTGGGTTGAAATACAATTCCCAATTTAGCAATTTCATAATTTAGTGGTTTCTGCTATATCAGAGCTATTTGAAATCTATCCCTAAAAGGGTATATAATATTCAAGGTGCACATTGGGTCATTCAGAATAACTTCACACACACCCGCTACTGTGTATTTCTAAGTCTAATTCTGTCACTAAACCCATACCTGTCACCCAGCGCCTAAATACTAGGCCTCAAATTTATATCCTGCTAAATCTCTCGTTAACGCTGTCCTGTTGTGGCTGGGAAAGTTATTTAGTGTCCGTCAAAGCACATTTTTTGTTCTGGGTTGAAATACAATTCCCAATTTAGCAATTTCATAATTTAGTGGTTTCTGCTATATCAGAGCTATTTGAAATCTATCCCTAAAAGGGTATATAATATTCAAGGTGCACATTGGGTCATTCAGAATAACTTCACACACACCCGCTACTGTGTATTTCTAAGTCTAATTCTGTCACTAAACCCATACCTGTCACCCAGCGCCTAAATACTAGGCCTCAAATTTATATCCTGCTAAATCTCTCGTTAACGCTGTCCTGTTGTGGCTGGGAAAGTTATTTAGTGTCCGTCAAAGCACATTTTTTGTTCTGGGTTGAAATACAATTCCCAATTTAGCAATTTCATAATTTAGTGGTTTCTGCTATATCAGAGCTATTTGAAATCTATCCCTAAAAGGGTATATAATATTCAAGGTGCACATTGGGTCATTCAGAATAACTTCACACACACACGCTTCTGTGCATTTCCAAGTCTAATTCTGTCACTAAATCCATACCGGTCACCCAGCGCCTAAATACTAGGCCTCAAATTTATATCCTGCTAAATCTCTCGTTAACGCTGTCCTGTTGTGGCTGGGAAAGTTATTTAGTGTCCGTCAAAGCACATTTTTTGTTCTGGGTTGAAATACAATTCCCAATTTAGCAATTTCATAATTTAGTGGTTTCTGCTATATCAGAGCTATTTGAAATCTATCCCTAAAAGGGTATATAATATTCAAGGTGCACATTGGGTCATTCAGAATAACTTCACACACACACGCTTCTGTGCATTTCCAAGTCTAATTCTGTCACTAAATCCATACCGGTCACCCAGCGCCTAAATACTAGGCCTCAAATTTATATCCTGCTAAATCTCTCGTTAACGCTGTCCTGTTGTGGCTGGGAAAGTTATTTAGTGTCCGTCAAAGCACATTTTTTGTTCTGGGTTGAAATACAATTCCCAATTTAGCAATTTCATAATTTAGTGGTTTCTGCTATATCAGAGCTATTTGAAATCTATCCCTAAAAGGGTATATAATATTCAAGGTGCACATTGGGTCATTCAGAATAACTTCACACACACACGCTTCTGTGCATTTCCAAGTCTAATTCTGTCACTAAATCCATACCGGTCACCCAGCGCCTAAATACTAGGCCTCAAATTTATATCCCGCTGAATTTGAATACAATACATTGGGCCAAATAATATATTTGTTGTTGTGGTGAACCATAACAATGAGAAAAACATCTAGTAAGGGACGCGGACGTGGACATGGTCGTGGTGGTGTTAGTGGACCCTCTGGTGCTGGGAGAGGACGTGGCCGTTCTGCCACATCCACACGTCCTAGTGTACCAACTACCTCAGGTCCCAGTAGCCGCCAGAATTTACAGCGATATATGGTGGGGCCCAATGCCGTTCTAAGGATGGTAAGGCCTGAGCAGGTACAGGCATTAGTCAATTGGGTGGCCGACAGTGGATCCAGCACGTTCACATTATCTCCCACCCAGTCTTCTGCAGAAAGCGCACAGATGGCGCCTGAAAACCAACCCCATCAGTCTGTCACATCACCCCCATGCATACCAGGGAAACTGTCTCAGCCTCAAGTTATGCAGCAGTCTCTTATGCTGTTTGAAGACTCCGCTGGCAGGGTTTCCCAAGGGCATCCACCTAGCCCTTCCCCAGCGGTGAAAGACATAGAATGCACTGACGCACAACCACTTATGTTTCCTGATGATGAGGACATGGGAATACCACCTCAGCATGTCTCTGATGATGACGAAACACAGGTGCCAACTGCTGCGTCTTTCTGCAGTGTGCAGACTGAACAGGAGGTCAGGGATCAAGACTGGGTGGAAGACGATGCAGGGGACGATGAGGTCCTAGACCCCACATGGAATGAAGGTCGTGCCACTGACTTTCACAGTTCGGAGGAAGAGGCAGTGGTGAGACCGAGCCAACAGCTTAGCAAAAGAGGGAGCAGTGGGCAAAAGCAGAACACCCGCCGCCAAGAGACTCCGCCTGCTACTGACCGCCGCCATCTGGGACCGAGCACCCCAAAGGCAGCTTCAAGGAGTTCCCTGGCATGGCACTTCTTCAAACAATGTGCTGACGACAAGACCCGAGTGGTTTGCACGCTGTGCCATCAGAGCCTGAAGCGAGGCATTAACGTTCTGAACCTGAGCACAACCTGCATGACCAGGCACCTGCATGCAAAGCATGAACTGCAGTGGAGTAAACACCTTAAAACCAAGGAAGTCACTCAGGCTCCCCCTGCTACCTCTTCTGCTGCTGCCGCCTCGGCCTATTCTGCTGCTGCCGCCTCGGCCTCTTCCTCCGCCTCTGGAGGAACGTTGGCACCTGCCGCCCAGCAAACAGGGGATGTACCACCAACACCACCACCACCACCTCGTCACCAAGCGTCTCAACCATGTCACACGCCAGCGTTCAGCTCTCCATCTCACAAACATTTGATAGAAAGCGTAAATTTCCACCTAGCCACCCTCGATCCCTGGCCCTGAATGCCAGCATTTCTAAACTACTGGCCTATGAAATGCTGTCATTTAGGCTGGTGGACACAGACAGCTTCAAACAGTGTCATGTCGCTTGCTGTCCCACAGTATGTTGTTCCCAGCCGGCACTACTTCTCCAAGAGAGCCGTGCCTTCCCTGCACAACCAAGTATCCGATAAAATCAAGTGTGCACTGCGCAACGCCATCTGTAGCAAGGTCCACCTAACCACAGATACGTGGACCAGTAAGCACGGCCAGGGACGCTATATCTCCCTAACTGCACACTGGGTAAATGTAGTGGCAGCTGGGCCCCAGGCGGAGAGCTGTTTGGCGCACGTCCTTCCGCCGCCAAGGATCGCAGGGCAACATTCTTTGCCTCCTGTTGCCACCTCCTCCTTCTCGGCTTCCTCCTCCTCTTCTTCCACCTGCTCATCCAGTCAGCCACACACCTTCACCACCAACTTCAGCACAGCCCGGGGTAAACGTCAGCAGGCCATTCTGAAACTCATATGTTTGGGGGACAGGCCCCACACCGCACAGGAGTTGTGGCGGGGTATTGAACAACAGACCGACGAGTGGTTGCTGCCGGTGAGCCTCAAGCCCGGCCTGGTGGTGTGTGATAATGGGCGAAATCTCGTTGCAGCTCTGGGACTAGCCAATTTGACGCACATCCCTTGCTTGGCGCATGTGCTGAATTTGGTGGTGCAGAAGTTCATTCACAACTACCCCGACATGTCAGAGCTGCTGCATAAAGTGCGGGCCGTCTTTTCGCGCTTCCGGCGTTCACATCCTGCTGCTGCTCGCCTGTCTGCGCTACAGCGTAACTTCGGCCTTCCCGCTCACCGCCTCATATGCGACGTGCCCACCAGGTGGAACTCCACCTTGCACATGCTGGACAGACTGTGCGAGCAGCAGCAGGCCATAGTGGAGTTTCAGCTGCAGCACGCACGGGTCAGTCGCACTACAGAACAGCACCACTTCACCACCAATGACTGGGCCTCCATGCGAGACCTGTGTGCCCTGTTGCGCTGTTTCGAGTACTCCACCAACATGGCCAGTGGCGATGACACCGTTATCAGCGTTACAATACCACTTCTATGTCTCCTTGAGAAAACACTTAGGGCGATGATGGAAGAGGAGGTGGCCCAGGAGGAGGAGGAGGAGGAGGAGGAAGAGGGGTCATTTTTAGCACTTTCAGGCCAGTCTCTTCGAAGTGACTCAGAGGGAGGTTTTTGGCAACAGCAGAGGCCAGGTACAAATGTGGCCAGCCAGGGCCCACTACTGGAGGACGAGGAGGACGAGGATGAGGAGGAGGTGGAGGAGGATGAGGATGAAGCATGGTCACAGCGGGGTGGCACCCAACGCAGCTCGGGTCCATCACTGGTGCGTGGCTGGGGGGAAAGGCAGGACGATGACGATACGCCTCCCACAGAGGACAGCTTGTCCTTACCCCTGGGCAGCCTGGCACACATGAGCGACTACATGCTGCAGTGCCTGCGCAACGACAGCAGAGTTGCCCACATTTTAACCTGTGCGGACTACTGGGTTGCCACCCTGCTGGATCCACGCTACAAAGACAATGTGCCCACCTTACTTCCTGCACTGGAGCGTGATAGGAAGATGCGCGAGTACAAGCGCACGTTGGTAGACGCGCTACTGAGAGCATTCCCAAATGTCACAGGGGAACAAGTGGAAGCTCAAGGCCAAGGCAGAGGAGGAGCAAGAGGTCGCCAAGGCAGCTGTGTCACGGCCAGCTCCTCTGAGGGCAGGGTTAGCATGGCAGAGATGTGGAAAACTTTTGTCAACACGCCACAGCTAACTGCACCACCACCTGATACGCAACGTGTTAGCAGGAGGCAACATTTCACTAACATGGTGGAACAGTACGTGTGCACACCCCTCCACGTACTGACTGATGGTTCGGCCCCATTCAACTTCTGGGTCTCTAAATTGTCCACGTGGCCAGAGCTAGCCTTTTATGCCTTGGAGGTGCTGGCCTGCCCGGCAGCCAGCGTTTTGTCTGAACGTGTATTCAGCACGGCAGGGGGCGTCATTACAGACAAACGCAGCCGCCTGTCTACAGCCAATGTGGACAAGCTGACGTTCATAAAAATGAACCAGGCATGGATCCCACAGGACCTGTCCGTCCCTTGTCCAGATTAGACATTAACTACCTCCCCATAACCATATATTATTGGACTCCAGGGCACTTCCTCATTCAATCCTATTTTTATTTTCATTTTACCATTATATTGCGAGGCTACCCAAAGTTGAATGAACCTCTCCTCTGCCTGTGTGCTAGGCCTAAATATATGCCAATGGACTGTTGCAGTGGTGGCTGACATGAAGCCTGATTCTCTGCTATGACATGCAGACTAATTCTCTGCTGACATGAAGCCAGATTGTCTGTTACGGGACCTCTCTCCTCTGCCTGGGTGCTGGGCCTAAATTTATGACAATGGACATTTGCAGTGGTGGCTGACGTGAAGCCTGATTCTCTGCTATGACATGCAGACTGATTCTCTGCTGACATGAAGCCAGATTGTCTGTTACGGGACCTCTCTGCTCTGCCTGTGTGCTAGGCCTAAATATATGCCAATGGACTGTTGCAGTGGTGGGTGACGTGAAGCCTCATTCTCTGCTATGACATGCAGACTGATTCTCTGCTGACATGAAGCCAGATCGTCTGTTACGGGACCTCTCTGCTCTGCCTGTGTGCTAGGCCTAAATATATGCCAATGGACTGTTGCAGTGGTGGGTGACGTGAAGCCTCATTCTCTGCTATGACATGCAGACTGATTCTCTGCTGTCATGAAGCCAGATTGTCTGTTACGGGACCTCTCTGCTCTGCCTGTGTGCTAGGCCTAAATATATGCCAATGGACTGTTGCAGTGGTGGGTGACGTGAAGCCTCATTCTCTGCTATGACATGCAGACTGATTCTCTGCTGACATGAAGCCAGATTGTCTGTTACGGGACCTCTCTCCTCTGCCTGTGTGCTAGGCCTAAATATATGCCAATGGACTGTTGCAGTGGTGGCTGACGTGAAGCCTCATTCTCTGCTATGACATGCAGACTAATTCTCTACTGACATGAAGCCAGATTGTCTGTTACGGGACCTCTCTCCTCTGCCTGGGTGCTGGGCCTAAATTTATGACAATGGACTGTTGCAGTGGTGGGTGACGTGAAGCCTGATTCTCTGCTATGACATGCAGACTGATTCTCTGCTGACATGAAGCCAGATCCTCTGTTACGGGACCTCTCTCCTCTGCCTGGGTGCTGGGCCTAAATTTATGACAATGGACTGTTGCAGTGGTGGCTGACGTGAAGCCTGATTCTCTGCTATGACATGCAGACTGATTCTCTGCTGTCATGAAGCCAGATTGTCTGTTACGGGACCTCTCTGCTCTGCCTGTGTGCTAGGCCTAAATATATGCCAATGGACTGTTGCAGTGGTGGGTGACGTGAAGCCTCATTCTCTGCTATGACATGCAGACTGATTCTCTGCTGACATGAAGCCAGATTGTCTGTTACGGGACCTCTCTCCTCTGCCTGTGTGCTAGGCCTAAATATATGCCAATGGACTGTTGCAGTGGTGGCTGACGTGAAGCCTCATTCTCTGCTATGACATGCAGACTAATTCTCTGCTGACATGAAGCCAGATTGTCTGTTACGGGACCTCTCTCCTCTGCCTGGGTGCTGGGCCTAAATTTATGACAATGGACTGTTGCAGTGGTGGCTGACGTGAAGCCTGATTCTCTGCTATGACATGCAGACTGATTCTCTGCTGACATGAAGCCAGATCCTCTGTTACGGGACCTCTCTCCTCTGCCTGTGTGTGTGCTGGGCCTAAATATATGCCAATGGACTGTTGCAGTGGTGGCTGACGTGAAGCCTCATTCTCTGCTATGACATGCAGACTGATTCTCTGCTGACATGAAGCCAGATTCTCTGTTACGGGACCTCCCTCCTCTGCCTGGGTGTGTGCTGGGCCTAAATATATGCCAATGGACTGTTGCAGTGGTGGCTGACGTGAAGCCTCATTCTCTGCTATGACATGCAGACTAATTCTCTGCTGACATGAAGACAGATTCTCTGTTACGGGACCTCCCTCCTCTGCCTGGGTGCTGGGCCTAAATATATGCCAATGGACTGTTGCAGTGGTGGCTGACGTGAAGCCTCATTCTCTGCTATGACATGCAGACTGATTCTCTGCTGACATGAAGACAGATTCTCTGTTACGGGACCTCTCTCCTCTGCCTGTGTGTGTGCTGGGCCTAAATATATGCCAATGGACTGTTGCAGTGGTGGCTGACGTGAAGCCTCATTCTCTGCTATGACATGCAGACTGATTCTCTGCTGACATGAAGCCAGATTCTCTGTTACGGGACCTCTCTCCTCTGCCTGTGTGTGTGCTGGGCCTAAATATATGCCAATGGACTGTTGCAGTGGTGGCTGACGTGAAGCCTCATTCTCTGCTATGACATGCAGACTGATTCTCTGCTGACATGAAGCCAGATTCTCTGTTACGGGACCTCTCTCCTCTGCCTGTGTGTGTGCTGGGCCTAAATATATGCCAATGGACTGTTGCAGTGGTGGCTGACGTGAAGCCTCATTCTCTGCTATGACATGCAGACTGATTCTCTGCTGACATGAAGACAGATTCTCTGTTACGGGACCTCTCTCCTCTGCCTGTGTGTGTGCTGGGCCTAAATATATGCCAATGGACTGTTGCAGTGGTGGCTGACGTGAAGCCTCATTCTCTGCTATGACATGCAGACTGATTCTCTGCTGACATGAAGCCAGATTCTCTGTTACGGGACCTCTCTCCTCTGCCTGTGTGTGTGCTGGGCCTAAATATATGCCAATGGACTGTTGCAGTGGTGGCTGACGTGAAGCCTCATTCTCTGCTATGACATGCAGACTGATTCTCTGCTGACATGAAGCCAGATTCTCTGTTACGGGACCTCTCTCCTCTGCCTGTGTGTGTGCTGGGCCTAAATATATGCCAATGGACTGTTGCAGTGGTGGCTGACGTGAAGCCTCATTCTCTGCTATGACATGCAGACTGATTCTCTGCTGACATGAAGCCAGATTCTCTGTTACGGGACCTCTCTCCTCTGCCTGTGTGTGTGCTGGGCCTAAATATATGCCAATGGACTGTTGCAGTGGTGGCTGACGTGAAGCCTCATTCTCTGCTATGACATGCAGACTGATTCTCTGCTGACATGAAGACAGATTCTCTGTTACGGGACCTCCCTCCTCTGCCTGGGTGCTGGGCCTAAATATATGCCAATGGACTGTTGCAGTGGTGGCTGACGTGAAGCCTCATTCTCTGCTATGACATGCAGACTAATTCTCTGCTGACATGAAGACAGATTCTCTGTTACGGGACCTCTCTCCTCTGCCTGGGTGCTGGGCCTAAATATATGCCAATGGACTGTTGCAGTGGTGGCTGACGTGAAGCCTCATTCTCTGCTATGACATGCAGACTAATTCTCTGCTGACATGAAGACAGATTCTCTGTTACGGGACCTCTCTCCTCTGCCTGGGTGCCGGGGCCTAAATATCTGAGAATGGACTGTTCCAGTGGTGGGTGACGGGAAGCCAGATTCTCTGCTATGGAACCTCTCTCCAATTGATTTTGGTTAATTTTTATTTATTTAATTTTTATTTTAATTCATTTCCCTATCCACATTTGTTTGCAGGGGATTTACCTACATGTTGCTGCCTTTTGCAGCCCTCTAGCTCTTTCCTGGGCTGTTTTACAGCCTTTTTAGTGCCGAAAAGTTCGGGTCCCCATTGACTTCAATGGGGTTCGGGTTCGGGACGAAGTTCGGATCGGGTTCGGATCCCGAACCCGAACATTTCCGGGATGTTCGGCCGAACTTCTCGAACCCGAACATCCAGGTGTTCGCTCAACTCTAATTATCACCCATTCATCCACTTTAAAGGGCTTCTGTCACCCCACTTTTTTTTGGGCTGGTGAAATTAGTTATATTGCGATATATGACAATATAATTGTGTTACTTACTTTGATCCAGCAGTTTCTGCAAAAAACGAAGTTTTATAATATGTAAATTCGGTCTCTAACAGCAAGTAGGGCGGCTACTTGCTGCTAGCTGCTGCAGAAATCCGCCCCCTCGTCGTGTTGATTGACAGGGCCAGCCGGGATCTCCTCCTCCGGTCGGCCCTGTCGGCATTTCAAAAATCGCGCGCCTGTGTTGATTCGGCACAGGCGCTCTGAGATGAGGAGGCTCGTCTCCTCAGCACTCCCTCAGTGCGCCTGCGCCGATGACGTCTTCTATTTCGGTGATGTCATCAGCGCAGGCGCACTGAGGGAGTTCTGAGGAGACGAGCCTCCTCATCTCAGAGCGCCTGCGCCGAATCAACACAGGCGCGCGATTTTTGAAATGCCGACAGGGCTGGCCGGAGGAGGAGATCCCGGCTGGCCCTGTCAATCAACACGACGAGAGGGCGGATTTCTGCAGCAGCTACCAGCAAGTAGCCGCCCTACTTGCTGTTAGAGACCGAATTTACATATTATAAAACTTCGTTTTTTGAAGAAACTGCTGGATCAAAGTAAGTGACACAATTATATTGTGATATATCGCAATATAACTAATTTCACCAGCCCAAAAAAAAAATAATCACTTTAGTGGGGTGACCGAAGCCCTTTAAACCTTCACCAGGTGTTCAAGAAATCCAATCTCATCTATGAAGCAGGACAACCATTCATGACTGATGTGCTGCAACTTTTAGCTTCCTTTATTATGCAAAATGTTGAAACGTTGGGCACAGCCACTTCCAGATCCCTAAATCACATGATGACATGGATTATTTAAGTTGAGATTGGTAGAAGTTCCACTACCTTGACTTGCCCAGATATGTTTGTACTCTATAAAGTCTGTGGACCCATTGGTGCTCCTTTTGACTTCCCCATAAATCTCTCCCTGTGCCCGCCTGCATGACTGCTACATGTTGGGGGGCCACTATTGTGTAGAAGTTCCACTACCTTGACTTGCCCAGATATGTTTGTACTCTATAAAGTCTGTGGACCCATTGGTGCTCCTTTTGACTTCCCCATAAATCTCTCCCTGTGCCCGCCTGCATGACTGCTACATGTTGAGGGGCCACTACTGTGTTGGATTTTGAAATTATAAGAGATTTTTTATGCAATCCCAGTCTCAAACCTACTATGAGGGCAATGAAAGACCTCAACCAATCTTAGATACAGATTGATAAATGTCATCCACTGACAAATTTACTTTTGGAATGGAATATGGAGACATGAACTACCTTGACCATACATTTCATGGCCATGTAGTTGCAGGGGATCCAATGGTTCCATGTCCCAAGTGGCAATGGGGCCTACACCACATGTCAAAGGAGAAGAACCTGCAGCAGCCTCTCAATTGCATGTGTGGTGATGCACTGGAGTGCTGCACAGCATCATGCTTGCAAGAGAGATGGCTGTCTTGGCTCATGTACATGATAACACCTCATGGACTCTGTAGAATGGTGCACATAGTCCATATAGTTCCATATTTCAGACCCATAGGCACTTGTACAGTACCATAGATGTTGTGTTCTAAACCTGCAATGCAGTTATGTCAATGGGGTCTGGTTTGCATTCAATTCCTTTGAAGGATCTTTTGAAGGATCAATGGCCTATAGAAACAGCAGTGTAACCTACCTCTAGTATACTGTGGTAGCAGATATTTCAGTGCCCCCTGTTTTTATGTTAGTGATTAAGATACCCTTAAACAACAACATACGTTTCTGGGCAAGTCAGTCCACATGCCTGCACGGAAATCTATGCCACATGTGTAACCACTTTACAACAAATTGGAACACAGTGAGTGTTTAATTTATTAAATGCATTTTAATATGGAGCAGTAACACTGACTGTCCCACTCATTAGTTGGTGAAATATATGCACAGGGTTCCGGAATGCTGTAGAAAAATACCCAGAATTTCATCATTTGAAATGAAGCCAGTCTTTATGTGTCTCATTTGTAAAAAATAAAATAAAAATATTTTAAATACTTCATAGAGGAGGTTCTGGATCTTAGATCTTCTTTAAATTGAATCAGAATAAAGTCATCTCAAGAGGGTTGTCTACTTTTAATAATCTCTTTTAAGTAGATGGGCCACCAGAGGATAAAGCGATCACCAGCCCCAATCAGTGAGGGAATCAGTTGGCATGCATTCAGTTCCCCTATAGTGCCACCACAGGAGAAATGAAAACGTACCCAATTTCCATTAAAATCAATTGGCTTTGTGCTCTGGCTAATAGATCAGGAACCTTAACGTAATTAAGGACTTTCCACAGAAGAATACCCCATTTCAGAAAGTAATCATCCTGCCAAATCCGATTCTTGCTGATATTATTTGGATAAACCTGCAACCTCTGCAGGGTAAATGCAGTATTACATGACAACCATTCGAATCAGGGGCGTAGCTAAAGGGGGTGCAGAGGTGGCAGTTGCTACCGGTCCCAGGAGCATGAAGGGGCCCAAAGACCCTTGTGCCACATAAGAAAACACCGGTATTATAGAAAGTGCATGCTGGTCAAGTTGCACCTCTGGCCGGAGGGAAGGGGTTAGGTCAAGAATTTGGCATGGGGTTGTTGTTGTTTCAATTTTTACCTCAGGCAGCACGAAAGCTATATACTTCCCTGTCCCTGGCCACAAAGCACTGAGGGAAGGGGGACCCAAGCTGAACTCTTGCACCAGGGCCTATGAGCCACTTGCTTTGTCCCTGATTCGAATAAATAGTGTTCCATGTAATGCATGAATCACTCAAGCCTCCAGAAATAGCTACTCAATTCTGGTCCATGGATGGTGGATCTAAGTGAGGAACACCCTTCTAGAACATTAATATGTACGCACAGGGGTTGTCTTCCTAGGACAGATCCTTTAAAGATGCTTCTTACCAACTTTGTCCATTTTTCAACTGAAAACTAAATTAAATGAAGATGGGAAAATGTATTTTTGGAATACTCCCAAGTGGACTGAAGGGAAAATCTTTATGGTATGCAGAAATTGTTATGGATATTGTACTAATCCTTCACTGAAATCCTTTAGAAATGCATATGAGTGATAAAGCGGATTTGATTTGGAAGCAATAGTTTTTTTTAT
The DNA here is from genome assembly GCF_014858855.1 of Bufo gargarizans. Taxonomy (NCBI): domain Eukaryota; kingdom Metazoa; phylum Chordata; class Amphibia; order Anura; family Bufonidae; genus Bufo; species Bufo gargarizans. The sequence goes on from NC_058086.1 coordinate 31,708,862, forward strand.
CTCTATAAAAAGAGGCAGAGACCCTGGCTTCATTATCTAGGATGTTCTCTGTCAGATTGGAGATAAAAAATATGGGAGAATATCTGATAAGTGGACGGTGAAACAGCTGCCGAGATATTTTACATGTGGATAAAAAGAAGGAAGAATGCAATGAAAAATATCTATATGAAGATAAAAATGCAGCTGGATTTCACTTGGGTCAGGTCTATCTGCGTGCAACATATTGGTTTTATTTGGGATAAAGGGAACTATGTAAATGGTAGGCTCTTAACATTACAGATCATGATCGTTAATGGGATCTAGATTCAGGAATGTATTATGATTTACCCATCTGATACCCATACGGTGCAATGTTTCTTTAGGTGGAAATGAATTTATAAGCCTTTCCCTCCAATAAACCGTATGTATACTTATGTAACCACACATATGTTTTCCTTCTCTTATTCTGGAGACTATTTAATCTGACAGCAGTTTGTGCAGTGTCAAAAAAAGAGGGCCAAGAACCCCAAAACAGATGGGGTCTTCAGATGGGTCTCTGATTTGGCTGATGGGATCAAATTTGCATTTTTCCCCATGGAGCATTGCCTCAAACATAAGTTCCCATACACCACTAGGTCTTTAATGAGGACCAGTATCCCCCTCAGCTGCATCCAAGGCAGCCTCTCCGAGCAACCAATACACTGCTCTTTACTAGGGTTGAGCAAACTCGTGAAAGTTCGGGTTCGCCGAGTTTGGCCGAACTTCAGGTCAAAGTTCGGGTTCGGGACCCGACTTTGACCCGAACTTCAACCCGAACCCGGACCCCATTTAAGTCAATGGGGACCCAAACTTGAGTGTGGTGATGTCACCCCAGGTCCTTTTGCAGGTCCTGAAGAAAAGAAGATACCGGCTGTGTGATCAAGTATCAAGTGGATGAGGTGAGTTTGTTTTGTTTTTTTAACCCCTCAATAGACATTTTATTTAGCATTCTGTTTTAAGAATGTTATTATTTTCCGTTATAACCATGTTATAACGGAAAATAATGATATCACCCGAACACCAAACCCGAACTCGAACTTCAGTGAAAAAGTCCAGGTTCGCGTCCGGGTATCCGAACTCGGAAAGTTCGGTATGAACCAGAACTTTGCAGTTTGGGTTCGCTCAACTCTACTCTTTACTGATCAGGGGCAAGAACTCTGAAACAGCTGTCTATGTTACACATGGGTGTCTCTGGTTTAGCAAAGGCCCTCATTCGTTCCTGATAATTGTCTGCTTGTCAGAGGAGGTGAGAGCAACATTTACATGCAGCAATCATCTCCGATGTAAGAGGACAAGAGATCTCTGTTGTGATCACTCATCCCCATAAAGAATCGTTATTTCTGAGCAACAGAACGTGCTGCGTAAATGATGATTTCCATGTCCACATTTGCTTGTTCATTGGGTGATCGGCAGCACAAGACAATTATCGGGAATGAGAGTTCCTGAAACTTTCTTTCTCAATAATTTCCCTGATCATTGGCCTGCATAAAGGGGCCTTCACACATGATTACTAGTGTTGAGCGAGCATGCTCGGCCAAACTGCTGTTTGGCTCGAGCATCGCTATGCTCGCACATCCGAGAGCTCAGCCAAATACTGCGGGCGCTCGAGTACAATTTAATACAATGAAAGTCAATGGGAGACCCGAGCATCAAACCAGGCACCCCCTGCTCTGAAGAAGAGAGGGTGTCTGGTTCACAAAAAAAGGTTAGAAATTGATGGAAACCCCATCAAAATGGTTTGGAACCAGCATTAAGAGGATGGCTGGATGCGTCTTGGACTCCTATTATCTACGACATATAATAGACAACCACACAAAGGCTATATGCCAAAAGCCAGGTATGAGTCATGAACAGCACCATCTATTGGTTTCATGGTCTTATGACAAGACTATCAGTCTTGTCACAGGACTATAAAACTAATAGATGGCGCTGTTAATAGTAGTATAGATCTAAAATTTTCCATGCAAATGGTTTTTCATGCTGCATGTCTTTCCTATATGCCAATGTTTATGCAAATTCGTTTTTACATGACAAAACTGTATAGAAAGGTTATTGAATATTATGTTAGGACAATCAGAAAACGTTTTGTCTCCCTAATGATATTGATCGAGGTGCGCAGATCCACCCAAGCCATCCAACAGACCTGAAGTAACTTTAAGGCTCACTGGCTCTCAGTCAGATAACCTCCAAAAAACTACTTTAAAACCAATAGGCTGTCAGTGTAGTGCATGGAAAAGGAAGGTACTCTAGGGAAAAAGTCACTCTCAGCATTAACTAGAGAAGGTCCTGAATGGGGGGGCCTCTATTAATTCAGAATTCACTACTAGGGTAGGCTTCTAAATCAGACAAACCCTTTATAGCTATTATAGCTTCCCATCCAAAAAGTGAAAGATTTTTTTACAAATTTTTCCTCTATGAGTCTGTGAGTACAGACATTACTAAACGTAGATTAAATGCAGTCTTGCCCCAAGCATTGCCTGATTAATAGGTGGGATTTTACTCAGTCTTGTATATTTAAATTAATTATGGCCAAGTTTTAAAATTTATGATCACGACCATGGTTTTGTCAGTTTTTTGAAGCAATGGAAGTGGAAAGTTGGCGTGTCAAGCGCTAAGCACTTCAGGGAGTTCTGTGCAGTGCTGACTCCATGTCTTACAGTGCAGCTTCAAGCTGTGCCGGTGGTTAATGGCCTGCTAATTGCCTTGGACTGTGTCTTGAGTTCCTGATCTGTGTCTGGTCGTTAAGGAGGCAAATGGCGAAATAAATCAGTGTAACAACAGCTGTCTTTACTGCAGTGAATCATGGCGAATGTCAAACCTTAAGAATGGAGATTGAGCTGCAAGAAGTTGGGATGATTAATGCAGCAGGCGTCAAACAGCTGGAGCCTGATTATACGACTGTAGACTGCAGGGCAGGGCAGAATCATCATATGTCTTACTTTAGTGGCCATCCAGGAGGAACCACTGATATCTCCATCATGAGAGATACTTCTAAACCAGGGATGCTCAACCTGCGGCCCTCCAGCTGTTGTAAAACTACAACTCACACCATGGCCTGCTGTAGGCTATCCGGGAATGATGGGAGTTGTAGTTTTACAACAGCTGGAGGGCCGCAGGTTAAGCATGCCTGTTCTAAACCGATCGTTGTCCACTGCCTTAGTGTCCCGAAGATTTCTGGCTTCTCTATGTTCTACATCTCAATAGTCTAAGCGAAAATATGAGTGTCCACCTAGTTCTGGTTTACAGGCCCCCCCCCCCCTTCCTAATGTCATTTAAAGGGAACCTGTCATCAACTTTATGCTGCCCATACTAACAGCAGTATAAAGTACAGACAGGTGCGTTGATTTTAGCGGTCTGTCATTTATAAGTAAAAAGTAAGTGGTTGCCAAGAACCAACATCACAATCATTGCAGACTGGGCCTGGAAAAGAGTCACGGCCACCTAAGAAGAGACATGGTTATTAATGATCTCCTGCTCTCCTACCCACCTGCTGATGACTGACCGTCTTCTACCTAGTCTTCTCCCTTTCTCTCTAGGAGAGAACTGTCAGTCATCAACAGATGGGTGAGAGTGCAGGAGATTAGGAATAACCAGGACTCTTCTCAGGTAGATTTGACTCTTTTCAAGGCCTCGGCTGCAATGATTATGATGCTGGTTCTTGGCAACCATTTACTATTAGCTCATGAGTGACACACCGCTGACATCAGCATTTCTGTCACTAATTTAGGCTGCCCTCAGTGAAGTCAGCAGAAGGTTGATGACTGGTTCCCGTTAAGGATGGCAAGTTTTTAAAACACTGCAATCCCATCTACATGAGAGAGGCCCTGTAAAACATGAAGTGGTTATCCCTCAACAGGAGAACTCAATTAAAACTGTCATGGTTATAAAGCCAATCTGATATAGGGTCACCTACCCCAGACCTCCATACGATGGCTTTTGAACATTGACTATTTTATACTGACTAAACACAGTTTTGGCAGCTATTTTTAAGGCATGATGGTCTTGGAGAATTGACTTCTATTGACCACTTCACCTAAAATGCTAAATTGGTGGGATTGAGTTATCTCTGTTCTTGTCCATTGTTGCACATTATAAGCGGTAAAACTCCTGGCACAGAAAGTCTTTAATGTGGGATAACCTTTTTTTTTATTTATTTTTACAAAGAAGTGAGCAGAGTGAGTTAAAGAGAATTAAAGAAGTCTTACTAACCTCAGTAATACCCCACCGCTGTCGTTCTGATGCCTTGCTGGTCCTCGATGGTCTCGATTTGCCAGTCCCATCTCAACACACAGCAAAGCACAATCTGCAAATCACTGACTACATTGGTAATCCATCTCAACCAATTAATGTCTGAGTGGCTATTTCCTGAAATTTTTTGTGTGTTGAGATGGGACCAGGAGGTGAAGACCAGCCGGGACCAAGTAAGTGTCCAGGGATTGGTTAGGTGAGTAGTGCTTCTTTTATGTGTTAATTTTTTTTAGCCACCTACCTAAAATGTTATCCTTTGCCAGACAACCCCTTTCAGAAAATATAGTAGAACAGTGGTGTACATAGAGAAGTAAGGACCCCGTAGCAAGAATCAAACCAGGCCCCCCACACAGGACAGAATGATTCCTGCCTAAACCCTTTTCTATGACCTTTGGGCCATTTTTCCACTGCCTCGTTTGCTAAAAGTTGTTCCTTTAGAGGGTAAAGTCCTGACCAAGCTTTCACCTCCAGTAGGAGATGATCCCAACTAAGACTGGGCCCCCTCTTGCCCTGGGCCCCATTGCTGTCGCATGGTCTGCCGCTATGGTAGTTACGCCCCTACAGTAGAGTTACCTGCTGTCCAGTGAAAACCCACATGTAGCATATTGTGATATCATCATGCTCTGTGCGTCTGTATTATTTAAATACTTACATCTGCTACATTTGTACTTAACGCCAAAGGTCTTAACACCAATATAGTGTCTGTATAATGGCAGCAAGACTTGGACCCACTGTGGTTCTACTGAACCAAACGTAGATTAGATAGAAACTTTAAAGCACTTGGCTGTGTTTTGGATATTGGTGGCATATCGCTAGGGTATGCCAATAATGTCAGATAGGTTTGGGTCCCACCTCTGGGACCCACTCCTATCTCGACAACTGGTCTCCCAAAGTGAAGGAGATCACGCCGCACATTTGTGGAGAACTCTCCATTCATCGTTATGGGATTTCCAAAAATAGCCAATAGTCCCATAGCTTGGAATGGAGAGTTCACCATGGATGTACGGCCACCTCACTGCTATCGAATTGCCAGAAAAAAAACCTCAGCCAGTTCAGAACTCACATAGGGGTGACTTTGTATGCGCGGCTGCTTTCTGTTTAATTTTGGAGGTCCTGTTCTGGAGATAGGAGCAGGTCCTAGACATCTATTTGATACTGATTGCATGTTCTAGCTCCTAACTCATAGAATTGGGCTGTGTCTCAGATGGGAATACTACCCCTTTAAGAACTTTGAGCCTTCCGGTTTTATATGTAGCTTACAATAAGAATCTAAAACTGGATAATGACTGGTAACGGGCTATTTAAAAAAAAAAAGAAGCTTCCATCCTGTAAATATTCAGGTGTTGCAAAACTAAAACTCTCCAACTCCTGACAGCTATATATCATGCTGGGAGTTGTAGTTTTGCATCAACTGGAGATTTACAAGATGGAAGCCTCTTCTTTAAAACAGCACAGGACCAGTCATTATTCAGTGCATTGCAAAATGCCAAACCTTGTCTGGTATCTGTCTGCATGTAACATAAGACCGGGAATTTATTCAGATTGGAAAATATTTGAATTTTAAGATTTGATTTGACATTTTATCTTCAATGTCAATGTACAAATCAACAAAAACAGGAAAATAAATAAATAATATATATATAAAGTGAATAGCTCTGTTAAAAGGCATCTGGCACCGAAGGGGTTATTTGCCCTGAGGCTCACACGAAGCAACATGAGTAATGCTATATTTAAGCTGCCTGCACTATATATGGTATAATGAGTGCTGATTGTGATCATTCCTTGTCAGATGTTTTGGTAGAGTGAATGGCTACCTTTTACATCCAGTCTTTCCCGGGTGAGCTGCAGGCCGGTCTATACATGGCTCCATCAATCATAATTAGGGTTTGTTTTATGCAACATAAAGAAATGTCCTTTTACATCAAACAATCCAGGCAGAGACTGATTGCCCAGGTCTGCACGCTGCTCCGTCCTCAATGTTTTGACAGTTTTGCAGCGAGTCAATGTAAATTGGTGGTTATTGTGTGCTGCTAATGTCTGCATTTATTCTCCTGTCCACCTTAAAAGCTCCTAACGCATAGCATTGGGCTGTGAAGCATGGGTGTCGTAGGAAAATGCTTTGAATTTCCACACAGTCCAACAAAGGGCTGGAATGCGATTGACGGTGCTGTTCTATGTACTACAGTTACAGAATATGATGTATATAGTCTGCAAATGTCATCTGTAGTCAACAAAAAGCATAATAAGGACACAAATAGCAATTGTCTCAAGGACAGAGCCTAATTATATGTAACAACTGTCATAACTATGTCTGTAACATTGTATCTCAGCCTCAGGATAAATATTATGAAAGTCACCTGCCTACAACATTAAGACACTTTGATAAACCTGCCGCTTGTGTAAAAAGTTAAAAAAGTATTAAAGAGACACTTTACTTTAATCCCATCATGCAATAAAAATATGTATTTATAAAAATTAAATAGGTTTTTCCATTTCAGACATTGATCATCAGTGTCAGATAGGTGTGGGTCCCACCTTATCTCCAGAACGGTTCCCCCAAAATGAAGGAGAGAGTACGGCTACAGGAGTTTCGAAAGTAGATGAGTGCTGGCTTGGCTATTCCTGGCAGTCCCAGAGCAGTGAGTGGAGCGCCCATAACAGCGAATGAAGCTCCATTCTGGAGATAAGAGCGGGTCCCAGAGTCACAAGGGTGTCACGACCTATCGCTGAACCTATTGTGCCCGGGGTCAGAAGGTTGCGGTGGGTGGCCTCTTGCTCGGTTTCAAGGGATCGCTCCATGACTTAGTTGTTGGAATGGATTCCGGTCCAGGTTTCCCTGCTTTGGTTTGCGATCCTTTTTGTCCCATTTAGGAATCGGTAGCTTTTCCTTTCAGCTGTTCTTTGTCAGTCACTCCCAGCTACTATATATTTTCCCCTTCTACCTCCCTTGTTGCCAGATATAGACCTGCCTTCCAGATTTTCTATTCTGACCTCTAGTGGAGTTGGAGTTGCTGTGGAGCTGTTGGAACAGTTGGAACTGGTGCTGTCGGATCTCCGGTTCTCTCCTGTTTGTTGTCTGCTCTTTTTTGTCTCCCTCCGGGATTTTATGTGGTGTTAGTGTTGTGTGTCCTTTCCCTGTTGTTACCCTAGATGTCAGTGGTGAGGACTAGTGCTCCCATCGCCCTACTCACTACCTAGGGCTTCTTTCAGGGTAAGCCAGGGGCGAGGCACGTGAATGGCGTATGGGTGAGCAGCCCGTCTAGGGACATCAGGGCAGCCAGATGCCAGTGCTAGGTGAGTTAGGGGTCACCACTCCTCCCTCTCCCTAGTGAAAGGGTACTCTCCTTCCCTCCTCTCTGTGCCGCACATCTGTTACCTGCCATATCAGATGGGATACCCAGAGGTGGAACCCAAACAATTATAAGCACTGAAAGCAACTAAAAATTTCTTCTGGTCAATGTTTTGCCACCACATAGTTTTTTGGTCTAATATTCTTTGCTGTTTATTTTCTTAACATTAAACAATTTGGGCAGCCTGCAGCCACCACTAGGGGAAGCTTGGGAGCTTATGGGGGTTTTACCCAGAAATTACTACTGTGGCCTTTTTTTCCTTTAGGTTCAACATATACTAAGATGTGTGACACGAAATTACCATCTTTTTACAAAAAAACAAACAAACAAACATTCACAAAAAATGTTTTCACAATATTGTGTCATGAGATTTCTATCTTGTGTCTATGCACAGCCACCCCGTGGTAGTATTTTGAATTGCAGCCTGTCGAGAGTTTTGATAGCTTGTCTCATTATTGTGTTGAATTTGATTCATGAGTAAAGATGAGCAAATTGATTTGGAAATTCAGCCTAAATTGTTTGAAAAGTTCTGAAAAGAAGAGTTTTCAATGTTGAGCATTCAAAGTTTATCGAATAGAAGAAAACAGCTGAGCCTCCCAAAGGCATATACTTATCAGCTATGGATAGATAATACACTTATTTCATTGAGAAAACCCTCTTAAAAGGTCTGTCCATCTTTTTGGACTTTTTTAACTGTCAACCTCGACATGTTGTACCCATTGAAAAAAACATACCTGTTTCCTGCTGCTCCATGCAAGCTATTTGCCTTCATTTGGTAGACTTCAGGTCCGGTCCCGTAAACTTTCAGACAGAAGGGGTCATGTGTGCCACTGACCCAGCAGTGACATGGCGCTTGGAGACACCTCACCATTTAGGGCAGTCATTGGCTGCAGTGGTACATGTGACCCCATGCATCGCATAGTTTGTAGGACAGGGACCTAAAGACTGCTGAAGGGAGCCAGAGACCGAGGGAGCTGGAATGGGGCAGTGAAGACAACAAGCTGGGGGTTGACGGCTAAAAATGTCCAAAAAGATGAACAACCCCTTTAAACTCAATTATAAATGTGGAAAACATAATCTTTTATGTCAATACCAATAATATGTATAGATTTTCCATCATTTTGGATAATGATGACATTTTCTTTTCTTTTCTTTTTTTTATTGCAGGTCCCAAATTTTATCAACACCACCCTACCACCACATGAACAGGTCACAGCTCAGGAAATAGACATTTACTTCCGTCAGGAGCTTATCTATAAACGCAATGAAAGGATGGCCAGAAGAGTGATGGGTCTTCTGAGAGAAAACCGGGACAAAAGCTTCTTTTTTGCCTTTGGTGCAGGTAGTGTCACTGCATACTATATATATAAAAATGTAAAGAATTAGGCTCTGCTCACATCTATGCTATTTGTTCCATTCAAATCAGTGTGACAGATTCTTCATACAAGAGGTCTGAATGGTGCTCAGTGGACACTATCAACTTTTGATGGGGCCCATTGGGTTTCCATTGAAGTTTCCATCATTTTGACAGAAAATCTTGATATTGTTTTTTCTTTGTCTTTGTAAAAATGATCAACAATGGTCATGGGTAGGAGTTCAAACATTTAACAAGAGTTGCTTATCCATGTATGATACCTATTATTTGAATTCATAGTATATGACAATGAGAATATTAAGGCAATCTCAATCCAGTGCCAGATCACCCTGGTTGTACCTCATCTTCCGTGAGGCAAAGGATATTGTGATCTTCTCCCCCCCCCCCCATCCTCACGTCTTTGGTCATGTAATATTTCTAAGCATGATTTAGCCTTTAGAATGATAATCTTGACCATAGACTTTGGAGGCCCAATGTACATCTCTATGTAGATGGGAGATTGAGCCTTCAGACAATGTGAACACCAATTACCTTGGGAGAAAATAATAAACCAGTAAAATGCAATGGAAAAGATCCATAATTCCCATAAATATTCACCTCCAGTAGTGTCTGATATTAGACTGTTAGTAGATCCAGATCATTACAAAAAAAAAAAAAAAAAAAAAAAACAGGCTCTTGAGAACTATCTAATCCTAATGGGTTATAGTAGGCAACTTTAAAAATCTGGTGTGTAGATGGGCAGCCCATCCAAGTGCAGGGCCATGTAGCTTAGTTCCCTATCTTCAATCATGAGTCTTCTAAGTAGTCAGATTCCATAAAATGTGTTCATGGGGTCAACTTGTCTATAGGAACAGACAATTTTACAAACTTGTTGAGGAACGCTAAAAATTTTTGTAAATTCCTGCACATGACATGGTCTATCACCATAAAGTCCTAATGTCTAGAGATAAGGTGAAGGTAACCATAACAAGATGGATATTGTTGACAGATATGTCTCCCAATTTGGCTGAATGTGCAGCCAGACCCCTCTGGCAACTGCTTATCTTCTGCCTCATCCTACTTTTCGTTGATTTTTCAGGAGGCCAATATTCACATTAGATTGTTTGCAAATCCTGCCAAAATTGATAAGTTTTGACCAATTTTATCTAATGGATGCAAGAGTAATCGAGTGGTAGTTCTTTGCCTTTCTTGTAGAAGAAGGCCATATCAGAAATGATCATTTTAAGGTTTACTAATCCTTATACACTGGACTTTTTACCATATTTTTTTTTGCTTTTTTAGGGTTTGTAGACCTTTAAGAACAATGTTCTTGTCTAAGAACGTTAGGGACAAAACATACGGAAATGTTATGGCTGTCAGAGGATACAGAACATGACCCACTCAAGTAAAACCAACACAAAACTGTTTTTTTTTCTTTGTCTACCATATTTACTAGAATGAAATAAAGTTTATTCATAAAGCAGCCAACTTCTGCTTCCTGCCATGGAAACCATTTTTTTGTTATCGAGCCCCAAGGAAAGAAGATGGCCTGCCAAAAAAACAATGAGCTGCTGAAAGTAGGATTAAACTCAGGGTTACCCACTTCAAAGGCAGTCATGTTGGAGACCACTTGTGAATGCTAATCAGACGTCCAGAGCTGACTGTAAAGGAAGATTATACCCCTGGCTCTTTGAGATGGTAACAGCCATCATTCACGGGGCCACTATCTCAGCTGGAGGTGCCATATGCAAATAGGGGTGCATGGTGTGGTTCATGTTATACATTTACTGGATTACAGGAGTTGACAAAACGTTTCCCCTTTCATCTCTGTCTCACAGACAAAGCTTTTTCTGTTCCCTCTTAGCCTGAAGGAAGCCATACGGGCAGAGCCATTAATATTAATTATAGAATTAATTCAGAAGACGTTCACACACAGAACGTTTCCTTGTTTAGAGTATAGGAGCAGAGCCACCAACATGTGTGATTCCTGGAGAGCCGTCCAGACATTCACAAGAGCTTTCATTCTGGGAACCCCTTATCTTACAGAGGGGACAGTTTGGGACTTCCTACCCATTACCATTGACCTTGGTTTGCTAACTGTGGATAAACACTCATTCAGCAAGATGCATTGCAAGTTCTGCTTTATGGTTAGTACATAGGTGTAAATTGTGGTGCATGCTGCAAAGGGAATTTGTAGCCGGTTGAAGAGAGGTATACTGTAGGTAAATTTGATTCGCCGCAAAGCCGAATTTCCTCGTGCTTCGTGGTAGTGAATCGATTTAACCTAAAATAGTGTTAAAAACAGAAAAAAATCATACTTACCTTATCCATTTGCTCGTGATCGGCCGGCCGCTGCCATCTTGATTGAAGATCACGTACGAAATCACGTGCCGTGGTGACGACGTCATCTTGGGCCGCGTAAGATTTTGCGCCAGATCTTCAAGCAAGATGGCGGCGGCCGGCCTGTCGCGAGCAAATGGATAAGGTAAGTATGATTTTAAAAAAAGTTCTGTTAATTTTACACAGTTTTTACTCCCAGATGCGGCGATCATGTATCAACGCGGCATCTGAAGGGTACAATGATGGGGAGCAGAGCTATCGCAGATTCCTGTCATTTCACTAACTACTTACAAAAAAATGTGCTTCGTGATGAATTAGTTCGTCAGTAAGCGAATTTTTTTGCAAAATTCCGTGAAGCAGCTGAATAATTTTTTTAAAACTTAGCTCATCTCTAGTTATAATGATGAGTGTAGTAGGACATGTAGCTTGCACCACCCTGGTGCCCCCTGGAGAACGCACTCTGGTGTTGGGGCTCCTGCTTGATGGTAGTTGGGGTGGCCTCGATGGTGATCAGTTGGCGGGGTACAAGGCAAGAGGTGAAAGACAGAGGCAGAGGGACGGTCAATAACCTGGCCCGTGGGTTGCACTAAATAAAGTCTTTCTTTAGTGAATTGAAGATGGGAGTAGTAGTACATGCAGCAGTAAAAGGCACAGTTCTAAAGTATATCCATACGCGACATTGATGGTAGTTGTAGTACTCCCTGGTTCTCTCTCTCTCTCTCTAAGGACACTTTGCAGTTTCTCAAAATACCCACAGGCATGCAGTTAGGTCCTTGTTAACCCTTTCTGAAATTCCCAGACTGACGGGTGCAAATCTAAGACACGGTCAATCCGAACATGTGCATGTATGGGGGAGTTGGGAGGGTAGTCATTCGGCCAACCGCCATTGTAAAACTAGCTTAAGTCACGGAGTCACCTGGGCTTCATTAAAATGCCTAGTCAGTTCTCTCTTGTTCCATGGCTTTATCTATGGCAGATTGGGAATGAATGTATACAAAGATCAAACAAAAATTTAATTTGTAGGGATTTTTTATTGTAAAGCAAGAGATAAGCAAGAGATAAGCAAGCATAGCCAGATATATTTGGCAGCTGCTTATCCCCAGATTTCTAGTTCATGGTGCAAGCAGAAGACTAAAGATCCAGCCTCTAGTAATACAGTATATCAAAGCTGCATTGTCACCTCTTCTGATGCCTACTAATACCTATATATTGATGGAGGCATGATTTCCGTGTCTTGATGCTAGGAGTGTCTGGGAACCATTGGAGGCCACTGGATGGTGGGGGCCCTGGACAATTGCCCCCTTTGTCCTCTTGTATTCCCATCCCAGGGTATGAGAGTCAGTTTACCTGCACACATTCTTTATAGTGGCTCCATTGCACGCAGCCTATCTTCATTTTCAGGTTGCTAGTCCAGGCTTAGCATCATGCTGTATGTGAAAGTGACTGCAATACAACGCAGCATTATGGGACTTGTCTGTGCATTTGGCAGAAGTTCCCGTCTCCGGCTTTAATTAGTCAGTCAGGTATTTTTTATATGTATTTTATATTTTTTTGCTTTACTACCTGCTAATATAATTAGCTGTGAACGGCAAAGTATAAAGTCTCAGATTTGCTGGTATAATTGGAGGCAATCATCTGTAGACAGCACGCATCCCTTACTACGGAAGATGTGCCATTTCTAGGAATTTTCTCTAAGCTTCTGCAGGTATATATATATCTAGAATAGAGTGAAAAGTATTACCATGCAATGAGCAGAACATTTTAAATGAAGTATTAGTGCAATATACAAGCAATAGAAATATTGTAAGGTTTTTATGTACGTTACATTTTTCTTTTCTGGTAGCGCCCCCTGCTTGTTCTCCTTCTGGTCCTTCCACTCCCTTCACTTCTGGATTTTCTTGCCCTCTTATGCAAAAATATAGATAACATTTTAGGATTTTAAAGAGAGTTGTGTCAATGACAACCTCCGCTCTGCTATATCTATTGTCTATAGATGTTTTGAACTAATTTAAAGGGACTCTGCTGATATTAGGAAAACTACTGGGTGAATACAAGTGTCCCAGTGTTCTCATTGCGGTCTCTGTCGCCAGTTTTTGTTGTCCTCAGAAAGACAAAGGAACTTACGTGAACACATGAAAGCGCAGATTTTCTGTCAATTTGTGAGATTAATATTCCCAATTACAATAAAATCTTACACATTGAACTTATTTCATCCTGAAAAGCTTTAGAAAAGTTCATCATTTTTGGAGGGCTTGTGCCTAGAGACATCGGGAATGGACTCATTTACACGTATTGGACTCCTCCCTATCAGAAATAAGGACTGATTTATAGCGAGAATGCCATAAATCCAAGTTGTCCCCTTCCACTGCTGCATGTCCGGCAGGCACATATTTGTAAATACAGAGATGCTGCTATAACACTAGCTGAAGAGCGCCTTCTGCTGGTGGGCAGATGCAATGACTGCTTAAAATGTCAACACATGCAATGCAATGAATATAATGAAACTGACACCTGGCCCCTGACTCTCTCGTTCTCCATAAACAGCACTTTCAGGACCTCTGAGGCTATTTATCCTATCCAGATGTACGGGATTAATTGTTTAGCCTAGTTGAACTGAGAAACCACCCCAGAATTCAGGGCTTTATGTTTTTTGTAGATTTTTCTTCTAGTTTTAATCTCTTCGTGATTACTTTGCTTGTTTGACTGTATTGACTTGGACAACCTGTGGACGCCGCTTGCTTTAAAGTTTAAGCGTATTGTGTATATTTTGTGCCTAATGTTGGGTGTTAATACTCAGCTGTGGTAGATCAGAGGCAACGTAGGACCTGGTGACCATTTGCTTCGTCTATGGTGGAAATTCACACAGCAACTGAGAACAACTATATTATTGTTTTATGGAACTGGGGAAACAGAAGAAGTGATTCTCGGGTGCAGGAGTTCTGTAAAATGTCATCAAAACCATTTCAGTGGAGATCCAGAAAATGGAAGCCCAACCAATGTTGAGAACATACAAAGTAGTGAGGTGGTTACTCTTGCCTGGTCACTTCCCCATTGAACAGGTCTTCAAGTCCTTGGTCAGAAAACCATTTGGAACTATATATTATTTTTTGATATATTTTTTTTAGAGTTAAATCATCAGTGTGAGATAGGCATAGACTGCAGGCAGGCCTGGGGGCCATCATTAGGCCCTGATTTGCAGGGTGTTGATGCCTGAGAGAAGGACCCTACTGCCTTTAAACCCCTTAAATGCCATTGACCGCTATTGACCACACCATTTAAGGGGTTAAGTGTCCTGGATTTGTGCTTCTGCTGATCTGGGCTATGCAGACCTTATTTTAGGCCTCCATAAAAAGGTGGCGGCCTAGAATAAAGCCCATTAATGACCACTGAAAAACCACTCTCTGAAATCTTAGTTTCATCATATAATTTTTTACAACTTTTTGTCATACGTTGTAATAGACTTTTCATGTGTAATAATGTTGAGTTTGTTGTTGGGGAAATATTGACTGTAGTGTTCTTTCTTCAATGAGAAGAACCACTGAAGACTAGAGGTGAGAAAAATTTCTTGAAATTTGCTTTGGGTCTGATTCTAACAGATCAATTGTTAGATTCAATTTGGTGGATGAATAAATTGTCCCTAATCAAAAGTGTCCCAACTGCCCTCCCCAAAAAGTTTTGTATGACACTCTGGTGTCTGCTAGGACTGTATCCCACCCCTTTTATGTTCTTTAACGCCAAGACAGCATTACTAATTTCAAAGTGATGGTGACATACTGTATATGGCTATGGGAGAACAAATGGCAGGCAGAGGTGGCAACAAACAGCCTGTTTAATAACACACTGCATTGTCAGATTATTTTTTTAACCACTTCAACCCCGCTAGCTGAAACCCCCTTAAAGGGCATCTGTCAGCAGATTTGTCCCTATGACACTGGCTGACCTGTTACATGTGCACTTGGCAGCTGAAGGCATCTGTGTTGGTCCCATGTTCACATGTGTCCGTATTGCTGAGAAAAATGATGTTTTAATATATGCAAATGCGCCTCTAGGAGCAATAGGGGTTTTGCCATTAGACCTAAAGGCTCTGCTTCCTTTGAAACTGCCACACCCTCTACTTGAATTGACAGGACCTGGTGTGATGACGTTTACACTGCCTGACCCTGTCAATCAAAGTGCAGAAGGTGCGGCAGTTGGAGAGAGAGCTGAGCCTCTAGGTGTAACGGTAACACCCCCGTTGCTCCTAGAGGCTACTTTGCATATATTAAAACTTCATTTTTCTCAGCAATGCGGACACATATGAACATGGGACCAACATAGACGCCTTCAGCTGCCAAGCGCAGATGTAACAGATCAGCCAGGTGTCATAGGGACAAACCTGCTGACAGATGCCCTTTAGATTAAAACATGGTTTACACATTTTCCCTTTTTGTTGTTCTCTTTTTCCTTTACTGTCTTCTGACCTATAAAATTATTTGCCGCCATTTTGAGAAATTTTTCAGAATCGAATCGCAAAAGATTCTGATTTGACTGGAATTTGAATTCTCGAGAAATTGGATGGGAATTTGATTCATTTTGAATTGACTCTTTTGCACACTGTTTTGGGCTTTTTGTCATGTACTAGTCAAGCAGCTACAAACTTTGTAGGTCATTAAAGTAATTTTAGAATTTTTGAATTTTTTTTTAGGAAAAGTCAGGTTTTCATTTTTTCTTTTTTTTTAACCAAATAGAAGTAGATTTTTTAGCAATAGTAGCCTATTTTTGCTGTATATGGGGGGCACCAACAGCAGGGAATCTTACAGCACATATGCACCTGGTATGGTCAAAGCCATTGATGCTTTTCTTGATTATTATAAATATACTTATATAGAGATAATTTATACAGCTTGGCTCATATAGCCAGAGCCTGAACTCCCCTGTGATAATTGAAAATGGAGGTAAAGTTCCCTGAACATTCCAGATACTGGAAATGCTGCAAAAACTCTTCCGAGACGAGGAAATATTTCTGATTCACTGAGCATTGTCCAGATGGCTTGCACAATTGTAGCTGCAAGCTAATAGACTTCTGCTCAAGATATGTGGCAATTGGAGATCGATTACACCGTCTTCCAGTCCAAGAATGTCTGTCCTTTATTACGGAGCAGTGAGTCATATCAGTATCCTTATATGAATATGCTCGGTTTTCCAGAGAGAACCCTTAAAGTTTTGTCAAATTGAACCATAGCCAAAGACACTTAAGCTGTTAGAATGGAAATTAATTTTTTGGCACCAGTCCTTCTGCTTAGAAGTTAATGCAGAGTTCTGGTACATTTCATTTTTATGTTAAAATAATGTTATAGGAGCTGTTAGTAGAGAAAAAGTTTAGGTTTCAATGGTAAAATTGTCCTCCAGTACAGACTGCAGTTAAACAAACCAGACCAAGAGAGGCACAAGGACTAATTCATAGACCGGTTCTTACCTGATTATTGCTATTTAGCTTGTTCTTTACAAAAAAAGTTAATCTTTCCATCTCCATGAGCGCCTTCAGTTGTCTCAATTGTTAAGTGCTTCACATCTATCGACTTGTATGTTGCAACAACAGTAGGACAGCCTTGTTAGACGTTCTCAAGGGTCAACTAGACCATAGGTCTTCTTGACACATTTTAACCTCTGGGCCGAAAACAAGAGTAGACCCATACTGTAGTTTAGGGCTTCCTAATCTTCTACTGTCAGAACATTAAATGTCGGGACCTCACCATTGGTCAATGTCTACTCCAAAAATTACACATACCTCAGTTTATGTTAAGAAAATTGTCTTCTAAACACAGTCAAACATTAAAAAAACAGCTAGTTATGTTTCTTCACCAGCAATTAGTGTAACCACAAAAGGACTTGAGCAGCAGATTGCCTTCAACTGGACCTCACCAGCACCTTAAAATTTGAGAAGCACTTCTGTAGTTAAAGGAATTGTCCCATAATCAACACTGCTGACTCTGGCTATCTTTATCACTTCCAGAAACTTTGAAAGGAGACCCAGTACATGACCATTCCCCATTGAAGCAGGGGATGTGGGTCCCCTATTCAAGTGATGGATGGGACTGTCAACGATCAGATACTTATAACTTATCCCATGGAAAAATGCTTATTATAGGACAACTGTGTAGACCAAATCTTGCATTTGCTATTTTTTTTTAAAAGCTTGGTCCAAATGGGTGTTTCTGGGCTATAAAGTTTTTTTTGAGGAGTTCATTATCGATGGCCCAACCTCAAGATAGGTCACACTCCTGGCACCGCTGCTGTTTGAAGAAGTAGTAGTAAGCGCTGTGGCCTCTTCTTGTAACCATGATGTCATGTTCATCTGTTACATGGCCTATGAGTCAAGTGAATGGGCTTCGGCCTCAACACCAAGCACAGCCACTATACAAGTACAATTTATGATGCTGTGATTGGCATGCTGTGACGAGGCCGCAGTCTCTTCAAACAACTGATTGATGGGGGTTCTGGGAGTTGGACCCCCACCGATCAGATATTGATAACCTATCCTGAGGACAAGCCATCAATATTAAACTCCCAGATAACCCCTTTAATGATGGTGAAGCAGATCGAGGGCCAGTGGGGCATTTTATATTGTTATGGAACCCCCTTTTTTCTTGGTGTATATATCATAGATAGAGATGAGAGAGTCTGAATGTACTCTGTGATTCGATTTGGATGCAAATCAATGCTACCCAATCAAAAGTACTTTGAATGCTTGGAAAAGTAGTCTCTCTCTGTGTCTCTTCCTCACTCTCTCTGTTGCTCTTTCTTTTCTTGAAAAATTTCCCCGAATCGAACCTCAAGAAATTCTGATTCTAACAAATCAGAATTTGTTTAAAAATGTGGGTCCAATTTTCATTCTAAAGAGTCGATTTGCAAATCTCTAGTCATAACAAATCCAACTTTCAAGAAGTAATGTCATTGCTAAACCACCATTGAGATGTGGTGTGACATTAAAACAGCATACTGTATACTTAGGTGGGTGGTAGGTACATTAACAGGGTCAACCAATCATATCTAATTTTCCTGATATCCTGATGTCTTACCACTACCATGCAACTCCTTTGGTCATTTTTATATTAAGACAAGTAGATAGAGTAAAATAGAAATGTAAAAAAGTGAATAAAGCTATGAAATTCCTGGAGCTATTCATATAGAATCTGCCGCCCTATACATTTCGCATTGGAGACTATTTACCTTTCAGTGTTTTTTTACCCTCGCGGGTAGTTCACGGTCTAATTGCCCCATTTTCATTGTTTGTGTTTAATGCCGAGCGTCGGCCTTACGCTAAGTGCTACTAAGGGATTGTTGTGGTTTTAGCAGGGTCGTAAGGATCTCCCATGACATCTTCCAGTCGGGCGGCAGGGTTGGTTACCACTGATCTTGTCACGAGACCTTCTACCCAACATACAAAGGGGTCTTTGAGAGCGCTACCTCTGACATCCCTCTGAACCTCCTGCAATTCTTGTGTGTTTATCATCACCTATGGTAACAGGCTTTAAATATCAAGTGCTTGCCGTGTCAAACTGGACCCGTTAGAAATGGCTTTTAACCTCCATCTACTCAAAGTATCCCGCAATAAACTCACGGGAATTACTCAGGAACAATTTCCCCTTTGTACGGCTGAATTCCTCCTGCACAGGAGAGGAGAATTGTAGGACATTTCAGTAGCAAGTACCAATAGGTCTATTAACCTCTTCATTGCCTCAAGGTAGAGAGGAACTTTTATAATCCGGGAAGCATTATCGTCATCATGTTTTAAGCACATTTCCGCTATGCTATTTTTATACTGGGAGGCTATCAACGTTCCTATGTAATTTCAAAAGGAACCTGTTGCCTCTCCTGACATGTCTGTTTTAGTAAATACTTATATTCTCCTTATAATTCTGGGGCATTTTTTCTCATAGCTCTATGTCATACTGTTCCACTGTTATTCCTCCTAGAAGTTTATGAAGAAATTAACAACTGGGTCTTACCAGAATGCCTGCACAGCACATGGACCTTAGAAACCTGTAGTTTGGAGATGGCTCATTGAGGTGTTGTGGTCATGCTCTGGACTTGTAGAGAGAAAGGAGAGGAGGAAAGCTGTTACCATCAAAAGCATAATATTAAGAATAGTCATGGACTGAGGCTGTGACGATTAATTCTGCTGATAAGTGTTTTTGTTTAGAGTTTGCTTCCCTGCCTCGTCTGGCCTCCATTCTTGATGTTGAAAGCCACGTACTACGGTGACAGACTCGTAAACTAATCTGTTATTTATCCTCATGCACCACATTATGTAGCTTGGATGGGGAATTGTTATTGCTGCAAATGATCTTGGTAAATTAATTACATGTTATACCAGCAGAACCTTTTCATTTTGTTTGCCTTTTCCCTTGCTTTGCTTATTGCTGCAATGCAATTTATATAAACAGTTTTCTTTGCAAACCACCATTACCCTCCTAAGGCCATCCCTGTCTGTAGACCCAAGAGGATTTATCATCTATATACAGGGCAACCAGAGAATTTTTTTTTGAAAATCCCTGCAAATTCTTTACAGGATTCTTGGGTATTTGAAATTCCAGAAATTATTAGAAATTTTTCAAGACCAGAAGCAGCAGTCGGGTTCAAAAATGATAGTAGCGTATTTCATCAAATTATTTTATTTGGATTCAATTTTGGCAGGAGACATCTTTATGGTCTTCCAATAATTTCCAATATTTCACAATCTGCCACGTCGTCAGGTTCTGTTGATGGAAGATTAAAAACTTCTGCAGATTTGACAAAAACAAATTTCACTAAATGCAGCATGACTCCGTGACGGACCCCAACAGACCCCATTGTAAGTCGGTGGGTCCCATGGGAGCCGTGGTGTCCATTTGAACACCATTTCTCTGCTTCACTGTAACACAGATGTAAATCAGATCCTGTGGGACAATTATTAAAAAAAAAAGATTCCCGTTTTGGCCTACTAAGGAGGTCATCTTCAGATGACGTATAAAATCTGACTCATCCGGCGATGATTCTATGACAAACAGTGTACGGTAGCTATAAGAAGTGCAGAAGTGGCAGGTGCATCTGAGCCCTGATGCCTGAGGAGCTAGAAAGATCTTCTACCATATAAGAGAAAGCCAGTATTATAAATGGCACATGGTAGGGGGGTGGGGGTCCTGCTATACATATTGCATTGGGGTTCGGGAACTTTAGGTTAGGCCTCCGGACTGGACCTTGAATGCCAGAACTAATATTGTCTCCCTAAAGCCTCCTTTCTTGCCACTCCATTTTTTGCGTTCCGTATACGGACGGTATACGGAACCATTCACTTCAATTGATCTGCCAAAAAAACGGAAGGTATTCCGTATGCCTTCCGTTTCCGTATTTCTGTATTTCTTTTCCGTTCAAAGATAGAACATGTCCTATTATTGTCCACATAACTGACAAGGATAGTACTGTTCTATTAAGGGCCAGCTGTTCCGTTCTGCAAAAAACGCAATGCACACGGTTGTCATGTGTATTTTTTGCAGATCCGTTTTTTTTTGTGGTCCGCAAAATACTGAAAGCCATATGGTCGTGTGAAGGAGGCCTAGGGGTAAGTTCACATCATCATTTAGATTTCCGTTCTTCTGATCCGTCAGAAGAAGAGAGAGAAAAAAAACAGGATCCAGTAAAAAACGGATCTTGCTGCATCAGTTGTCTTCCGTTTGAGCCGTTTCCGTCTAAGATCCGTTTTTTTTAGATGGAAACAAAAGTACTGCATGCAGGACTTTTTTTTCCCGTCTAAGGGTACTTTCACACTAGCATTAGAAGAATCCAGCAATGGATTGCCGGAACTGCCTGCCAGATCCGGAAATCCGTATGCAAACAGATATCGTTCTTTTCTGGATCCATTAAACTTTTGCATTGAAATACCAGATCCGTCTTTTCGGTATCATCCAAAATAACGGATCCGGTATTTAATTTTTTCAAAGCTAGAAAGAACTGTGCATGCACAGACCGGAAAACCGGATCCAGCGATGCGGCAATTTCCGGAACACTTGGTACCGGATTCGGCATTAATACATTTTAATGGAAATTAAAGACAAATGCGGTAGTGTTCCGGGATTTTGGCCGGAAAAAATACCACAGCATGCTGCAGTATTTTGTCCGGTCAAATACCGTACAAGGGACGGAACGAAAGTCATCCTGATACATACTGAACGGATTGATTTCCATTCAGAATGCATTGGGACAAAACTGATGCGTTTTTTTCGGGATTTCCAGATTTTTTACTGGATTTCAATACCGGAAAAGAATAACGCTAGTGTGAAAGTACCCTAGAAAAAACAGATCTCAGGCGGAAATGGCTCAAACGGATGACAACTGATGCAACAGGATCCGTTTTTCTTTTTCTCTCTCTCTTCTGACGGATCAGAAGAACGGAAAGCTAAACGGTGATGTGAATGCACCCTTACATGATCATGATGATGGACGTCATGAATTTCAGAAGTGAGAGATGAGCAAATTTAGAATCAAAATTTGACCCAAATTTAAAACAAAACAAACAAAAAAGAAAGAAAGATTATTTCAAATCAGAATTTCTTTAGATTCAATTCAGGCAAATTTTTCAGAGAGAAAGAGAGATCAAAACTTTTCTGGACATTCAAAATACTTTCCATTTGGGTATTTAAGTTCAATGAATCGGACCCGAAAGGAATATTAAGAAATTTGGTTATCTCCATTTCAGAGGTTTTTATTGAACACAAATCACCAAATACGCAAAAACCGCAGACAATTTTAAGGATTGGTTGTGCTTACTTTGTTGAAACGTGCAGTTACAAGGAGCTTTTTTCTTAAGGGCCTCATATCTGTATTACGCACACAGCCCATTGCAGTCAATGGGATCCATATAATGGCAGTGATACATGGAAATGAAGCACTTGTTGCCAGGTGCCCCCCAGATGACAGAGCGCAATACCAGCCAGAAGCAGAACACCCTATGATCAGCTCATCAGGGAACCTCTCCATGTATGTGTTCTATGTAGGACACTGTACAGATTTGCTTAGAAATACATAAAAATATTGACTTTCTTCTTATTATTTCCTTTTTCTGTTTAGATACATTTTTAATAGTTTAGCCCTTGAGGTTAAAAAAATATGTTTTTAACAAAATATCAAACTGTAGCCAAGTGCAAGATACGAGATACAAATCACATAGCATTTTGTGTCTCCATAACCTAATAAAAAACTTCTTCCCCCCAAGCACAAGGTCACTGTTTTTGACCTTAAATGTGCAACCATTTTTATGCTGCTTTATGTTATTTATTAGAAAAACAGAGGGGTGTACTCTGCCCAAAGGGGAAGGGACTGATAAAATGCAGAGCATTTCCCAATGTGTCCCCTGCCGAAAGTAATGATGCTTTCCTCCGATGCCATGGATATTAAAACTCAGAGTTCACACTGAAAGCATTGTTTCTTTTTTTGGATATGTAGGTGAACCATACTTCTTGTAATAACTAGTTCAATATTTTGATAATGACCCCATCTCCTAAAGACAATCCCCAAAAGTCTACAGTGGTAAAAATAACATATGGTCAGAAACTTTAAAGGAGCTCAACCGTGTCTCCCTCTTCCTCCTCGCAGTCCTGTGTCTGGCTGTAAGACAGCTGGCTGCAGCAGGATCCTCTCCCTCCTCTGCCATGTCCTGTAGTAGGACAAGATTATTATTAAACCTCCCCCTTTTAGAAAGCACTGTCTTCTCAGCAAGAGATTTCTGTAAGACTATTTGTTCCAGAATCATAGAGAAAATGCTATAGGTGGCACTGGTGAGACACTTTTCCTTCTACTGGTGCAGATTTTGACTCGTAGGGAGCCACTTCCACAAGGTGGAGCTAGGGAGGGAGATGATTCTCTTTCTTTGCATATTATGTTCCCATGGAGCATTGCCAATAAGTCTCCGTATCATGGAACACTTCCAGTGAGTCTCCATACAGGACTGGTCTCTACTACAATAAAGACAGTTGAACAGAAGCCCTTTGTGATTGGCTGCCCCTTCATCTTGTAACATTCTAGAAGCGATCCAGGCTGGGGGGGGGGGGGGGGTGTAAGGTTTACAGGTGTATTATGCTTAACCCCCCCCCCCCCTCGTGAAGTGAGTAAAAGTCTATGATACTTTATGTATACTATTATACACGTGTCTTTTTAGGTTACCGATTTTATGCATAGCTTTACAAATATGTCTTAACCTTTTATGGTCTATATTTACCTACTATCTGTTGGCTTTACGGTTCCAAGTACACTCATCCCCTGGACACTCACCTACGCCATATTCATTGCACGAGGTGTTATTACCATTATATAGACCACATAATATAAACCAAAGATTACATACAGGATATTGGCGCTCGTTTGGGGTTTTCGGAATAGGTGTGTTTGGGTGGGACCCCGCCACCCTTAAGCCTCCTATCTCCTCTTATCCCTCTTTAATGAGAGTCAGTACCCTGCTTAAGATTTTACTGGAGAAGAGTTATTCTTCATAGTACAATATTTCCCATTGACCTAAAGAATCCCTAACAATGGAGAATCAGTAGTATAGATAAGCAGGTGCTCTAAATTAGTAGCAGTAGTGTGTCTGTATCAGCTGGCATGTGTTTTCTGCCTGTAAATTAAAGGGGTTCTGCAGTTTGTTTAAACTGATGATCTATCCTTCTCACTGTTTACCGCCGGCCCACTGACGTCACGACTAGTATCAACTTGCGTGGGCGCGGCTAAGCTCTGATCACTTGAATGGAGCTTAGCCGCGCTCAGGCCAGTTGATACTAGTCGTGACGTCACTGGGCCGGCGGTAAACAGTGAGAAGGCCACGGCGCTGCTGGAGCACCGCTGCCTTCTCAAACAGCTGATCGGCGGGGGTCCAGGGTGTCGGACACCCGCCGGTCAGATGCTGATGATCTATCCAGAGGATAGATCATCAGTTAAAACAAACTGCAGAACCCCTTTAAATGTATCATTTAGGCTTCTTTCACAGTTGCTTTCGAGCACTCCAGCGGGCTGTTCTGGCAGAGCTCTCTGCATCCGGCATCGCCGAAAGTTACTGCAGTGCCTGCCCGACACGTTAACTATAATGGGATCCGGCAGATAGGACTGCTACCCAGCAAATATGCTGGATTTGGCTGGACAAAAAACATTGCATGCAGCGTTTTTTTCGTCCAGCCGAATCCCGGTATATTTTCCGGGTACTGGCCAGATCTCTGCCAGACCCCATTATAGTCAATGGGGCCGAAAGACATTGTGGTAGCATCTGGCAATGCGGGATGCAGAGAGCTATGGCCAGGCTCGTACTGGCCCACAGGGGTACAGGGGAATCCACTGGTGGGCCCCTGAGCAAGGTGGGCCCCTAGTCTCCCAACCCCTGCACATGTAGCACATAAGGCTACCGGATCCGTGCTGCCGATAGTGCAAGCGTGCCACCGGAAGTTCCTGCCGCGGTACGGCATACATGCTGAGAGGCGGCCGGAATAAAACTACGAAATGTTCACCCGCCGGAACAGCCTGTCGGAGAAGGCTGCCGCTAATGTGAAAGTAGCCTAACACAGTACACTGACTGCACTACATACATATATTCAATTAAAGAAACCACCCAGTGTATTATTATAGACACGGTCAGAGCTGATATGGCTTCTAGGTATAGAGGAAAGTACCAGTGTCCTCTTTTCCCCAGGACCTACCTTCTCAAAGTAACTCCAGGGACCCCCATATTCAATCATCTGGCAGCATCCTGCTGCTGTGTGAGCAGGTAATATTTGAATGCATCCGTACGGCGGGCCCCCAAAATACATTTTATTGGTGCGCCCTAGGCACCCCAGTCCGACACTGGCTCCGGCAGGCTGTTCTATACTGAAACTAGCATTACTTATACATGTTTAATATTACACTTTGGGTGCAAATTCTTTTTAAAGAGTTTTTACAAGAGTCTAAAATCATTGACCTATTTTCCGCAATATCGGATTAGTGGGGGGTCATCAATATCAGATCAGTAGCACCCCTACTGATTAGCTCTTTGAAAGGGACGAAGGGCTTGGACGACTGCTGCGGCTCCTTCACAGCTCACCACGCACAGAGCCATATACTGTATAATGGCTGGGCTCGGTAGTGCAGCCTAGGCCCTTTCACTCGGATGGGACTGAGCTGCACCGAGGCCAAAGTGACCGATGAATGTGACATCAGTGACCTAGGAAGTGGCCACAGTGCTCACAGGAGCGCAGCGGTCTCTTCAACGGGGGTGCCGGTAGTTGGACCCCCACTAAATATGTTATTGATGACCTATCCCATCAATATTTTACTCCGGAGCCCCATATGGAATGCAGTAAAACCCTATTGCAGGGATGGACAAACTGCGGTTCTCTAGAGGTTGTAAAACTACAATTCCCACCATGCCCTGCATGTAGGCTGATAGCTGTAAGCAGTCTTTGCATGCTGGGAGTTGTAGTTTTGCAACAGCTGGAGAGCCGCAGGTTGGCCATCCCTGACCTATTGATTATCTGGGTAATACGGATCCTGAATAAACCTGTGTGCCGAGTAGTCTAGACTTTATAGAAATGTAGCCAGTACTCAAATAAAAACTCACTAGAAACTAATGAAAAACACATAAAAAAGCATAAGGTGCAAAACATTTCATACATTACCGGTATTTCTATATATATCCATTTTTTTATGTGATCTGCGCCCGCTGCTCACATAATGGTGGAGGTGGATTGTGACTTCGCACAATGCCTATGGGCTCATGCACACGACCGTTTTTCACAGTTACGTATACCTGAGGGTTTTTCCCCCTGATTTAAGTCCTCTTACGTTCCGTTATTCCACAAAACATATCCATATGGTTTCGATATGCGATCCGTTTTTTGCAGATCGGAAACTGAAACAGTAACTTATTAATCACCGAACACATGAGTAATATAGGCTGGGCATAGCATCTCTACAGTATGGATCCACGAAATACGGATGACATACGGATGTGTTCCGTGTGCGTTCCGTATTTTTTGCTGACCCATTGACTTGAATGGGGCTTCGGACTGTGATTTGCGGACAAAAATAGGACATGCACTACTTTTTTGCAGAATGGAAATACGGAAATGGAATGTACCTTCCATTGTTTTTGTGGACCAATTGAAGTGAATGGTTCTGCATACAGTCCACAAAAAAAACAGAAGCGGAAAGAAAATACGTTTGTGTGCATGCAGTATGCTTTACCCTTCTATGGAAAGCTGAGAGATCTGCGTCCTCCGGCTTCTTAAAGAATGCAAAAAAAATGAACAGTCCGAGCAGCTGTATAGAAGCCGGTCAGTCATAACATCCAACAGCTAAAAGGCCCTTTATTGCCTGATCTGGCGGCATGGCATTCTTCATTACCGTCCAAATGATCCTAAATTTTCCTGATTCTGCAATCCACCCACTAACGCCAGTCTTCATTAAGATAACAGTACTGCTGCATTGATGTGGGAGGTCATGGTTGAATGAGAAAGAAACCAGGTCTGTACTTTGTGAAATTATCAGATCTGATTTGTTGTAGTTGGGAAAGTTGGTGACACACACCAAGAACCTCAACGTCTCACTGTTACAGGCAGTGTTTGTGAAACCACTATGTCAACCAACTGGTTTGACTTTTGTGCTAATTCTATGGGCATTATCGTTATCTTGGCAGTTCCCTGGTATTCACCCTTTAACCCCAATACAGGGATCTGGGCTTCGCTGCAGGGAAACACCATTCTGCTACCTCCTGGAGTGATCCTGGTGTAGTTGACAGATAACCCATGGTGGTCAGAGACACTGGTGCAAGCAGGGACAGACTGGGAACTTATAGTGGCCCTGGAAAAAACCCCTCAAAGTGGCCCCATGTCTTACGCAGGTCCATATTAGGTGGGGTTTGCAATACCGTCCCAGCAGAACCAAATACCACAGTGCAGCACAATATACTGCCCCAAATGGTGTCCCTCTGTGGTGGCCATCAATAGCTGCCATGTTCTGTCCTCCTCTTCCAGTTGTCTCTGATAAAGATATGGAGCAGGGGACTTAAGAAGTTAGATGCGGGCCCCAGCAGTTGAATTAAGGAAAGCATATGCGGTTTCCGGCCAGGTACATGAGTACCTCATTCTCACAGCGTTAATTACTGCCAGAAGCTCATTTTGAACCCGGCCAGCAGCAGAGGGAGGGCTTGGGTGGATCCCTGGGCAGCGGCCCACCTAGAAATTTCCCTGTAGAGTCTATGGCCAGTCCGCCCCTGGGTGCAAGAGGCAGGATGTAGTCAGCAACAGGCCAAGGTCAAGGCAGGCAGAGTCCATATGAATCTGTGAAACAGGTTCAAGGCCAAGGTTGGCAGCAGAAGACCACAATGGTAAAACAGGCAAGGTCGGTACATGGGCAGACAACAGAGAACAACACCTTAGCGAGGAGCTAGCATGCAAGGAACCTTAACTTCTTAGGTATGGAGTCAGAGGTCAGCACTGCATAGATAGAGCAAGAGCTAATTAGTAATTAACAGCCAGGCAGTAGAACACAGAGCAAAAATGGGAGTAGTAGTTCAATGAATAATGTTCCTAATAGCAGGTCTGCAATGGACATGGACTGCAGATGTAACACTCAGACTGCCAACTGTATTTCTTAATGATGTGAGGCTGTAAGATGACTTTACCAGACAGAAGGACAGCTTCATTTATACCTGCATAAAAAATTGCGATAAAAAATTGCAATACGAAAATTTGCGATCAACACTACTCCTAAAGTCAAAGACATTGCAGCCTTCTCATTGGCCCACAAGCAAGAAGCAGTGAGGGATCATGGGTTCAGATGAAAAAAAAAATCTAGAATATTTCCGATTACGAAGATATAGCACTGTATTCCAGATATTAGCGAATTCTAGAAGTGCCAATATTTGCGATAAAAATTTGCGATTAGAATATTCGCGATCAACACTACATAGCACTTACATGGCAAAGGTCTTGATAAAATATGTCCTAGACAAGTAACAACTGGCTTAGATCAAGCAAAGTAGCCAATGTGCCTCAAAATTTGCCGGCCTCTTACAGAGGACCTGTCACTGCTGTTTCATAAACTATTGTATTCCCCATGTAAATGAGCAT
Organism: Bufo gargarizans; assembly: GCF_014858855.1. NCBI lineage: Eukaryota > Metazoa > Chordata > Amphibia > Anura > Bufonidae > Bufo > Bufo gargarizans. Next base: position 31,737,277 of record NC_058086.1, read on the forward strand.
TCTTAAGATCTTATGTTGTAGATATCCTCTATCATTCCTACTAGAAGTTTATTAATAAATGTACAACTAGATGTTACCAGTTGGGGGGGGGGGGGGGGGGGCGGAGTGTCCCTGCCCCGTCTACTCAGTACTGCCAGTGTCAAACGGTAACACCCAGATGTACATTTATTCATAAACTTATAGCAGGAATAATAGAGGAACGGTACAAAATTGAGTTATATGAAAAAGATGCTCCAGAATTGTTATTGCGTGGGTAAGGCTACTTTCACATCTGCGTTTTCCTTTTCCGGTATTGAGTTACATCAAAGGAGCTCAAAACTGGAGGAAAACGTTTTAGTTTTATTCCCCATTCATTGTCAATGGGGACAAAACTGAACTGAATGGAGTGGAGAGCACCAGAATGCATTCCGTTCCGTTTTCGTTGCGTTCCCATGATGCACACAAAAGCGCTGCGTTATGGGATACTGATCAAGACGGATCCGGCATGAAAGACAATGTAAGTTCGATGATGCCGGATCCGATTTCTTGGACACAATAGAAAAACGGATCAGGCGCCCATTGACTTACAATGGTTTTAGTGAGGGATCCGTCTTGGCTATATTAGAGATAATACAACCGGATCCGTTCATAACGGATGCAGACTGTTGTATTATGATAACGGAAGCGTTTTTGCTGAACCCTGATGGATCAGGCAAAAACGCGAGTGTGAAAGCAGCCTCATACAAGCAGTTTCTAAAGCACGCATTTCAGGAGAGGTGACAGGTCCTCTTTAAGAAAATGGCTGTTGGAATGATGTATCTGACCCTTAGGCCTCTTTCACATGGGCGTGTCCGGATTAGGTCAGGAAGTGTCCCGGTGCGTTGCGGCAAACCCGCGCGAGTAGGAACGCAATTGCAGTCAGCTTTGACTGCTATTGCGTTCCGATGTTCAGTTTTTATCACGCGGGTGCAATGTGTTTTGCACGCGCATAATAAAAAACTGACTGTGGTACCCAGACCCGAACTTCAGGTTTGGGTTCAAGGTTGTGTAGATTGTATTATTTCCCCTTGTAACATGGTTATAAGGGAAAATAATAGCATTCTGAATACAGAATGCATAGTACAATAGCGCTGGAGGGGTTAAAAAAAATAATAATAATTTAACTCACCTTAATCCACTTGTTCGCGCAGCCGGCATCTCTTCTGTCTTCATCTATGAGCAATAGGACCTTTGATGACGTCACTGCATTCATCACATGGTCCATCACCATGGTGATGGATCATGTGATGAGCATAGTGATGTCATCAAAGGTCCTATTGCTCACAGATGAGGACAGAAGAGATGCCGGCTGCGCGAACAAGTGGATTAAGGTGAGTTAAATTATTATTATTTTTTTTAACCCCTCCAGCCCTATTGTACTATGCATTCTGTATTCAGAATGCTATTATTTTCCCTTATAACCATGTTATAAGGGGAAATAATAATGATCGGGTCCCCATCCCGATCATCTCCTAGTAACTGTGCGTGAAAATCGGACAGCATCCGCACTTGCTTGCGGATGCTTGCGATTTTCACGCAACCCTGTTCATTTCTATGGGGCCTGCGTTACGTGAAAAACGCACAAAGAGGAGCATGCTGCGATTTTCACGCAACGCACAAGTGATGCGTGAAAATCACCGCTTGTGTGCACAGCCCTATAGAAATGAATGGGTCCGGATTCAGTGCGGGTGCAATGCGCTCAACTCACGCATCGCATCCGCGCGGAATACTCGCCCGTGTGAAGGGGGCCTTAATGTTTTTGCCCACGCTACGCCCAGGTACTACATACTACACCCAGATACTGCACTATAACACAGCTATACAGGAGACAATGGCAGCTTAATCCAGTGCTTCCCAAGAAGCAAACAGTGAATGCTGTGAAATGTATGGTAAGTATTTGAAGGGTTAAGGGGGACACTTTTTCCAACGTTTTAAGACATTTAAACAAACCCAGGCAGTTTGATGTGACCTTGACTGTCATGTTTAATCTCAGGTAGAAGTTACTTAACGCAATCTGCTAGAGCGGTCAAGACAGTGTTTAACTGGGATAGTGACGGCCCTTGTGTTAGTGGGAGCTGTTAGCCCCGTGTTATTGCTAAACTCAATTAGCCACTGAATTGCTATAAAACAGATTTTACAGGCGTGCGGAGCAGTTTATAACATCCCCTCTGTTTGACTCTGAGGAGCTATTTTCGCTTCCCTTTAAAATTGTTTGAATTTCCAAATGATTAAATTTTGTGTAAATATGCTAAGGACAAGGCTTATCAGCATCGGTCATACACCCCACCCCACCCCCGAAACCACTGAATCCCTGGAGGAGGACAATGAGTAACACTCCAGCTACAGGGGAGTTTCAAGCTCTGCATTTCAGACAGAGGTTCAGAAGAGAAGTCAAGTATTATCCATTTTATCAAAATATTGTGTCCTTGAAATCATTTTCTAGACAAGGACACGGCGCGGCTAAGAAGTTACAATATTGCAACATTTGTATCATTCATCACATGATTCTATTTATCGGCAGGTTCCTTCTGTATAAAATGTCTAATTTTGCAAGTGCATTGAGAAACATTGGGGCACATTTATTGAGAACAGCGTTTTTGAACGCCGGTCTTAATAAGCCCCTTCGCCGCCTTCTACATAACGTTGGCGTTTCCACCGTCGGTCTAAATGTAAGTCAGCTTCCTTGCTGTTTTACATTTAGACCATTTTCTACGCCTTAAAACAGGCGTAGAAAATGATGAATGAGAGGGTCCGGCACGCCCATGCCACGCCCGCTTTTGTAGACCTGGCGTGAGTTGGGAAGAATTTGCAGATTCGGCGCCAGATATACGCCACAAAAGTGGTGCTTTTCTTCTCTATGTACCATTGTTGCAGTATATGGAAAAGCATAGTTATGGGCAGGTTTGATGAAAAAAAATAGACCTCAGCAAGGTCCCCTCTTGAAGGGCCCAATAACATCTGCATGCTTAGCCTTCTTGGTTAAATATCCTTTAGGCACTAATTATCTAAGACCTCAAGGTGGGGCCAACCAGAAAACTTGTGCATCCATTGGCCACTGTGGATGGACATCGTTTGGCCATTGTTATCGAGCAGCGAGTGTGAATCCACTGTGCAAACTACCAGTTTGGCATAGGGCTAACACTAAGAGTATTATTCCGTTTTTTCTAGACTTCGCTGCGGGTCAGCAACCCGACCACTATCTCAGGGGAAAGTCCTGGTGTAATTGGCAGCTGACCTACCGGGGTCAGGAAGAACTCCAGTGCAAGCACCCGGAGCCCAGAATGCAGAAACCTCAGCAAAGCCACAGGGAAACCACAGGAGCAGACTGAGCAGTCACCAAAGCTTGAATGCGGGATTAGAGATCCAGACAGCACAGTTGTAGCATAGCTGGTAGGAGGTCCAGGATAAACAGGCATGCAGGGTGGTAGTGATGACATAGACGTGGCGGGCAGGCTGGATACTTGGCAGGAATACAGACAAGGAAGAGGGACAGGGTAAAAATAAACACAAACAGAACTAAAAATGGGACTGATAATGCAGGAACAGGCAGGGCAGGTACAGGGCTGGAGACAGACAGGAACACAGGCAGGATAAATGCAGACAAAACAGGAGAATGTCAGAAGCATAAGGCTTCAAATATCTTTGCTCTGGCACAATCTGCCTGGAAAGGGTGCCTTAAATACACAGGGACCCCCAGACATTGGCTGGGGAAGGATTTGGAAGTGCATGCACTGGCCTTTTAAGGGGCTGGAGGTGAGTGCACACCCTAAAGGAACAGAGGTTGGAGCACTAGGCAGAAGAGAAGCATGGAGGAAGCAGCATAGTAAGTAGGGCGGCGTCCATGCCCGTAGGCTGTCCTAACCGCCTTGTGGGTCTCACCCTTAGGGTTCCTTGACATGGCCCGATGATGAGCCACAGTGAGGGGCGAGCAGTGCTCTTTTGAAGGGTCTTTACACCAGTCGATGCAAACTGCATGGGTGCTGAATGATTTTTAGTACATCTGCATATTGTCAGCAGCATATCCCCTGTTTACACTGGATGATATGCCGCTGACTATTATTGTTGCGTTTGCGTGATATTTGCTAATTTGTTGGCTGATCGGTTGGGTGTTTAGATGGGTTGATCATTGGAAAAATGAACAATCCTAGGAACCTTCGTTCCCAATCATGTGTCCATGTGAAAGGACCTTTAGGCTCCTTGGACACCACTGTCCATCGAGAACATTGTGCTGTGCTCCTTGCTAACACCCTATGAAGCCTGGGGTCCTGGGTTCGAATCTGACTAAGGACAACATCTGCATGGAGTTTGTATGTTCTCGCCATGTTTGTGTGGGTTTCCTCCGGGTTCTCCGGTTTCCTCCCACACTCCAAAGACATACTGATAGGGACCTTAGATTGTGAGCCCCATAGGGGACAGCTTGATGCTAATGTCTGTAAAGTGGTGTGGAATATAGAAACCTAGAATGTGTCGGCAGATAAGAACCATTTGGCCCATCTAGTCTGCCCAATCAACAGGCGTAGCGCTATATAAGTGCATATAATAATATGAATGCCCAAATTTCAGCTTATGCATACGTCACTTTTACCTTGAGCTAGCGCTCTAGATACCAAGCTATTCTCCCATTAGGTAGATCCGGACCTTCTTGGGGTCTATTCATTTGGAAACCGCGAGGAATACCCCTGAAAGGACAAAATAGCTTCCAATGTTACAAAAGTTTTGGCAGCTCTTAAGAAGAAGTACCTTTGTGGAAGTGTAAATAAAACTTGAGGGGTATTTTCTTCACAAAGTACTCTGTTTATAGAAAAAAACGTAATTACTGAAATATGCTTCCCATCGGGATATCTGCAATTATGTTTTATTTAAAGCCTCTTTTTGCAGAAGAGAAAAACGGCTGAATTTGTTTAAAAAGTCTATTCTTAATTAAGTGGAAACCTAAAGGAATGCAATTATTTCAGAGAAGTCATTTAAGATGTGAAGGCTTTTTTTTTCATCCCAATACGAGTCCATTTTTCCACAAATCATAATCAAAAATAGGTTCCAATTTGTTTCACAAACTTTCTCAAAATGAATTTCTATGGAGCACAGATGTTCGAAGGGATTTCTGAACGTTTCTCATTTATTGAGAAATATATCATTTTGTTTTAGGAAAGACATATATTACCCTCAGTAAAGGGGGAAAAACCGATTGGAAACTTTTCTAGCATGGATGGTAAATGTATTACTCGACATTACGTCCCGTGGACAGTGCCCCCACCCCTCAGAGATCTAATGTCTCTTTTTTAATAATTATATTTTTATGATTTGGAATAGGAATAGAAGAATACTTATGTTAATAGCGTATCTGTGTTTGCCAGGTCTGTGAAGACCGAGTCGTTAGTCTGCGTCTGACATCGTGTCTGATGGATGACATATTTGTGAGCATGAACTGGTGCACATTAAACTATTAAACTTTCAGTTTCCTCAGCAGATAGATAGAGAGATAGATAGATAGGAGATGGATAGATAGAGAGATAGATAGATAGATAGATAGGAGATGGATAGATAGATAGATAGATAGATAGATAGATAGATAGACAGATAGACAGATAGATAGGAGATAGATACATAGGAGATAGAGAGGAGCCTGATATACTATGGACTCCTATACCCCCACCCTGGACCTGTCCCCACCCCCAACCCTACCCAATTATTTACCACTTGCTTTGGCAATGCTAAAATGTATTTAGTCCTGCCAATAAAGCTGATTTGATTTGATTTGATTTGATAGATAGATAGATAGATAGATAGATAGATAGATAGATAGGAGATGGATAGATAGATAGATAGATAGATAGATAGATAGATAGATAGATAGGAGATGGGTGGATAGATATATAGATTCCATAGATAGATAGATAGATAGGAGATGGATAGATAGATAGATAGATAGATAGATAGATAGATAGGAGATAGATAGATAGACAGATAGACAGATAGATAGGAGATAGATAGATAGATAGATAGATAGATAGGAGATAGATAGATAGGAGATGGATGGATAGATAGATAGATAGATACCATAGATAGATAGATAGATAGATAGACAGATAGATAGGAGATAGATAGATAGATAGATAGATAGATAGGAGATAGATAGATAGGAGATGGATGGATAGATAGATAGATAGATAGATAGATACGATAGATAGATAGATAGATAGGCAGATAGATAGGAGATGGATAGATAGATAGATAGATAGATAGATAGGAGATAGATAGATAGTAGATAGATAGATAGATAGATAGATAGATAGATAGATAGATAGAAGATAGATAGATAGATAGATAGATAGATAATAGATAGATAATAGATAGATAATAGATAGATAATAGATAGGAGATAGATAGACCTAGAACTCTGCAAACACTTTCTCCAGGTCCACAGGGGCACCTCAAACAGCGCCTGTCGAGCAGAACTGGGCAGATTCCCACTCTACCCTGCTGTCCAGAAGAGGGCGCTATCATTCAGATTCCATCTACATAGCAGCAGTCCCAGCTCCTACCATCACAAAGCCTTGCTACACCAAGAAGCCCCAGAAAAACAAAGCACCCCGCAACAAGTCACCCAAACCCAGCCTGCCCAATCCACCAACCAATATAGCCTGACAGAGGGCGAAATCCAAAGGACGATACACAAGTACAAAGAGGAGTATATTAGCGTCTAGAGGAACGACATAAGAACATCCCAGAAGCTGACAGTATACCAGAGCCTGCAGAGGGAGTGCAAACTGGCCCCATATCTGGAGAAACTCCCCAATCCAAGAGACCGACAGATCCTGAGCGTGTACAGACTGAGCGCCCACAGCCTGCTCATCGAATCCGGGCGTCATCGACAGAGGTACATGCCCAGGGAGAGCAGACTGTGCCAGCAGTGCGACCAGGAGGACCGTGGAGGATGAGGCTCATTTCCTGCTGCGGTGCCCCAAATACTCAGCAGTGAGGGAGACTGACTTCAGGAGACTGTCTGATCTCTGCCCAGACTTCACCTCCATGGAGGAGGAAGAGAGACTCTCCATACTGCTGGGGGGAAGAGGAGAACACAGCGGCCACAGCAGCACAATATATTACTGCCTGCCATAGACTGAGCGGAGCCTAAAATACCATGGACTCCTATACCCCCACCCTGGACCTGTCCCCACCCCCAACCCTACCCAATTACTTCCCACTTGCTTTGGCAAAGCTAAAATGTATTTAGTCCTGACAATAAAGCTGATTTGATTTGATTTGATAGATAGATAGATAGATAGTAGATAGATAGATAGATAGATAGATAGATAGGTAGATAGGAGATAGATAGATAGGAGATGGATAGATAGGAGATAGATAGATAGATAGATAGATAGATAGGATATAGAATAGATAAGATAGATAGATAGATAGATAGATATATAGATAGCTAGACTCGATCGCTAGCTCGATATCTAGACTCGGCTCTCTCGATGCTCGATCGCTCTAGGCCTGGCTAGATCGCTGCCTCGCTCGCGCTCGCTAGCTCGATCGAGCTCTCGCTCGCTCGCTCGCTCGCTCGCTGCTCGGGTTCTCGGCGCTGGCTCGCTCGGCGCTCGCTCGGCGTCGCTCGCTCGCTCGCTCGCCTCGCTCGCTCGCTCGCTCGCTCGCTCGCTCGCTCGCTCGCGCTCGCTCGCTCGGCGCTCGCTCGCTGCTCTCGTTAGGAGATAGATAGATAGATAGGAGATAGATAGATAGATAGATAGATAGTTAGAGATAGATAGATAGATAGGAGATAGATAGATAGATAGATAGGTAGATAGGAGATAGATAGATAGATAGATATTTAGAGATAGATAGATAGATAGGAGATAGATAGATGATAGATAGGTAGATAGGAGATAGATAGATAGATAGTTAGGAGATAGATAGATAGATAGATAGATAGATAGATAGATAGATAGATAGGAGATAGATAGATAGATAGATAGATAGATAGATAGATAGATAGATAGGGTCACCATAGAGGGCTTAGGGGGATATGTGGTTGGGGGCTTGTTACCAGATAGAGGGCTGATATGGCAAATTAAAACTTTGCTCTAGATAGATAGATAAATAGACAGACAGATAGATTCTAGATATACAGGGACACATCTTAGGGGACTGTGGAGGACATGTGGTTGGGGTCTGGGTGCAAGGGAAAGTGGCAAAAAACGACCTACCTTGGCTGGGATGTGTAGACACAGGGCTAGGAGAGAAAATTGAAACATCTTGAAAGACAGACAGATATTTAGGCTACTTTCACGTTTGGTGCGGATCGGTCATGGATCTGCACAGACGGATCCGTTACTGATAATACAACCGTCTGCATTCGTTCAGAACGGATCCGGTTGTATTATCTGTAACATAGCTAAGACGTTTTCTATTGTGCCAGATTGTGTCATAGAAAACGGATCCATCCCCATTGACTTACATTGTGTGCCAGGACGGATCCGTTTGGCTCAGTTTCGTCAGACGGACAACAAAACACTGCAAGAGGCGTTTTGTTGTCCACCTACAGAGCGGAATGGTGACTGAACGGAGGCAAACTGATGCATTCTGAGCGGATCCTTTTCCCTTCAGAATGCATTAGGGCAAAACTGATCAGTTTCGGACCGCTTGTGGGAGCCCTGAACGGATCTCAGAAACGGAAAGCCAAACGCTAGTGTGAAAGTAGCCTTAGATAGATAGATAGAAGATCTACAGAGAACCTTTCCTGAGTAACAAAACATCATTTTTGTAGCTCTGAACTATTTTAGAGGAAATACACGGATTCTACAAGTCAAATAAACCACATAATTGGGGAGCAGGACGCAGGCACCAGCCATGCGCGGTCAGTGCTGCGTTATCGGCAGTATATTTGTGCTGCAACCTGAAGACTTTCTGAAAGCAGTTCTCATCTGGATGAGCAATAACGAGTCTTTTCAAGTGCTGACAAGCTATTTATAAGGGCAATTTTCTCCTAACCCAATCTGGAGGGTAATTACTGCTGCACATGTTTTATAACTTGTAACTTTCTCCAGTCCTTTCATGTCTCCCGCGCGCCGCGTACGTCAGACTTTATGTTTACGTTACAGATTCATTTTGCAGTTCATTTCTAAGCTGATTGGACAGATGTCCATGCGATCGCAGTAAATGATATGGAAGCTACTTATGACTAAGAAATGACGAGAGCCCTTTAAGAAAATGTTCACAAGTTCTAGAACACACGCGGCTTCCTGTTCCCACTCAACGCGTTTCGTTGTCACATTCCTCAGGTCACTTCTGCGGTTCACCTCTCTGTTTGCAAAACCGGTTATAATTCTGAAACATATTTCTTAGGATTTGCTGAAATGGGATGTCTGGCAGACGGTATATATGTATTTTCTATCCATAGCAAACCTGTGCACAGCCCTTATGGGTTGCCTGAAGAATGGGATCCCAAATCAATATCCCTGCACATTGGCAATAGGGAACCTGCACAAGGATCCCACAAGCCACAACCATGGAAGCTACAACCATCTCAGTGGGCACAGGGATGGGGTGAAGAGAAGCTCAGTTCTAGGCCCAATTTTTTAGACATTTTTGTTAGTCGACCTATTACCAAAAGGGCGTGCCCTTTTTAATTTTGCCCTTTGGTTCATTCTCCCCTATGTCGTAGGTTTACACGTTGGTACTTAAAGGGGTGTACCACCATTTAATGTTATGGTAACATCCTCATTTAGCATGAAAAACTCTTAATTAAATGTAAAAAAAATTCTCCAGTCGTGAGATATTTTCTATACGTCACTATGATGGTGCACTATAAAGTGTTTAATCTTTATAGTAATGTGCACGTCCACCGACAGAGGTGGTCGCACATGATCAGTTCCTTCCTTCAAGTGCCACCAGCGCTATCTAGTGTTAGAAGCTGTGACAGTTACAGGAAGAGAACTGCAGCAGAAAGGACATGCCCCCTCAGCTGTGATCTAAAATAATAGTAACATAGTTTATAAGGCTGAAAAAAGCCCTCTGTCCATCCAGTTCAGCCTGTTTTCCTGCAAGTAGATCCAGAAGATGAGCCGGCCGCCCCCATCTTGCTGGAAGATCTGGCGCAAAATCTCGCACAGCCCGAGATGACGTCATCACGCCGGCCTGTCATACGTCACCACGCATGGGATTTCATGTGAGATCTTCAAGCAAGATGGCGGCGGTACGTTATGATTTTTTTTGTTGCACTATTTCAGGTTAAGTCTATTCGCTACCACGAAGCACGAGGAAATTCGGCTTTACGGCGAATCAAATTTATCCTGAAAGTGGAAAGCCATCACTATCTGATTGGTGGGGGTCTGACAGCTGAGACCCCCTGTCGATCAGCTGTTAAAAGAGGATGCTGCACTTCGTTGACCACTGAGACCTAGGCCAATGATGTCATGGCCTAGGCGAAGCTCAGTCCCATTTAAGTATATGGGGCTGAGAGCGATACTGAGCACACCGCTATACAATGTACATGGTAAGCTGTAAGGAAGGCCTCCCTAAACTGCTGATCGGCAGGGGTCCCGAGTGTAGGACCACCACCGATGAGATACTGGTGACCTCTCCAGAGGATAGATCATCTATATAAAGCAGTTGGAAAACCCCTTTAATCACTGGATAGCCCCTTTAAGGGCTCCTGTATATGGCGTAAACCGCGCTATTTTTTCCGGGGAGGTTGTTGCAGAATTTCTCATCACGTCTTGAAGCACGGGCCAGTCCTATTTAGTTACAGCTGCCTTTTCGGCCCCTGAACCGTGTTCACAGCACAGTATGCCGGTATATCTATCTCCCAAATCAAATAAGCACTAGAGTCCTTCCTTCCACCACACGTCGCGTCTTCTCAATAACATTACCATTTAAAAGCTGCCGTCGCATTAATTCCAGACTAAGGGTAAATACAGCCTCGCGGGTGGAATAATCCATCGGGCGGCATACTTCTGAAGACATGAAAAAAAAAAACGGAATATTTCAGGACCTGCCCCTCTTTATATGGAGCGCTGTGAACTTTATCCATTATCAACAACATTCCACTTGAACCCAGAACTATGCAAACACAATAACATTATCTGATTGTGGCGCCTAAATTAGAACAAAGTGTTTAGGAAATGAATGATGCTTAGCGGAGAATTTACATTCGCAATATGCTAGTCACACAGTGCTTACCGCCATGTGCTGCTCGCTGTGCACTCAGGATTCTCTCCGTTGTGGTTTACTCATTATTTCTTCTTTATTTACAGTCAACATTTTTTTTAGTGGAATTTTCAATATTTAGATTTCACCCCAAAATTGGGAACCTCTACATACAAGCTGTAGGTAGCATGAATATAATGTACAGCTGCCAACTTCAAACTGACCACAAAGGATGCGATCGGACTGGATTGCTCTTGTCACTAATGCAGGATAGCATGTCATCAATGCAGGACGTGATGTCACCAGCACAAGGTGTTATGAGTGCAGAATGTGATGTCACCAGTGCAAGATGTCGCATCATGAGTGCAATGTATTACATTACCAGTGCAGAATGTTATGTCACGAGTGTTATGTCATCATTGCAGGCTGTGATGTCATCAGGTTAGGATGTTATGTCATTATTGCAGGATGTTATGTCACCAGCACAGGGTGCTATGCCACCAATGCAGAATGTAACTTCACCAGTGCAAGGTGTTGTATCATCAGTGCAGAATGTTATGTCACTACTACAGACAGGTGCATAGCTAAGTGCCTATGGACCCTGGTACAAGAGTTGAGCTTGGGCCCCCCATCTCTCAGTGCTTTGTGTGTGGCCAGGGTCCGAGAAGCACATAGCCTTTGTGCTGCCTGAGGGTAAAATTTAAACGGACCCCCCCCCCTTCCATGCCAAATTTTTGACCTAATCCCTTCCCTCCAGCCAGGGGTGTAACTTGACCAGCATGCACTTTCTATAATACTGGTGTCTTTATATTAAACAAGGGTCTTTGGGCCCCCTCAGGCTCCTGGGGCCCGGTAGTGACTGCTACCTCTGCACCCCCTATCGCTAGGCCCCTGACTGCAGGATGTTATGTCACCAGGATGGGGTGTTATGCAATCAATGCAGAATGTAATATCAGCAGTGCAGAACGGGATGTCACCAGTACAGGATCTTATGTCACCAGGACAGGGCTTTTATGTCATCAATACCTGCTGTGATGTCACCAGTGCTGCATATTATGTCACAAGTGCAGGCTGTGATGTCACCAGTGCAGGATATTATGTCACAAGTACAGGATGCGATGTCACCAGTGCAGGATATTATGTCACAAGTGCAGGCTGAGATGTCACCAGTGCAGGCTGAGATGTCACCAGTGCAGGATATTATGTCACAAGTACAGGATGTGATGTCACCAGTGCAGGATATTATGTCACAAGTGCAGGATGTGATGTCACCAGTGCAGGATATTATGTCACAAGTGCAGGATGTGATGTCACCAGTGCAGGATATTATGTCACAGGTGCAGGCTGAGATGTCACCAGTGCAGGATATTATGTCACCAGTGCAGGATGTGATGTCACCAGTGCAGGATATTATATCACAAGTACAGGATGTGATGTCACCAGTGCAGGATATTATGTCGCAAGTACAGGATGTGATGTCACCAGTGCAGGATATTATGTCACAGGTGCAGGCTGAGATGTCACCAGTGCAGGATATTATGTCACCAGTGCAGGATGTGATGTCACCAGTGCAGGATATTATGTCACAAGTGCAGGATGTGATGTCACCAGTGCAGGATATTATGTCACAAGTGCAGGATGTGATGTCACCAGTGCAGGATATTATGTCACAAGTGCAGGATGTGATGTCACCAGTGCAGGATATTATGTCACAAGTGCAGGATGTGATGTCATAGGTTCAGGGTGTTATGTCAGTAGTGCAGGATATTATGTAATCTCATCAGTGTAGGATATAATGTCACCTGAGCTCTTACGCTGCAGTGCAACACGTAGTTGAAGCCGTAGGAAAAGCATTTTTGCAGACTCGTCACCAAGGCTGGAAAGCCTGATGCGTGATTTCAGCTCTGCTACATCCTTCTGGTTCGTGAATTCAGCTCGGAAATATAATCAAGTTGATACGCAGTCTTAGCACGAGATAAGTATTGCAATACATTAACTAAATTCTTAAACTTTCTATGTAGAAAAACTCTTTCTCATAGAAGGTTATAGAAGAAGGCAATGGGGCCAAGGTGCAATACCACACACAACCCACAGAAAGGTGTGGTGCTGGAAGAAAGAAACCATGGTTTTCGAATCCTCTGTAACCTCTGTAACCCTTTACTTCACTCAGTCATGGTCCCTAAAAGTCTCAAAATAAGCACCAAATCTTTTGTGGACCAATTTTGAGAAACTGAGGTGATCAAACAAAAGCGATGCTGTGCAGTAAGCGTTCCTCTGTCAACGTCTTTCCATCAGTTTCCATCTTCAAGGCGTAAACCTTTAGGTCAGATAATAGTCATTGTCACAGGCGTGGTGCCAGCTCTTAAGCAGATCTCGGAGACTGAGAAGCCTTTATGGACTCTGGTAATCAGTCTGCCATGGTTCCTTAATGCTCATCACCCTCCCCCCTACCGTCCAGTCCTTTATAATTACATCTTTTGTCACCTTGGGAGAAATTAAAATAAATTGAGGAGAAATCGCCTGTTTAGATTACAACATGCTAATTACACTCCAAGGAGAGAGTGTCTAGTTGGAGGGCCTTTGATGTGGGAATTGCGGCCCGCACGGTCCTGCTTGATTCATGTTCTTCCTTACAAGTGCTTGGCAGCTGAAAGTACTCAGGAATTTACTTACTTTGAAGTGAATCGGAGAAGTCCGAATGAGAACCCATAAAGGGAATGTCGGATTGTTCTTATTGCCTCATTCATGTCCATGGCAACTGAAATGAAACCAGAGAGAAAACATTTAGGTCTTGTCAGAAGAGGGTCCATGGATGGAGGATCAGCTTGCTGCCCACACACGTACTACAGTCCTGAGGGGTTTTAAGGATGTCATCCCGCATGGCGAGGCATGCTGGTGCTGAAACGGAGAAGGCACTCAACCATGTAACAACATCTCTGCCATTGCCAAGAGTTTTCCTAGAAGTGCAGTGTTTAACCTTCTCAAGGCATCAATAGGCATCGGCCCAAGGAATCCAAGTTTTTGATGTGTATATTCCCTATTCACAGAACCACTACACATTATTATTTTTATTGTTATTATTATTATGTTTTTATTATTATCACAATGATGATGATCATTATTATTCTTAATATCGTGTTATATTATTATGATGATGATGATCATCCTCATCATCTTTATTATCATTATTATTATTTATATACACTGCCTGTCCAAAAAAAAGTCGCCACCTGGATTTAACTAAGCAAATAGTTCTGAGCCTCCTATTGGATAATTACTGCATGGGTGATTATCTTTCAGCTGGCAACAAGTCATTTAACCCCAACTGGTGCAATTAGTTGCTTCTCATTTCTTAAACAACCATGTCGAAAGACACATCTCGTGGTCGTGGAAAAGATGTTAGTCTGTTTGAGGAGGGTCAAATCATTGGCATGCATCAAGCAGAGAAAACATCTAAGGAGATTGCAGAAACTACTATAATTAGGTTAAGAACTGTCCAACGCATTCCAAAACTGGAAGGATAATGGGGACCCATCGTACTCGAGGAAGAAATGTGGCGGGAAAAAAATCCTGAATGATCGTGATCGGCGATTAAACGTTTGGTGAAATAAAATCGAAGAAAAACAACAGTAGAACTCAGGGCTATGTTTAATAGTGAAAGTAAGAGCCTTTCCACAGCCACAATGTGAAGGGAACTCAAGGGATTGGGACTGAACAGCTGTGTAGCCGTAAGAAAACCACTAATCAGTGAGGAAAACCAGAAAAAAAGGCTTCAATTTGCTAGGGAGTATAAAGATTGGACTCTGGAGCAATGGAAGAAGGTCATGTGGTCTGATAAGTCCAGATTTACCCTGTTCTAGAGTGATGGGCGCATCAGGGTAAGAAGAGAGGCAGATGAAGTTATGCACCCATCATGCCTAGTTTCTACTGTATAAGCCTGTGGGGGCAGTGCTATGATCTGGGGTTGCTGCAGGTGGTCAGGTCTAGGTTCAGCAACAGTATGTGCTCCAAGAATGAGGTCAGCTGATGACCTGAACATACTGAATGACCAGGTTATTCCATCAATGGATTTGTCCTTCCCTGATGGCACGGGCATATTCCAAGATGACAATGCCAGGATTCATCGGGCTCAAATTGTGAAAGAGGGGTTCAGGGAGCATGAGATATAATTTTCACACATGAATTGGCCACCACAGAGTCCAGACCTTAACCCCATTGAGATTTTTTATTTTTTTTTTTGGTGGTGGTACAGGCAGTGTATTAACCCTTAGAGGACTTTGCATTTTTCGGTTTTTTGAGTTTTCATTTTTCACTCCCTACCTTCCCAGAGTCATAACTTTTTTATTTTTCCATTCACATAGCCTTATGAAGGGTTAATTTTTTGCGAGATGAGTTATATTTTCTAATGGCACCATTTACGGTTGCATACAATGTAGAAGGAAGTGGGGTAAAAAAATTCAAAATGGGAAGGAATTGGAAAACAATGTAATTTATGTTTCTTTTGTTTTTTTTATGGTGTTCACTACACAGTAAAATTGACCTGTTTCCTTTATTCTCCGGGTCAGTACGATTAGAACTTGCATTTTAATACTGGGGAAAAAAATAAAACCTTGAAAAAATGTGTTTTTCCATCATAATATTTTGACCCTTAACTTTTTTGTAAATATGTGTATGGAGCTGTGTGAAGGCTCATGTGGGGCGATCTCATGTGGGGCGATCTTTACTCTTCATGATACCATTTTGAAATGTGTGTGACTTTTTGATCACTGTTTGTAAAAAATGTTGGCGAGTTGAAGTGACAAAAAATGCAGTGTTTTTTCTGCAATTCGCCATACGGGATTAATATAGTTATATTTTATTAGAACAGGTGTTTTCACACTCGGCGATGCCCATGATGTAAATTTATTGGTTATGTATTTTTATTTTGTAGAAAGGAAGTGGTCTGAATTTGAACTTTTAAATTTTTTGTATTTTTATATTTAAAAAAATGAAGATAAGCTTGTCGGGGCAGCTGGTAACATCCCCTTCCTTGGCATGCCCCTTTTAGGGAAGGTGGCGAGGACGGCAAAAAAAATCAGACAGATGCGACAAGTTTTTACAAAGTTGCAAACACATAGGGGGCAATTTACAAAAAGATATACGCCACTTTTGTGGCAGAATATGCAACTTCTTCCCCACTCATGCCAGGTCTAAAAAAAGGGGGTGGGGATGGGCCGACAGGCCCGTCTCAATCATTATTTTCGACTCCCGGTTTAGGTGTAGAAACTGGTCTAAACGTAATACAGCTGGGAAGCTATTTTACATTTAGAATTGGCAGTGAATACACCGAAGTTATGTAGGACCCTAAAGAGAGAGTGGACCCCCTCCATTGACTGAGATTATCCTAATAGTATATATAGGAATGGGTTTTCTAAATGGGACAACCCCTTTAAACCAAAGTTAAGCATAACTTTACTACTGTATTTTTTTACTGTTTTTACTTTTTTTTATATTTATACTAGTCCGGGCTTGGGGGAAATTCCTTGTATTAATGATCTGTGTCAGATGTCAGAAGTTAGGCATACTTTTTTTTCACATTTCACACAGATGTAAAAGAAATCGCTTCTATACTGTGACTAAACTTTGCCGAAACAAAAGCTACTGTGCTAAAGACCTGTCACTCGTTGGGTGCGTGAACTGGTATTCAAAAGGCACCACAACCTGCTTTTTATGTTTCTCCTTTGTAACTGTCTCATGTAGATACTAGGAGTTGAATAGATGAAATATTTTCTCGATATGGCTTTTTAGAAGTTGGGAATGGAACAAGTGATGATCATGGCGGCCATTTGGGTGATGATCATGGCGGCCATTTTGAAGTCAGACATTTTGAATCCAACTTTTATTTTTTCAATAGGAAGAGGGTCTTGTGACACATTAAACTTATTGGGAATTTCACAAGAAAAACAATGGTGTGCTTGGTTTTAGCGTAACTTTATTCTTTCATAAGTTATTTACAAGTTTCTGACCACTTATAAAATGTCTTCAATGTGCTGCCCATTGTGTTGGATTGTCAATGCAACCCTCTTCTCCCACTCATCACACACTGATAGCAACACCGCAGGAGAAATGCTAGCACATCCTGCTAGATGCTTGCAGTATCCGTAGTTTCAGGAGCTGCACATCTCGTATCCTCACAGCATAGACAATTGCCTTCAGATGACCCCAAAGATAAGAGTCTAAGGGGGTCAGATCGGGAGACCTTGGGGGCCATTCAACTGGCCCACGATGACCAATCCAGTTTCCAGGAAACTGTTCATCTAGGAATGCTCGGACCTGACACCCATAATGTGCTGGTGCACCATCTTGCTGGAAAAACGTGCCAGCTTCAGTGCATAAAGAGGGAAACACATCATCATGTAGCAATTTTGCATATCCAGTGGCTTTGAGGTTTTCATTGATGAAGAATGGCCCCACTATCTTTGTACCCCATATACCACACCATACCATCAATTTTTTGGTTCCAACAGTCTTGGAGGGATCTATCCTATGTGGATTAGTGTCAGACCAATAGCGGTGTTTTTTTTTGTTAACTTCACCATTCACATAAAAGTTTGCCTAATCACTGAACAAAATCTGCGTAAACTGAGGGTCCTGTTCCAATTTTTGTTTTGCCCATTCTGCAAATTCAGTGCGCCGATCTGGGTCATCCTCGTTGAGATGCTGCAGTAGCTGGAGTTTGTAAGGGTGCCATTTGTGAGTAGCTAATATCCGCTGAAGGGATGTTCGACTAATGCCACTCTCCAGTGACATGCGGCGAGTGCTACGCTGTGGGCTCTTGCTGAATGAAGCTAGGACAGCCACTGATGTTTCTTCATTAGTGACAGATTTCATGCGTCCACATTTTGGCAAATCTAACACTGAACCAGTTTCACGAAACTTAGCAAGCAGTTTGCTAACTGTAGCATGGGAGATGGGTGGTCTCGTAGGCTGTCTTGCATTGAAATCTGCTGCAATGACCCAGTTACTGCGTTCACCAGACATCAACACAATTTCTATCCGCTCTGCACGTGTTAACCTCGGCGACATGTCAATGGCTGTAAACAAAGAGAAACTTGTAAATAACTCATAAAAGAATAAAGTTATGTTAAAACCAAGCACACCATTGTTTTTCTTGTGAAATTCCCAATAAGTTTGATGTATCACATTACCCTCTTCCTATTGAAAAAACAAAAGTTGGATTCAAAATGGCCGACTTCAAAATGGCCGCCATGGTCACCACCCATCTTTAAAAGTTTCCCTCCTCACATATACTAATGTGCCACAAACAGGAAGTTAATATCACCAACCATTCCCATTTTATTAAGGTGTATCCATATAAATGGCCCACCCTGTACAAGGAATGTGTTTGCAAATATGCATAAGCCACCCACTTTCAATCCCACAAAAACAGAATGGTTGAGTGGAATACCCAACAAACAAGGCTTTCCCTCAGTTGGGTATACTTGTTCGGTATCTGAGTTTCCTGACCAAGTTTGTGTAGTTTGTTTGCACCCCAGCCTCCCAGGACCTAAAGCACATGACCCTCCAGGCCCCTTTCACCCTAACTGCAATCTAGGAGGGCCCCCTGCAGGGATGTGAGTCTAAGATGCCATCCCCCATGCCCCGACCATTTGTTTAATGTCCCACCAACTAAATCCTCATTTGAAGGACATGTTTAAACTCTACCCTTTATCTGAACAAATGCACCCATATACAGAGAACACCCAATTTTTTGCAAATATGCATACGCCTGTCCATGCACCAATTCCAAGCATACAAAAACAGAATAGTTGGGTGGTATGACCAAAAATCAAGGCTTTCCCTCAGTTAGGCACAATTGTTTAGTGTCTAAATACCCTGTCCAAGACTGTATGGATTGTTAACACCCCTGTCTCCCAGGCCCTTAAACACATGGCCTGATAGGGCCTTTCCACTCTAACTACGCTCTTGAAGGTCTCCATGGAGGATTTGATTCTAAGATCCCTTCCCTCAGTTACCCAGAATTATTTCATGTCTTCTAAGTATTCAAAAAATATTCATCATCACAAGCCAATAACAAAGTAGTAAAATAACCTAAAAATGTCCTAGCATCATGCCATCTACTTCATCATCTATCTATAGCAGAGCTGTCCACTGATGAACCCCATTGTCTGCGTTGTGTGTGGGCTCTCATACAGGGCCAGACCATGGGCCCATCTTTCTTCTTATTTGCTAGTATGACTGTGAGCATGATATGATGGAAGCCAGTTCTAGATGAGGACATCTTCTACAAAATGAAATATTCTCACTTATGTAAAAAATCACGTAACCATGTTTGAACCAGTCCTCTTGATTTCCTCTAACAACTTAGAGTAGGACAAATACTGACCTATAAAATGAAGACATTCTGAGCCCTACTCCGAGGTTAATCTGTTTAACCCATATGTTGCTGAGGGATGTGAAAAGCATGAACTAGACCCCCAAGAACAGAAGATGAAACAGCTTGTCTGCGGACACTATCTGTATAGGAGGCTTCTTCCAGCCTTCACATTTTCATGGTGACTATGAACATGCAACTCACCTTTGAACTCAAAATTGGTGAACCAAGAGACCTTTCCCTGACACTGGCGACCCACCTCCCTAACAGACCCTGTAATTTGCTGAAACAGTTCGAGCTGACTTGTTCCTTTGTCTCCTGAAGCTGCTTGGCTGTCGGGATGTTTGTGTATCTCCACACATAGGCCCAGTTTTCCAACAGGAATCTGTGCCTTTCATTTCACACACTGGTAATGATTTTTTTCCCCCTCTTCTCCTTTTTGATGTTTTGGAGCTAATTGCCCTCCATGAAAAGTGTTTTGTTTCCTGCCTAGACTTGGCTGTGAGAAGCCTCTCTTCCAAACGCCAAAGGGCTTATATAACTCACAGGGATACTCGGCCAAAATACATGAAATTTTAGATTTTTTTAAAAATATTTTTATTCTTTGAATGTCACCTTTTCATCCTTAGGCAATATCAACCAATTGTCTAGCAGGTATGTGACATCAGTTAAAAATAATTTGCCAAGTTTCTCAATCATGTGAATGTTATTTTTTGAAATATTACATTAGATAAGAATGTAATCACTGTATTCCTAAGTTTATCAACTTTTTGTCTGCATTTCTTTGGCAGTAGAATTTGTTTTGTGTTTGAGCAGCAGAACTTTCTGGAATAGCTTCAGTGCAATAATGTACATGTGTTTTTTCTTCGTGGACATGGATAATGCTCAGGGAAAAATTAATTTTGACTTCTGTAGTTCCAGAATATTTCACAGCAAGATTGTCCTCATATCAGACCTTGTCCCCAGTGATGCTCACAATCTAAATTTCATATCTAAAACATAAACTCGGGAAACCAATTAACATTTAGTATGTGTTTTTGAAATGTGGGAAGAACCTCATGCCAACACTATGCTCTCCATACAGAGTTTGTCCTTGGTCAGAATTGAACCCAGGGTCTCACATGCAGTGCACATCCATGAACAAGTGAACACTCATGTGTCTTTAATAAAAAGCGAGGAATAAGACAGAAACCTTGAGTTTCAGCTTATGCCTTCTGAGGAAATCCAGCAGCCACATTCTTTTTCACCACAACACCTGCCTACTGTAGAGTCATGACAACACATACACATTAGATGGTTGGCCAGTCTAATGTGTATAAGCAACCTAAAGGGCCATTTCATGGTTTTAATATTGATGACCTTTCTTCAGGATAGGCCATCAAAACCTGATCAGCAGTAGTCCAACAACCAGCACTCCCACAATAAGCTGCTTCAAAGCAGCTGCATAACTGGAAGTTGGCACTGGAACTACACAGCTCCATCCATCATATAATGGTTGGAGCTGGCAACTGCAGTGCTTTTCCCATTGAGGTGAACGGGAGCAGTGCTGATGCTGAATCAACTGATCGATGGGGTTGTGGGCTGTCAGATCCGCACCTATCAGACATTGATGGTTTATCCTCAGACCATTAATAGTAAACTTCTGGAATGTCCATTTAAGTCAACACGGATTGACGGGGTGGATTTTTCCTATGACCATTAATAGTAGACTTCTGGAATACCCCTTTAAGCCACCATTGCATCATCCAACCCCTTGTTATTTTTTCACCATATATTAGAACAGTCTGGCCTCTCCCCATTGATATCACATGCTAAGCATACATGTGTACAGTGGGATCATTGGCCAACATCTAGCCAAGGCTTGGGTACAATCCATTTAGATTAAATGTCAAAAGGGTGTAAAAAATGAAAATCAAATATCATATAGCCTCATGCACATGGTTGTATTACAGATCCAGTTTACAGCCTTAAGAGGGCATAAGCCACCTACTTTATTTCTGTTAGATTCCATATAGATTCCATAAATGTGGCATGCACTGTCGGACTCCTTGTGAATGGAAGTACCAATGGGCTTAGCTATAGGGGAAGCAGCTGCTTTGGGACCTAAACTCAAAAGGGGCCCATACAGGGGAAGAACTAAAAAATTTTATTGTCTGAACCCCCTCAACTGTATTATACAATGACATTATATACAGTGTCACTGTAGGAAACGGATGAAGCGGCTGCCAGGCCTTGTCTAAGAGATTGATCTTGACTAGCCACAGGAACTGGGGTTGAATGGGAGGAAAGGGTTGCAAGAAGTTTTGGACGGGGGCCCTTTCAAAAATTTGCTGTGGGGCCCAGTCATTTCTAGATATGCCACTGAAAGTACTGTATGCTCCTATAGAAGCATTGTCTCTAGGGAGGACGATTACGGTACACATGGGGTCCCACAAAGCCTGCATAGAAATGCTTGGTCGCCGTAAAGCTCTGTACCAGTGTGCATGATCCCTAAGTGCTTTGGAAATGCTTGTCCAGTGGGCCCTGATCTACTGAATAGCCCATTGGCTTTTTTTAAGGGTAGAAAAGCTGACACCGATTACATTCAGGTTTTCAAAAATATAAGGGCTATCCCTATCATTAATTTCCTTAAGTATCTATGAACCATGTTTTTTTTTTTTTTTTCCAGGCCCACCATATTGATGACCTCCCTTGAATGGTAGTGGAGCTGCAGCGCCCCAGCTCAGCCACAACAAAGTATATGGAGCCTTCTGATTTTTTGCTCCATCCACCGTATAGTGCCAAAAACAGCTGATCGGGGGGGGGGGGGGGTCTGGTGTTCAATTCCCTTCCTCCCCGATTTAATATTGATGACCTATCCTGTGTTACTGGTTATCAATATCACCAAGCTGAGAAGCCCCTTCAAATTGTTCATTTCGCTTACTCAATACTCTACTCAAATCTGCTTGACTTTTTTTTTTTTTTTTATTGAAAATATTTGCTTTACCCTGTGTTGCCCTATTTCAAATCACATATCTGCATTGAATTTAATTTAAAAACAAGGAAAAAAAAAATACTATAAATGTAAAATTGAAGTTAACTTATTTCAGGGTAACATTTCTAGTGCACATTTAGCAGAGTCTACCTTTCCTTAAGTGTAGGAACCAAATCCTTAAGTAAACTGTGTTTTACAAAAAGCTTGTTTTAATAGCTGAGGATACTGAAACGCAGAAGAGCCCTCGTAGGAAAATGTTGTGTATGCAGCCGACCATTTACCGGTTCCTTACTTTCCTTTCCACTAATATTTATATAAGAATGCGGAGGATTTCTGCAGAATGTTGAGGTTGGAGCAGACACAACGGAATAATGTTGAGTTATTATCAGGTAGGTTTTGTAGACCCTCGGATAATAATGCATCATTCCTGTACGTTCTCAACATTTATTTGACGTGAATGTGACTAACCCATTGTATGATTGAGAAACGTCTTTACATTTTATTCTATTGAATTGTTAACGTAGGCTTAAAGGGGTTGTCCAAGATCTATATATCAATGGCCTATCCTCAGAATAAGTCATCAATATCTGATCATTGCTGTCTGACTCCTGACACCCTTGCCGATCAACTATTTGAAAAGGCCAGTGACATCACGTACATTGGTAACATGGCCTAAGTCTAACTCACTCCCGAATATATGCCGGCTTGTGTGTGTAGTATTTTTTTTTTTCATCTGAAAGCCAGCATATATGCCGGATAGTGACTGCATCAGAGTGCCAGAGTTCACAACTCAGATGTGAACCCGGTCTTCTGGCCAGGGTGAAAACTGCAGGATTTTAGGATTTGTTTGAAATG
The DNA here is from genome assembly GCF_014858855.1 of Bufo gargarizans. Taxonomy (NCBI): domain Eukaryota; kingdom Metazoa; phylum Chordata; class Amphibia; order Anura; family Bufonidae; genus Bufo; species Bufo gargarizans. Next base: position 31,760,646 of record NC_058086.1, read on the forward strand.
AACTGTAGAAGTTTAACATAAAAACTTGATTTCACTCCTTGGTTACCTCCACCATACATGTAGTCAGGGTTTTAAACTGACCAGTCATTATTTGATTGGACATTTCCTGTAATTTCCTGTGTGAAAGTGGAAACCAGCGGGGACCCGGTAAAAATCTGAATGGCAGCGATGAGGTATCGGTGAATTGAGTATTGCTTCTTTTATTGTATTTTTTTTTAAACTCATTCTGACACTTTTACAAAATAAAAATCCCAGATGACAACCCCTTTAACCACATGACCAGCCTATTGTGGGCTGACCCAGCATTTTTCTTCCATTTTTCATCGTCACCTTCCAAAAGCTATAACTTTTTAATCTTCTGTCTATGTAGCTGTACGAGGGCTTGTTTTTTGCTGGACAAGTTGTCATTTTTAATGGTGCTATTTTGGGGTACACAACTTTCTGATTAACTTGCCACTGAGTTTTTATGTTATAAATTTAGCGGTGTTCATTTTTTAGCATAAATATAATATCTTTATTCTCTGGGTCAGTACGATTACAGCGATACCAAATACATATATTATTTTTTTACGTTTTACTACTTTTGTGCAATAATTTTTTTAAATGAAAAAAATCTTTTTGAAGGACCCATAACTTTTTTTATTTTTCTTTCTATTGAGTTGTGTAGAGGCTTGATTTTTGCAGAAAGATTTGTAGCTTTCATTGGTCTCATTTTGGGGTAAATAACTTTTTGATCGTTTAAGTTTTTTCGGTGGGGACTAAGAATAAATGAGCATTTCTGGCATTTTGTTCTGTTTTTATTTTACGGCATTTACATGATAATTGTGTAGTGTGGGTCATTGCAGACCCGGTCATACTAAACATGTGAGGGAGATTTTATTTTTGCAATATTTGAAAAGAGTATTTTCAATGGAAAAAAAAGTGTATCTTTAAACTGGAATTTTTTTAATTTAACATATTTTTTTGTAACTTTTTTTTAATATTCCCACAAGGGGGCTACGTGACAACAGGTCAAAATTTTGATTGCTTTTAAAATACAATGCACTATCCCTATAGTTCATTGCATTTTAATGTTAGTGCTATACTGACATTGATCAGCAGGCTGCGCCAGAGAGGCACAGCCTGCTGGAGAAGTGGAGACCACTCAAGGCAGGCATGGGGACTACACCAGGTACCAGCCTGCCTATACACACATCGGCACCCTGCAATCGCATTTGTGGGGTGCCGATGGGAGATAGAGGAAGTCCACTCCTTCTGTCCCCACTTACATGCAGTGGGTGCCATTGCTCAAGGCATGTAAGGGGTTAAACAACCTGGATATGCACTAGATTTTGAACTGGATTTTTATTGTATTGTATGTCTTACTTACACTCCCCTTATAGGCTCTTAAAACATGTTTCACCTGTAATGTACAGTATATCGCACATGCAAGTATCACATTTGTGTCCAAGGCAGTAAGGTTTACATATCAATACAGCTATATGCAGTAAACTCCTATATGCAGAGACGAGACTTTGATCACATTGCATTGGCCTAATCAGAAACAGATTACTCCAAGAATATTTAGGGATTTTTGCAATTCTGAATCTGAGTTTATGATTTAAAAAGACGTCTTACAATACCCTGTACTTACTGATCAAGGAGAGGCATTCCACCAAAGGACTTTGATGATAAGTCTCCAATCTTAAAAACCAAATGTGATCTGTGTAGCAGAAGGAATTGACTTTCCACATCTGGTCAAATAACTATGGAAGTTTCACCCGTAAGAGCAATCTACATGATTCAGATGACATCCTATCGACACATGATTAAAGATGACCGTAGATTTAAAGAGGACTTGCACTTGCTAAAACCTTTTAAGGTACCTAACTCCAGCAGTTCTACCCCCCTGAGTAATCTGCAGGATTTTTTTTTCCATTTGACCCTTCCCCACATTCCCAAATTTTAAGGGCTGGAAGGTTTGATGCCCAATATTCAAATGAGCCACGTATAGAGGGCACCAAGTGGAATTCCTGGTAAACTCAAAGAAATGGGCAAGAGTAAAGATCTCAGGGACTTTGACAAGGCCCAAATTGTGATGGTTGAATGACTGGGTCAGAGCGTCTCCAAAATGACTTGTGGGGTCTTGCCAGTATGTAGTGGTTAGTGCCTTCCAAAGATGGTCGAAGGATGGGCAATTGGTAAACCAGTAGCATTTTCATGGGCGTCCAAGGCTCATAAATGCATGAAGCCTTAGCATTCATGTGGATGTGACACATACCAGCTATCTAATCATTGTAAGGACCAAGCACCCCCCTTATGTCAGCGGCATTCCCTCATGACAGTGGCCTCTTTCAGACTTATAATATGCCTGTTGAACTGCAAACATAGTTCAGGGACAGTTTGAGGAACATGGCAAGGAATTCAAACTATTGGGGTGACTTCCAAATTTCCCAAATCACAATCCAATTGAGTATCTGTAGGATCTGATGTAAAATCAAGTCCGAACCTTCGAGGTCATGCCTCACAACTTACAGGACTAAGAAGATATTCTGCTAACTTTTGAAACCATATAGCATAGGACACCTTCAAAGGACTTTTGGAGCGCATGCCAAAGCAATTGGAGTTGTGTTGGTGGCAGCAGTGGGGTCTATATAATATCAGGCAAGTGATTTTAAAGGGGTTGTCTGAGTTCTTTTTTTTGTTTTGTTCTTTATATGTTTCTAACTAGGCAAATGTAAGGACTTTGCAATTCACTTACTTTATCTCCAGTTGCTGCTTTTTCAGGTTTCACTGAGGCACTGAGGGTCACATGACCTGTGATGTCAGCTTCTCTCCCTGCTCTGACGATGTTTCATGTACAAGGTACAAGCCTAAGAGATCAGATATGAGTCTGTACATGAGATGTCACTGTGCTGGCCACCCCATGCCCCCCCTGCACTGCCGTCTTCTGCAGTCTGCTCTCTCCCTGGATTCTTATCCCCTTCAGCTGCACAGACTCAGGGCTGAAGGCTTTACTGAGTAGCTGCAGGCAGTGAGGAGACAAATGCTGGGCACAAGATGCTGACAGAGGAGTTCTGCAGAGCATTGCATAAGAACAGGTAGGGGGAAGATCCTGTGTGTATCAGCAGTGTCATTATACAGCTGGGACTTGTAGTTCTACACATACAACATGCTGCTGAGTCTCCCAGCAGGCAGACATGTCACTCAGGGCACCACGTGTATTCACTCCCTTTGCAGAGCAGGGGGAGGGGCAGAGAGTGTTGTTATTGCAGGTAAAAAAGGGCCAGAAGAGAACCAGGGAAATTAGGAAATAGATATTTTTTCCTCAAAAACTTGCTTAGCTTAGTTATATATTGCTACCCATCAGATTTATGGTGCTATGTATATTTTTTTCATAACTCTAACAACCCCTTTAATGTTATGGCTGAATAGTATATAAAAATATAGATAGATAGATAGATAGATAGATAGATAGATAGATAGATAGTCCACATAGTATAGGAATGTTCAGAAAGGTAATCCATGAACTCTCAACACTTTATTATCAATTCTATCCGTGAGAAAATGAGAAGGAACTTAAGTGTGACCTGGTATTCTTTCATTGGCACCAGATTGTTAAGAGTCTGCCAAGCTTCCCTCTGATAAGACATGTAACACTTTCACAGAGCTGTTTCTTTTCAACAGGGGCTCTTTTCAGAAAAGCCATCACTTTTTTTTTTTGTGCCCGGTGATACTGTTCCACTTGTGGCGGATAATGTTGAAACTTGGCTCTCAGAAATGTCATATAGATGAGGAAACACTGTAAGGTCAGGAGGACAGGAGGTACTGGCCAAGAAACATCAGTGAAGGCTAAAATGGCACCTTCTTCTTACATAGCAAAATTATAACTTATAATTTACTAGACTGTTACAGACCTATACATGTTCCAGGGATGCTATATTATCCACTAGAATCAATGCTGCTAAAAAGGGTTTGGTTAATTTTAACGAGGAACCTCAAATAATGTGGAATCCAAAGTGATGTGCAATGGGAACTTACAGTGAGCCATGAAAAATGGCCTAGTAGATACCAGCACAAGCAGTTCCTTATATTAGAGCTTAGACACAAGGCTAGACGAGAATAGAGGGGAGTGCCCACAAAAGTATGAAATAAGTGATGCATCAATTCATAAGCCCTCTCCAAAACAGAAATACTATCAAACTGTTCCCAAACCCTCTAAACCAGAAGGACTTACAAGAGTCAGGGACCACTGGCTTCCCATCTTTGAAACCTAAGGTAAGCCCATCTGTGTTTTAGTATTTACAGAAGCTGTCTATCAAACACACTTTGCAAAGTGTAGAGATGACTATACACTTTCAGTAGGCCTTTCAATACAACTTGGCAGGCAGTTATTTCTAATAAATGACCCATATTATTATTATTATTATACATACCCATACACATGAATCCTCAGTGTTTTCAATGGGGGAAAGATAATAAACCACTGTCTAACAATTTTACCAAATGTTGGATGGTCCCACCAAAATCGGCAGGTTTATGGTCAACTTTTTTTTGTCTTCTACAGAAGGATCTGGGCTACAAGGGCTGAGAAACTTGAAAGCCAACCCTCATCCTTTTTTAAGAACCAATGTTGAAAGTTTCAAAACCTTGGAAACTGATGCACAACCTAACTCAGTGTCTTCTGTGGATCTCAGAGGGTAGCGTTTCTCCTTGTGGGAGCACCGGAAGTGGCATAGTTAGTCTTGAAAACCAGGAAGTGCTCAGTGGGGAAAAGGATATGCAGATTAACTGTCTGTCATGTCACCTTGTGAAGGTAGCTACACTTTGGTCAATTTCCAACCATTTACCAGGTTCTCTACCATGATTTTAACCCTGTGCGAAGAGTCTTTTCCAAAAGGAGAAGAGGTCCCGTCTGCAGACAGCTGTCTCTGAGATCTTGACCATCATTGGTAAAGAGTAGGCTTGACTGACTAGATTAGAGACTTTTGATGTACTGTAGGTAGGAGAAACTGTGCCTTCTTGAAGAGAGTGCCAGTACTGGCATAGGCAGTCTTATAGACCACAGAGTGCTCCCTTGGAAACTGGATATGCAGATTAGCTCTCTTCCAAGAGAAAGAAAGCTGCTTCTGTAGTGAAGAAGAAACAATTTAGTGATCATAAGAACAACACCATCCAGCCATGAACACTTTTAGATCTACAATGTAGTATTGAGATTGCCTATCAGTTCTGGACTTTGCTATGTAGTAACATGCACAAGAAAACCATTGGTCGAATAAGATGATGTTCTTCTGATCTCTACAGAGACAACAAAGTCAACAATTAGTGGACAATTGGGGGCTCATCAGAATCAACTATATGGTTCTTCATGGTAAATGCTGTTAGCTAGGACACTTAAAATGCAGACCAAACTTATCTAGAGAAGAGATCCCTCTGATTTCTGCAGTATGAGCGGTACATGTTGGGAAAATCCTCATATAATTATGTCACACGACAGGAAGAGATAAACATTAATTGAGGATGTGACGGTTGTACACCTGGTTTTGAAAGGGTTACCAGTCGTAGCTGCATGATTACACATCAGTGAAACTCTCCCTGGGGTGTGCATGCATGTGCACTAGCGTGCACGCTACAGCTGTTCCTCTCACATTTGCAATACGTTCCCAAGGCAGGAGACACACTGACCTGAGTTTTCACCATCTGTCACAATAAATTAGGATAATAGCATTGTGTCTTTTATGTTTTATTACATGGAGGACGAAGAGGGGGAGGCAGTGAGAAAACTGCTCAGCAACTGAACACCTAACCTGTAATAATTAATAATTATAAGATAGCCATCTCAAGGTAACCAGTAAAGTGACGCTCTCAGATTACTGGAAAAAGTATTAAGCAGAGTGTTTAATACTAATGATCTATCCTCAGGATAAGTCATCAGTATGTGATCGCTGGAGGTCCAACTCGCTTTGGTGAGCACTACAGCCTCCTTGCAGCTTGCCAAGCACATGGCACCATCCATTGGCTTGTGGCTGTAAATGGTATTGCAGCTCAGACCCATTTACCTCGACAGGTCATGTGAGCGGCACTCCGTTTTTCAAGCAGCATATCTGCGGACCCTCACCAGATACTGATTACCTATCCTGAGGATAGGCCATCAGTGTTAAACACTCCGACGGCCCCTTAAAATACTAAATGTAGCCAAGATGTGAACGTAATTTCGCTGATCCAAATGTGCAAGACAGAGCCATACTTGAGAGTCTATACAGCGACATAAGGGTCTTGTGTGCCGCCATGCAATGCTCAGCCGATTGCTGTGTGCTACAAAAAAGGCCCATGAAAGTACAGTAAGGCCCCGGGCACATCTAGCGGTATCTTGTTACTACTCCATATGTTGCAGAGCCATAATTCTGCCATGGACATTTTCCTGATTGACACTGTTTAACCAAAATGGTAAAAAATAAATTAAAAAAATTGAGTTTTTTGTGATAAACAAGTTTATATTATAGAATTATCACAAAATACTTTTGTATCTGGAGGAGGGAAGGCTCTAGATCAGGGATCAGCAACCTCAGGTACTTCAGCTGTTCTTAAATTGCAATGCCCAGAATTCCCCCTTTCACTTCTGTGGGAGTTACAAGAACAGCCAAGTATGTGTACATGCTGGGAGTTGTAGTTGTAGTCACAGCAGCTGGAGTGCCGAAAGTTGCTGATCCCTTCTCTAGATGTGTGTGGCTGTTAGGTGACAAAGTCCTGGTCAACCCTGCTCTGCTCCAGTCTCAACCAAGTACAGAACATGTTTGCCTAGCGGATATAAGCTAAGGTTTGATTAGGTTAGACATTGCACGCCATTTTCACATACCCTTGCTGTGGGATTCTGATGCTGTGGACCATCGTCTTATGACAGCCAAAAAAAGCACCTCTTAGGTCTCATGGACACGAACATATTTTCTTTCCGTGTCCATTCCGGGTTTTTTTGCAGACTGTATATGGAACCATTCATTTCAATAGGTCCGCAAAAAAAACGGAAGGTACTACCTGGGCATTCCGTTCCGCAAAAAAATAGAATATGTCCTATTATTGTCCACATTACAGACAAGGATAGGACTGTTTTATTAGGGGCCAGCTGTTCCGTTCCGTATGTCATCCGTATTTTTTGTGGATCCATTTTTTTTGCGGACCGCAAACTACATACGGTCGTGTGCATGAGTCCGATACCTATTCCTTCTAACCTCCCATGCACATGCATGTGTTCTCAATAGGGAGAGGAGAATAAGCTGATGCCTGATACCTCTGGTAGCAGATGATCTCCCGTGAGAACAAAAGGATTAGGCATGTTGAAATTCACCTACCCGATCCTTTTTTCTCTAGAGTTTGGATACCTTCATTCACTTTTGGCTACTCTCAAATTCACAGCACAGCCGTCCAGCAGGCTGTTTCAGCATAGAATTCTGGGAATCAGCCGTACAAAAACCATTGCGTGCAGCGTTTTTTGTCCGGCCAAATAATGACATATTTGCCAGATCTCCGCCCGACCCCATTATAGTCAACGGGGCCAGCAGGCATTCTGGTAACATCCGGAAATGCTGAATCCAGGGAACTCCAGCATACTGTTCTCTGCTGGAATAGCCTGCCGGAGAGCTGTGCCGCAAATGTGAAACTAGACTTAGATGGTTGCCTCCAAAACTGATGGGCTTGGACAGAAATCATCTAGCTGTCTTGATACTACAACTCCCAGCATGCATACTCCGTGCTGCTCTTCTCAGAACTCTCATTGAAATGAATGGAGCATACTGGGAATAGTAGTTTCACAACACCTGGAGTGCAGAAGGTTGCTAACCCCTGATCAAATCTGTATGGCCACCTTTAATCTGGAGGACTCAGCACGTGCATGTGTTCCTTCCTTCATTTGTTCATCTGCTCTGGTTTTAGTGGCTATAATTTCCAGTAGGCTGCGCATTATTTTGCATTGCACATGTTAATGGCATTTGTCTTACGTTCATAGGTCATTTCCTGGGAAATAATACCGTGATTGATGTTCTGAAGCAAGTAGGATATGAGGTTGAACACACACCTGCAGGACAAAGCTTTACAAAGTAAGATTATTCTGGATTTTGTACCCTCATGCTATTATTTTTGAACATGTGCATTTTATAGCTGTCACTTGTGGCTTTTCCCACCCAGGATTAAAATACCAAGGAAGCCTCCACCAGTGGCCAACTAGCTGAAAGGGCTGGCCAGTGCTAAGGATATTGCAAAACTTTCTGAGACTGCCCCATTCATCTGAACAGGGACTGCAGTAATCCAGAAAACCAAAAGAACCTCATTGATGAATAGAACTGATTTTCAGTCCCAGGAGTTTCTGCAACAAATCTTAATATATATTGATAAGGAGCTGATACTGCAGCAGGTTAGGGTTGAAGAAGCTTTAATACATGGTTTTAATATTTTGAGGCAATGGTCAATAAGTTGTCACAATAACCTCCTCTTGAATGTTCTTCTTTAAGATCCATAGTTCCTACTTTTGACTCAAATGTCTCCATTCCTGGAAGTGACTGGTTCATATTGTTTCCAATGTGTATATAATGTCATGATTTTTTTGCAACTTAATCCTATTATAAGTCTCCATTTTTAGAATTATGGGTCATTGATTGAATATTAAAAAAAGTTTTGGAAGGTTGACCTTTCCCACAACAAACCATAAGGATCTTTTTCAATGGATGCCTTTCACACAGTATTTATATATTTTTTTCACATTAGTGGTTACCTTAATTTTTTAAAGGGTTTCCCTAAATTGAAATCTGCAGTCTTCTTTCCTTCATTTATGTTAAGACCACTTGATATTCCGTATGCAACCTGCTCCTAGTTTCAGACTCATGTACAGTAGTTGTTAGAGATGAGCAAAGTTTTGAAAGATTCGATTCGGCAGCTTCACCAAACTTTGACAATAAATTTGATTTGTCATTAATTATTTTGTCACAAATCACTTTGCATTGTATGGAGCGGGCGGAATGACGGGGAACAGCAATCACGTCGCCCCCCCCCCCCCCATCATTTAACCCTTCAGATGCTCAGGGGTTAATTTGATGTTAAAAAAATAAATAAAAATAAACTCACTTCATCCACTTAATCGCGGAGAGGCCGCCCGCTCCCGTCTCGATTGAAAAAATACCGTCACTGCATGGTTACGACACTGGGCGCGCCCCTCAGCTATTTTGTTTTTAAAGAGCAGAATGGAGAATTAAATGAGTTCTTTAATTAGTTTCTATGGGTAACAAAGTTTCTTAAAGAGGTTACTCCATGATTAATGTGAAAATGAAAATCAGACATCATATAGGAAATGACAATCACAAGGCTAGAACCAGCCCTGTACCTCACATGGATACAGAGATCTCCCCATTCATTCCTCTAACAGTTCATAGACGTGTCCTTTCACGGGGGGGGGGGGGGGGTCCTTTCTGCTGCAGCTCCCTACCAATCACCGTTTAGGAGCGTCCTTTCTCCCTGTAATGCTCACAGCTTCTACCAGTAGGTCCAGCAGGTGTCAGTTGAAGGATGGAACTGAGAATTTGCCACCACCTGATAGATAGTATTTAGATGGACACAGAAATAAGGAAAAGAACAACCAGCAGGTGGCGCCATGCAGATAGATTTACTAATCTATACGAAAAATGTAATTACATGCAATTACAAAAGTATTCAGATCCAGATGCTAGAATATTTTTCATAGGACAACCCCTTTAAATGTCCCCAATTGTATTTGTCTGACCTTCCCCATGAATGATACTGCAAGAAATTTGATGGATTTCACATGAATTTACTGTACTCTTTTGTCACATTGCTGGTGGTCTTGCCGCAGAAGTGTCTGCCTCCGTATCCATAAGTCATAAAATTTAATTTTAGTACAGACAACGTTTTGGATGAGAATTCCACCATTGGCACAAAAATCTTGTAATATCACTTTGAAACGACTACTTAGAAGGAGAACATAGTTTATGTTCAAAACCACTGCAGTATAATAAAACCACTCAGTCTGGAGACATGAAGTGGAACAAGTTTTCAAAAAGAAAGAATTGACAAAAATGGAGTCTCTTCAAGGGCAATACCATGATTTATGCCATGATCTGGATTAGTTAATAAAAGTAGAATATCATTTTTTTTGCAACACCAAGTAGGGCAATAGCTATAGGCGATGGAGAGGTAGTATCTGCATACAGGCCATTGTGCCTGAGGAGATCCTAAGGCCTCTCTGTCAAAACCTTGATATAATAAATTGCACATGGTCGGTGGGAGCCTATCATGGATTTTGCCTTAGGGCCCAGAAGCACTTTTGCACCTAATATATGTCTAAGTATTGAAAGATTTTGTATATTTTCAACTTTTTTAGCGAAGAGAATGTTTAACTGATCGTCCTACACAATTCAAAGTCAGTGAATGCTTGCTGCTTCAACTAAAGAACAACCACATCCCTTAGTCTCTGACTTCTGTAGGTCCATTCAGCCCATTCAGCCAATCAACACCTATAGTCATGATTATACTTTGATCTGCCCAGTCGCAACTTTGTATACTAATCTTGAAGACTACTCTTATTCAGTAAACTATGTCAAGAAGGTCCAGTGAAGATGTGGTATGAAAGGGGTTGTACAAGATTAGAAAACCATAGCTACTTTTTACCCCAAAACAGTGCCAAACTAGTCCACAGGTTGTGTGTGATATGGCAGCTCAATCTTATTCACTTCATTGGAGTTGAAATGCAGTGACCAAAATAATCCATGGCACTGTTTCTGAGGATCCTCTGGTAGACTCAGGCCCTGATACCATAGAGAGCCCAAAGGTCCAGGAGAAAAAAAAAAACATTTGGCTTCCTTTGGAGCCAATCCATGGCCACTATGGTCTATTTCTTTGATTAAAAACCTATTAGACATTATTGATGATATAGCGGTTGGGCCTCAAGAATAAATTCCTCTAATGGGTCCAACACTGAAAAAGATATGATTTTCCAATCCAGCACAACCCTTCTAATGGGGTATGCATGTTCTAGTAGTCTTTTAATCTAGTTTCTGATAGCAGGGGATGTCCAGTAATCTGTGCATCCATAAATCTTCAGCCCCTGTCTTCTCTACTCTGGTATTTCAGTGCACCCAAAAATTTGCAATACTCAGGCTACCACACTTAAAATGAGATCAAAAAGCAGATCAAAGAAGTACAATTAGCCTTAGTATGGTCAAGGAGACCTATGAAACCCCCTGGCAACTGCGACTGGTGCAACTCCTATAGTTACGCCATTCATCCTACTCTTGAACCAGTAGCAAAGGGTGCCTTTCCTACTTTTGCTACCACTTTGTGGTAGAAATTACAATATGTCACAGTGATAGGAGCCCTCCTTGTTGATGACATATCCGACTGGCTTTATTTGACCCGAGACGACTCCTTTGAGTTACGACAAGTTAGTGCAGTACATTCCAGAAAATGAGAATAAGTTATGTTAACAAGTCATGTGGTTGATATCTGTGATGCGTACTTAAAATTTAATCGTACACATTAGAGATACAGTATTACAGTATAGTGGTCAAACCCAGTGGGTGCAGATGACCATCTAATGTGTAACGGGGCATGAAGATGTCAGCGGGAGAAGAAGGATTGGGCTGTTGGATTTCAAAATTACCGATCAATTTGATTTTGAGGAAATAAGCCACCGGCAAAGTTATTTGTCTGTGGTGTTTGTCAGGCTCCCGACTGAAAGCACATGCACTCATGGCCAGGCATGGCAGTGTACTGTATAAGGAGGATGGGAGAGATAGCCAACAGGTATTTCATGTGTATGGTCACTCTAAGGCCTGCGGGTTGTACTGAACCAAAGGATTGATTGAATTATACATACCATACTTAGTGGGGCGTGAGGGTCAACTTGGTCTTTATTATTGTACTGTACATGTATCCTTATGCTTTCCTGCTACTGTATTGGGGTTATACTCTGGTATAATAATTGTATATGTCTTTATTCCAGATTGGTTACTTGTATTCTACTACATGGTTAACATGGACAATGTAATTTTGGGTCTTGGCGGTCATGTCTTCTAATTTTATTTTTTCATTCTATGTTAGGCACCTCTTGTAAAGGGAGTTATTTTCCATTGAAAAATTAAGTTTGAAATAGTAAAAGAATATTTTCTGACCACATGTTATTTTCCAGATTCCATCGCTCTATACTTCTTTTTTTATTTTTTTTTAATCGGCCAATATTGCCAAAAGTAGAGCTATGAAAGTAAGTAAGTCTAGCCAATGTTTCGGCTGACTTCTTGAACCTGAAACAATCCCCTCTGATAGCGCATACCCTGGTGTCTGATTCCAGCTATTTAAAAGCGAGCTATTGATTTTGGAAACGGATCATGGCTTTAGATTTAACAAGTCAGCATTGTATACTTGTGATCTAGTGTTGATAAAGCACCAAAGTGCTCGGGTGCTCGAGTAGAACACTTTGGGATGCTCGGGTGCTCTACAGAGCACCGGAGCACAATGGAAGTCAATGGGAGAACCAAAGCATTAAACCAGGCACCCCGTGCTCTGAAGAGGGGAGGGCGTCTGGTTCACATGAAAAGGTCAGAAATTGATAGAAACATCACTGAAAAGGTTCTGGAACAGCATGGGAAGGATGTCTGGATGCATCTTGGACTCCCAGGTCACTGCTGGGAATGATGTTGTCCGAGTTGAACGCCAATTTTACAGACTGATATGCACAAAACCGAAGAAAAAAAAATCGACTTTAGTGGAAAAGTTTTTAGGAAACATTCTTTCCTGTATATTTACTTGTATAAAAAGTGGAAGTGACAAAAATTACAAGGAAGAGGCACTCCGATACAACCTGTATATCACATAAAGGAGGGCCTCATTCACATTGTGGTACAATTGTTCAGGTAGTGGGACTCCGACACTCATAAAGCCTATGCACTAAGTGAATGGGCTGCCAAAAATTACAAGGAATCGGCACTCCAATACACCCTTTATTACACAAAAAAGGAGGGCATCATACACACCCTTTAAAAATTATGATTGCTGGCCTGCTGGTGACCCTCTAAAACATTAGGGGCGAGGGACTGCTGATGATCTGACCATCTAAAGCATTAGGGGTGAGGGTCTGCTGATAAGCTTGCCATATAAAACATTAGGGGTGAGGTTCTGCTGATAAGCTTGCCATATAAAACATTAGGGGTGAGGGCCTGCTGCTGAGCTGACCATCGAAAAAATTATGGTTGAGGGCCTGCTGCTGAGCTGCCCCTTTAAAACATTAGGAGCGAGGGCAGCCTAATAAGCATGTTGATATGATAAAGGAGGAGGAAGAGAAGGACGAGTAAAGGAAGATCGACCAACCATATACCCTTTTTTGTGGTGGAAGGGCTGCATGGGAATACAGTGTATTCAATACACCATAAAAGCCACATTTAAAGTTCCTTTATGTTCAGCCGCTTTCCTCTGGTGAGTAGATAAGTCAGGAGCAATCCAGGCCTTGTTCATTTTTATAAGAGTCAACCTGTCAGCATTTCCAGTTGACAGGCGGATGCGCTATTCAGTTATTACGCCCCCAGCAGCACTAAATACCCAATCTGACAAAACGCTAGTGGCAGGGCAGGCCAGCACCTCCAAGGCGTAGAGCGCCAGTTCGTGCCACGTTTCTAGCTTGAACACCCAATAGTTGTAAGGCACTGAGGGATTATTGAGGATGCAGACAAGGTCTGCCATGTACTCCTTCAGCATCTTCCAAAATGTTTCCTCCTTGTGACAGTAGGCCGCGTATCAGGGTGAGGGTGCTGTCGGGGTGTCACGAAACTGTCCCAGGCCTTGGAGATTGTTGCCCTGCCTCTGTTGGAACTGCTGTGTGTTCCCCTTCGTCTCCCCTCCTCGGTTGCCCAAGGAACTACGTACTCTGCTGCCAGCGTTGTCAGCTGGAAATGTTTGGAGCAATTTTTCCACAAGGACCTTCTGGTATTGCACCATTTTGCTAGTCCTCTCCACCACAGGAATGAGAGATGAGAAGTTCTCTTTGTTGTGGGGGTCGAGAAGGGTGAACAACCAGTAATTGGTGTTGGCCAAAATGCATATAACGCGAGGGTCACGGGAAAGGAAGCATAACATAAAGTCAGCCATGTGTGCCAGAGTCCCAACAGACAAGACTTCGCTGTCCTCATCAGGAAGATGACTCTCAATCTCCTCATCCTCTTCCTTCTCTTCAGCCCATCCACGCTGAACAGATAAATAAACCTGCTGTGGGTACTACCCTCTGTAGCGGAGGCAACCGTTTCCTGCTCCTCCTCCACCTCATCATCCAATTTGCGCTGAGAAGATGAACGGAGGGTGGTCTGGCTATCACCCTGTGTACTGTCTTCCCCCATTTTAACCTCTTCAACATGCAAAGTGTCCTCCTTTATTGTCAGCAGCGAGTGTTTCAGTAGACACAGAAGTGGGATGGTTACACTGACAATAGCGGCATTGACGCTCACCATCTGTGTTGAACAGTTGCGGGCCTGTTTGGTGTGGCCAGCCTTCTACCTTTTTCCACCCCACTGCCTCTTCTATCCTGTTGCGGTGCTGTGAATCAACCCTGCCTAACAAAAAAATAAAATTTAATTCCCTACACTATCTGTCCCTTCTACAGCACAGCTCTCCCTGACTAAGACTGGCCGAAACCATGTGTCATCGGGTGCTTTATAGTACCCGATGACGCGTTCCAGCCAGCCAATCACTGTAATGGCAGTAACCAACATGGCTACAGCATTACAGTGAAGGGCAGTACTTACTGCTGGTTGCGGGGAGGAGACTCGAGCAACGTGCTCGAGCATACATGGTATTCGGCTGAAGACAGCGATGTGCTGAGCATCGCGATGCTCGAGCCGAACTGGTGTTCAGCCGAGCATGCTCGATCAACACTATTGTGATGCTTATATGATTGTCCTCCGTCTTGGAGGCATGGTGCCGAAAGCAAAGGCGTTGGACGTTAAGTATTGGAATGTGGCTTCTCTGGTGAAAAATCCAACTGGAGAACCTACCGAGAATTACGTTTTGATCTGTGTTCCTGCAAGATCTTGCGGTCAACTGATTGTCTACTTCTTTAATATTTATTGACAATCTACAATGAATAAAATCTCAAATGTTCAGAAAATATTTTCAGACCAAAAACAATAAAGTCGGAATTAGAACTTTTAAAGTCTAGAGCCGCACTCCTATAGACGTGCCAGGATGTGTGTGGATCACACGGATAATGTTTCTAAAAGTAATAGAAGAGACATCAGAGGCTTAACATGAAATAGTTTAACCATAATTATAGACAGCATGACCACAACACCGTTCTATTAAAAAAATAAAGGTTTTGAAGTTTATACACCAGACCACACGAATATCATATTAGTGGACGTTTCAACCAGAAAAAAATCATAGATAGGTCTGTAATGTTGGAGAACATTTACGGCCACTAAAAATATTCTGTAGTTTGTTTTTTGTCTTTTTTGTGCCACTCACTGTCTGGTCACTGATTTTCTTTTCAAAAAGGGGGCTAGAATGGATAAAAAAATAAAAACGTCATACCTTACCCAAAGATTGGTATTGTTACAATGGATTTGCAAACACAACACAGATATCACACAGACTTCATCCGTATTTTTGCAGATCCGCATTTTGCAGACTGCAAAATACATACGGTAATGTGAATGCACCCTTAATCAGTAACAAATATTTACCAAAAACAACTATAGGGACAGTGTCGGACTGGGGTACCCACGGCCCACCAGTAAAATTTATTTTGGGGGCCCACAGTACGGATACATTCAAATATAATAAATAATCTAACAAGTTTTTTACATAAACATAGGCTGGTGGTGGTGCTGTACATTCCCTGTGGGCCAGTCCGAATCCCCTGTGATTCCCCTGTACCCCTGTGGGTCAGTCCAAGCCTGTATAGGAAGCCATTACAATTCCTAAATAGGTCATTACCCAGACCACCAAAGACCTACTTGGGATAACAGTCAGTATGGCTGCCCACTATTGGCAGCCATTACAATTCCCAAATAGATCATCACCTACACCTACACCACCAAAGACCTACCTGGCATAATAATCAGCATTTATGGAGTCATGTTCCATAAAAAATAAGATTTGTTTGTCTAGGGTTTGTAGACCACTAAATAACAACCTATAAACACCCTATAAGGCCCATTAGACACCCAGTATACATTAAAGGGGTTGTCTCATGAAAAATAGTCCACTTTTTTCAAGCCAGAGCCATGATCTCAATACTTTTTTAACTGCATGTAGTAAAAAATGTAGTATAGCCAGTGGTTGTTCAAAAAAAAAGTATCTATATAGCGCCACCTGCTGTTTGTACTCTTCCTCATTTCACTGTCCACCTCGCTGAGGAGGACACACATGTTCAGTTCTATAAACTGTGACAGTAAGAGAGCTGCTGCAGGAAAGACACAGCCACTAAGAAGGTACATGCCCTTGAGGTACCAGTCTGAAGAAAGGTACCTGCGAGTAATTGAATCCATGAATGGGGACATCTCTGGACCCATGTGAGGTACAGGGCTGGTTCTAGCTTTCTTAGTAAAAGATTGTCATGTTTTACATCATGTTTCTTTTTCCTTTTTACATTAATTGTGGGATAACTCCTCTAACCATGTGGGGAACTAATAACATGTATAAAAATTAGACAAATTAAAGACATATTTGCAGATATATTTTGTTTTTTGGAAAATATCTTCATGGGATTAGCGAAAATAACACGTGGACATCTATGTAGTGCCTATACCTCGGTGCGGTGCTTGGTTCTTTCAGATTTTTACACTAACGAGGCGTTTAGACATTTGTACGCCCCTTGCTTTAGAGAGAGAGCCTCAGCAATAACAGACACTGAGGTCCATGGGGAGCGTCCCTTTTTGTGTTTCTGAGAATCTCAGTTCAGTGTTTTAAGTTTAAATACTTTGTGGTCACATTTCACAGGGCCTTCTGGGGCTTCTAAAGATTATGATACACTTTCTTTCACCCCAATAAATCCTGTTTTATGAGTTGAAATCGGGACCTCCATCTATAAATACAACAATGGCAGCATTAGAGCGTTAGGATTTCCTTCCAGGCAAAGGACCTGCAATCTTCACAGTCAGTGTCGCTCCAGGCGATGTCAAGCACTGCCTAGCAGGGCAGGCAGAGATACTCCGCCATACGGTGCACCTACTGAGTACTGGATAAAGCACAATGGTGCATTGAAGCTTTACAATGACATATGGTATTGCTTATGCGGATGTTCTTTAAGACGTGTACACACATGGGCACCTTCCCAATTACTTCTGCTGCCAGTAGATAACTCTGTATCTAAAACAGGATTCCCATTTAAAGGAGATGTCCACCATCACAACCATTATTTAAATTGCTAGTCCAGTGCATCAAAAAATTTGACAATAATCCTTATTAAGCTATCCTACCGTTTTGTGTCTACAGCTATGCGTCTCCATGGTAACAGACTACAAACAGACCCTGTAGTCACATCCTTTTTATTCAGCGCCCCTTGTTTTCTGATCTGCCACATGTCAGTGAAGAACAGATAAGAGCACACATAGGAGTGAGTTTGACTGCAGGGTCAGACTACACAGGGTCTGTTTGTAGTCTGTTACCATGGAGATGCATAGGAGTTGTACACACTGTAGTACTGTATGAAATCTATTTGAAAAGTTGCATTTTTCATTTTAGATGCATCAGGGGAAAAAAAATATAAAGTACTGAGAAGGTCGACGTTTGTCAGTTCCTTACTCTTCACAAGCCAATCGGAGGGTGCTGGTTCCTTAGCCATCTACTTTAGAGCACTGCGCAAGTGGCTAATTTCCCAGTAAGCGTCACCACAGTGGAAACAAAGCATTACACAGCTTAATTTGAAATAACTGGGCTCTTCCTGGATTCTGAACACTGCCACTGGTATTGAAAATCAGATGCAGGGAAGTGAATGGATTGAAGCTGTAATACAACATACAACCTGCGGTCAGATGTGGTGCTAGTAGTCCCGAACAACCCCTTTAGGCTAGAATCACACATACAGTTTTTGGTGCAGTTTTACTGAGCAGTTTTTATCTCCATACACGACTATTTGGAATACACAGTGTATGAGTGCTTTTAGCATTGGAGCATAGCATTTAATATTTGGAAACAATCAACCTATAGCAGTAATCCACTGGGTCACTGCAGTAATCGTCACGCAGATCCTGCTGCCAACTCACACTGTGTATGGGCACTCTTAGGCTGGTTTCAGACGAGTGAGTTCCACGTTCCAGACTCCCAGGGTGAATATCAGACAGCACCCGTCCTGACCTCCCAGAACTGCGGGGGTCGCATAGCATTATATTGATTTACGATGCTATGTAACCCTTAGAGTTCTGGAATGTATTAGATAACAGCATAATGCTGTCAGTGTTATCCAATACATCCCAGACCTGTAAGGGTTACATAGCATCATAAATCAATAAAATGCTATGCAATCCGGCAGTGCTGGGAGTTCTGGGTGCGGTCTTATACTCACCTTGCGAGTTTGGAGCATGAAATTCGCTTGTGTGAAACCAACCCTAAAAGGGTTAAACTATGATTAATGTAATAAAAGAAAATCAGACAACATATAGCACATGTCAATCTCTTTCTAGCGAAACTGGAACCAGTCCTGTACCGCAAATGGATCCAGAGATCTCCCCATTCATTGCTCCAATTGATTTGCTAGATTTATGTGAAGCTGGCAGCTTAGGGGTGTGTCCTTTCTCAGGGGGCAGCTCTCTTCCTAACACAGCTCAGCGGGTGTGTCCTTTCTCAGGGGGCAGCTCTCTTCCTATCACAGCTCAGGAGGTGTGTCCTTTCTCAAGGGGTAACTATTTTTCTATCACAGATCAGGGGGTGTGTCCTTTCTCAGGGGGCAGCTCTCTTCCTATCACAGATCAGGGTGTGTGTCCTTTCTCAAGGTGTAACTATTTTTCTATCACAGATCAGGAGGTGTGTCCTTTCTCAGGGGGCAGCTCTCTTCCTATCACAGATCAGGGGGTGTGTCCTTTCTCAGGGGGCAGCTCTCTTCCTATCACAGATCAGGGGGGGTGTCCTTTCTCAGGGGGCAACTCTCTTCCTATCACAGCTCAGGGTGTGTGTCCTTTCTCAGGGGGCAGCTCTCTTCCTATCACAGATCAGGGGGTGTGTCCTTTCTCAGGGGGCAGCTCTCTTCCTATCACAGCTCAGGAGGTGTGTCCTTTCTCAGGGGACAGTTCTCTTCCTATCACAGATCAGGGTGTGTGTCCCTTTCTCAAGGGGCAACTATTTTTCTATCACAGATCAGGGGGTGTGTCCTTTCTCAGGGGGCAGCTCTCTTCCTATCACAGATCAGGGGGTGTGTCCTTTCTCAGGGGGAAACTCTCTTCCTATCACAGCTCAGGGTGTGTGTCCTTTCTCAGGGGGCAGTTCTCTTCCTATCACAGATCAGGGTGTGTGTCCTTTCTCAGGGGGCAGCTCTCTTCCTATCACAGATCAGGGGGTGTGTCCTTTCTCAGGGGGCAACTCTCTTCCTATCACAGCTCAGGGTGTGTGTCCTTTCTCAGGGGGCAGCTCTCTTCCTATCACAGATCAGGGGGTGTGTCCTTTCTCAGGGGGCAGCTCTCTTCCTATCACAGCTCAGGAGGTGTGTCCTTTCTCAGGGGGCAGCTCTCTTCCTATCACAGATCAGGGGGGTGTCCTTTCTCAGGTGGCAGCTCTCTTCCTATCACAGCTCAGGGTATGTGTCCTTTCTCAGGGGGCAGCTCTCTTTCTATCACAGATCAGGGGGTGTGTCCTTTCTCAGGGGGCAGCTCTCTTTCTATCACAGATCAGGGGGTGTGTCCTTTCTCAGGGGGCAGCTCTCTTCCTATCACAGATCAGGGGGGTGTCCTTTCTCAGGGGGCAGCTCTCTTCCTATCACAGCTCAGGGTGTGTGTCCTTTCTCAGGGGGCAGTTCTCTTCCTATCACAGATCAGGGGGTATGTCCTTTCTCACGGGGGCAGCTCTCTTCCTATCACAGATCAGGGGGTATGTCCTTTCTCAGGGGGCAGCTCTCTTCCTATCACAGATCAGGGTGTGTGTCCTTTCTCAGGGGGCAGCTCTCTTCCTATCACAGATCAGGGGGTGTGTCCTTTCTCAGGGGGCAGCTCTCTTCCTATCACAGATCAGGGGGTGTGTCCTTTCTCAGGGGGCAGTTCTCCTCCTATCACAGATCAGGGGGTATGTCCTTTCTCAGGGGGCAAGTCTCTTCCTATCACAGCTCAGGGGAGTCAGGGGGTATGTCCTTTAGGCTGCAACTCTATCCCTTTCAGAAGAACAGGGGGGGGGGATCTTTTCTACTGCACCTTTCTCTGCCATAGTTTCTAGCAATAGATGTGGTTGGTGGCAGTTGAAGGAAGGAGCTGAGCATTTGTGTCCACCTCAGCGAAGTGGACAGAGAAATAAAGAAAAAGAGCAACCAGCAGGTGGCGCTTCACAGATACGTTTTATTGAATAACTCTGTGGCTGTAATATATTTTAATTACATGCAATTACAAAAGTAATCAGACCCAGGTGCTGGTTTCAAAAATGTAGAATATTATTCATGGGACAACCCCTTTAAGCACGTTTGATGGACCTTTATCTTGGAGAAGCTCTCAATCAAATGCACAGAATTGGGTGCACCAGTGAAAATGCTGCTCTTGCAACGGCACTAATATATGTACATTCTGAAATAATCGTATCTGTTAGTGCTTGGAACGGACAAATATTTTGGACAAGTCCAACACGTTGGTCACAGGTGTTTCCGGGAACTGCGATGTTTCGGGGTAGTTGCCCTCGGCTAAATTAACAGCAGCTGCGGTGTGTGATGCACTCAAGTAATCGGAATCTGCCAGTGAAAGTCTTTCTAAACCAGCAGATAGACGAGGCCGGAGATTTGCCCTGGAATGTTCCTTCTTGCCAAATGAAGCTGACGAAAGCCAAACCGTTTTTGGGGGGTTTTATTGCAGTAGTAAGATTCCTGTTTATAAGTTTACTTTGCTGGGTCTGTAGGGGTGGAAGAACATGCCGAGAAAGATCCCAGTGTTGTTCTAGCACACAAACCTCACATCTAACAGATCATTAGTGTCTTAGAGCTGGCGCAAGGAGTAACACATGGCGGGGGGGAGGACGGGTAAAGGAGAGACTTTCTGCGCAAAACGCTGACAATATGTTTTCTGGTGTTCTGCACAGAAGGGGAATAGCTCTGCATTGAGGGATCTCTATAGAAAGAGATGTAGCAGAGCTGAATATGTCATTTGATAGGTTGACTTTGTAATGATAAAGATGTAACAGGCGGATTTCTGTCTCTTTGGGGCTGTATTATTTGTACAGTGAGATAGATAGATAGATAGATAGATAGATAGATAATAGCAATTACCTATGTGTCTATCAATCTATCTATCTATTATCTATTTGTTTACCTATTATCTATCTATCAATCATTTATCTATCAGTTTACCTATTGTCTATCTACTATCTACCGTATTTTTCACTTTATAAGACGCACCCGATGATAAGACGCACCCCAGGTTTAAGAGGAGGAAAAAAATATATATATATTTTGCATCAGACCTCCTATCAGATCCTCAGATCAGACTCCCATAAATATCAGGACATCAAATCAGCCCTCCATGTCAGACCCCCATCAGACCTCAGATCAGCCCACATTGTCAGACCCCCATCAGACCTCAGATCAGCCCACATTGTCAGACCCCCATCAGACCTCAGATCAGCCCACATTGTCAGACCCCCATCAGACCTCAGATCAGCCCTCCATGTCAGACCCCCATCAGACCTCAGATCAGCCTTCAGTATTAGACCCCCATCAAACCTCAGATCAGCCCACATTGTCAGACCCCCATCAGACCTCAGATCAGCCCACATTGTCAGACCCCCATCAGACCTCAGATCAGCCCTCCATGTCAGACCCCCATCAGACCTCAGATCAGCCTTCAGTATTAGACCCCCATCAAACCTCAGATCAGCCCACATTGTCAGACCCCCATCAGACCTCAGATCAGCCCACATTGTCAGACCCCCATCAGACCTCAGATCAGCCCACATTCTCAGACCCCCATCAGACCTCAGATCAGCCCACATTGTCAGACCCCCATCAGACCTCAGATCAGCCCACATTGTCAGACCCCCATCAGACCTCAGATCAGCCCTCCATGTCAGACCCCCATCATACCTCAGATCAGCCTTCAGTATTAGACCCCCATCAGACCTCAGATCAGCCCACATTGTCAGACCCCCATCAGACCTCAGATCAGCCCACATTCTCAGACCCCCATCAGACCTCAGATCAGCCCACATTGTCAGACCCCCATCAGACCTCAGATCAGCCCTCCATGTCAGACCCCCATCAGACCTCAGATCAGCCTTCAGTATTAGACCCCCATCAGACCTCAGATCAGCCCACATTGTCAGGCCCCCATCAGACCTCAAATCAGCCCACATTCTCAGACCCCCATCAGACCTCAGATCAGCCCACATTGTCAGACCCCCATCAGACCTCAGATCAGCCCACATTGTCAGACCCCCATCAGACCTCAGATCAGCCCACATTGTCAGACCCCCATCAGACCTCAGATCAGCCCACATTGTCAGACCCCCATCAGACCTCAGATCAGCCCTCCATGTCAGACCCCCATCATACCTCAGATCAGCCTTCAGTATTAGACCCCCATCAGACCTCAGATCAGCCCACATTGTCAGACCCCCATCAGACCTCAGATCAGCCCACATTCTCAGACCCCCATCAGACCTCAGATCAGCCCACATTGTCAGACCCCCATCAGACCTCAGATCAGCCCTCCATGTCAGACCCCCATCAGACCTCAGATCAGCCTTCAGTATTAGACCCCCATCAGACCTCAGATCAGCCCACATTGTCAGGCCCCCATCAGACCTCAGATCAGCCCACATTCTCAGACCCCCATCAGACCTCAGATCAGCCCACATTCTCAGACCCCCATCAGACCTCAGATCAGCCCCTATTGTCAGAGCCCCCATCAGACCTCAGATCAGCCCCCATTGTCAGACCCCCATCAGACCTCAGATCAGCCCCCATTGTCAGACCCCCATCAGACCTCAGATCAGCCCTCCATGTCAGACCCCCATCATACCTCAGATCAGCCTTCAGTATTAGACCCCCATCATACCTCAGATCAGCCTTCAGTATTAGACCCCCATCAGACCTCAGATCAGCCCACATTGTCAGACCCCCATCAGACCTCAGATCAGCCCACATTCTCAGACCCCCCATCAGACCTCAGATCAGCCCACATTGTCAGACCCCCATCAGACCTCAGATCAGCCCTCCATGTCAGACCCCCATCAGACCTCAGATCAGCCTTCAGTATTAGACCCCCATCAGACCTCAGATCAGCCCACATTGTCAGGCCCCCATCAGACCTCAGATCAGCCCACATTCTCAGACCCCCATCAGACCTCGGATCAGCCCACATTGTCAGACCCCCATCAGACCTCAGATCAGCCCACATTGTCAGACCCCCATCAGACCTCAGATCAGCCCACATTGTCAGACCCCCATCAGACCTCAGATCAGCCCACATTGTCAGACCCCCATCAGACCTCAGATCAGCCCTCCATGTCAGACCCCCATCATACCTCAGATCAGCCTTCAGTATTAGACCCCCATCAGACCTCAGATCAGCCCACATTCTCAGACCCCCATCAGACCTCAGATCAGCCCACATTCTCAGACCCCCATCAGACCTCAGATCAGCCCACATTCTCAGACCCCCATCAGACCTCAGATCAGCCCTCCATGTCAGACCCCCATCAGACCTCAGATCAGCCTTCAGTATTAGACCCCCATCAGACCTCAGATCAGCCTTCAGTATTAGACCCCCATCAGACCTCAGATCAGCCCACATTGTCAGGCCCCCATCAGACCTCAGATCAGCCCACATTCTCAGACCCCCATCAGACCTCGGATCAGCCCACATTGTCAGACCCCCATCAGACCTCAGATCAGCCCACATTGTCAGACCCCCATCAGACCTCAGATCAGCCCACATTGTCAGACCCCCATCAGACCTCAGATCAGCCCACATTGTCAGACCCCCATCAGACCTCAGATCAGCCCTCCATGTCAGACCCCCATCATACCTCAGATCAGCCTTCAGTATTAGACCCCCATCAGACCTCAGATCAGCCCACATTCTCAGACCCCCATCAGACCTCAGATCAGCCCACATTCTCAGACCCCCATCAGACCTCAGATCAGCCCACATTCTCAGACCCCCATCAGACCTCAGATCAGCCCTCCATGTCAGACCCCCATCAGACCTCAGATCAGCCTTCAGTATTAGACCCCCATCAGACCTCAGATCAGCCCACATTGTCAGGCCCCCATCAGACCTCAGATCAGCCCACATTCTCAGACCCCCATCAGACCTCAGATCAGCCCACATTCTCAGACCCCCATCAGACCTCAGATCAGCCCCCATTGTCAGAGCCCCCATCAGACCTCAGATCAGCCCCCATTGTCAGACCCCCATCAGACCTCAGATCAGCCCCCATTGTCAGACCCCCATCAGACCTCAGATCAGCCCACATTGTCAGACCCCCATCAGACCTCAGATCAGCCCACATTGTCAGACCCCCATCAGATCTCAGATCAGCCCACATTGTCAGACCCCCATCAGACCTCAGATCAGCCCACATTGTCAGACCCCCATCAGACCTCAGATCAGCCCCCATTGTCAGACCCCCATCAGACCTCAGATCAGCCCCCATTGTCAGACCCCCATCAGACCTCAGATCAGCCCCCATTGTCAGACCCCCATCAGACCTCAGATCAGCCCACATTGTCAGACCCCCATCAGACCTCAGATCAGATTAAAATAAAAACCTCCTCTTACCTATCCTGCGCCGCAGCTTCTCTACACCTCCAGCAGAAGTTGCGCTCCCCTGTCTTCCTGGCCCGCGCTGCTCTGTCACCTGACTGCGTGCAGCATGACAGTGAAGCGCCAACACCAGCAAGGAATTCTGTGGAGGATGAGTACTACAAGCAATTGCGGCGCTTCGCTCCCAACTCCTTGCACCTAATTCATACTATTGAGCGCTTCCATAATGTTAGTGCTCACTAGTATTCGCTTTATAAGATGCACGGCCATTTTTTCTCCCACTTTTGGGGGGAAACAAGTTTGTCTTATAAAGCAAAAAATGCGCTATCTATCTATCTATCTATCTATCTATTATCTATCTATCTCTCTTAATAGATAGATTTGAAATAGATAGCTAGATAGATGGTAGCAATTACCTATGTGTTTATCAGTTTACCTATCATTTATTTATCTATCCATCATTTTAAGGTCTATGGGACTTATTTACTAAAGACCAGTGTTTCAGACATCAGTCTCAATAATCAGCAAGCATGTCTCTTTAGACATTTTTTACATATCTGTAATGTCCAGGCTCCAGAAACTGAAATCTATGTCTCCTGGGATCTGGCGTAGATTTTCAGTTGTAATTTGTGCCAGTTTTCTGGAGTAATTTTCTATAAACATGTCATGCGGCAGTGGTTCTGCTCCTCTCACTAAGGACTGTGTATTACAAATTTTTGTGCAAGATATACAGATAGATAGATAGATATGTAGATAGATATGTAGATAGATAGATATGTAGATAGATAGATAGATAGATAGATAGATAGACTGATAGATATGTAGATAGATAGATAGATAGGAGATGGATGGATAGATAGATAGATAGATACCATAGATAGATAGATAGATATGTAGATAGATAGATAGATAGATAGATAGATAGATAGATAGATAGATAGATAGATAGATAGATATGTAGATAGATAGATATGTAGATAGATAGATAGATATGTAGATAGATAGATAGATATGTAGATAGATAGATAGATAGATATGTAGATAGATAGATAATTAGATAGATAGATAGATAGATAGATAGATATGTAGATAGATAGATAGATAGATAGATAGATAGATAGATAGATAGATAGATAGATAGATAGATAGATAGATAGATAATAGATATGTAGATAGATAGATAGATATAGATAGATAGATAGATAGATAGATAGATAGATAGATAGATAGATATGTAGATAGATAGATAGATAGATAGATAGATAGATATGTAGATAGATAGATAGATAGTAGATAGATAGATAGATAGATATGTAGATAGATAGATAGATAGATAGATAGATAGATAGATATGTAGATAGATAGATATGTAGATAGATAGATAATTAGATAGATAGATAGATAGATAGATAGATATGTAGATAGATAGATAGATATGTAGATAGATAGATAGATAGATAGATAGATATGTAGATAGATAGATAGATAGATAGATAGATAGATATGTAGATAGATAGATAGATAGATAGATAGATATGTAGATAGATAGATAGATAGATAGATAGATATGTAGATAGATAGATAAGATTGGACGGGTCACGGTGTCAGTTCTTTCTTGCTCTGCTTCCTACGATCTTAGCAGCAGTGAGAATTCCGCAGAACGCACTGATTTGAGGTCGCGGTTTGGAGGCCTGAGAAGAGGCTGAGATCTTCCAAGTACTGGCAGCGCGATGGAAAAAGCCATATTGCCGGATCACATGCAGAGTTTTTATTATTTTGGCAGCCGGTGAGTTTCCCTTTCTGTAGAGGCAAAAGAGGGAAATTTGGCCTTCTTTACTGCTGAGGAGGTGTAAGGATTTCGCTTTTTTTCCCTTTTTCATAGAATGAGCGCACTTTGTAGCCTGTGTGCTATTATATTACTTCTATTCAGAGTAACAGCTCAGCAGGTCTCCGCATTACATACTACAGCCAAACGCGCGGTTGGGGGGGGGTCACTAATGGGGTACTCCCGGGGATTTGTAGTTGGGTTATAGAGATATGACTGCCATGAACCCGCAAAGTGCTTCTCCTCAAATGATTCAAAGGTCCTTGTTTTTTGCCTTTAGCGTAGAGATAGTTCTGGCGATGCTGCTCGGTGGCGATGTAGCAGTGCTGGATTTGTCAATGAACGCTCATTCAGCTGACATGATTATTCCTCTCCACTGTGCGCGTTTGTCTTTGGCTCGGCCAAGCATGCATGTCTTTTCAGTGGTGACAGTGAAATCAGTCACTTATCTAGCACAGACATATCTAGCAGTCAGTTATCTCTTGTGGCAATAAAGAATCCAGTGTGTTGAAATCCAACATGCCGGATCCTTCTTTCCGCCGGCATGTGTCTTTGTAGGAAAATCGGTAGGCCGGCCACAATGGGAGGTTTCCACTGACTTACATTGTACGTGGCGATCTTATCTGTTAGAGTCTATGTCACAGATTCCAGGAAACCTGCCATGCCAAATAACGCTGAACGCAGCTCTATTGTATCCAGAAAAATGATGGACACCACGATGGAAACCTGGCCGGTCCCATTATGGTCAATGTGGTCCACTGAGTGCCGTCAGGGTTTTACCCATAATGTTCCTATAGCATTTGCCTTATTACAGAGGTAGTCTCCTCTATAAGGATATTTAGTAATGTCTGTGTGTTTGACTAGTTAGATAAATCATCAGGGGCGGACAGGGAACATAAAGTGGCCCTAGAAAAAAACAACTAAAAGCCGCCCTATTTTGTAGTAGAGCCCAAACTGACAGAAGGCAGGGTCAACAGAAGAAGGCGGGGCCAGCGATACCATATTGCGGCACATTATACCGCCCCAGCAGAGCCAAATACCGCAGTGCAGCACAAAATACCTCCCCAAAAACTGCCTCTCTGTGGTGGCCAGAGATAATGATGCATAGATAGATAGATAGATCAATATTAGATAGATAGATAGATCGATATGAGACAGATATATTAGAAAGATAGATATTAGATAGATATTAGATAGATAGATAGATATGGGATAGATATTAGATAGATACATAGATATGAGATAGATAGATATAAGATAGCTAGATAGATAGATATATTAGAAAGATAGATGATAGATAGATATATAGATAGATAGATAGATAGATATTAGATAGATAGATATTAGATAGATAGATATTAGATAGATAGATAGATAGATATGATATAGATAGATAGATACATAGATATGAGATAGATAGATAGATAGATAGATAGATAGATAGATATGAGATAGCTAGATAGATATATTAGAAAGATAGATGATAGATAGATATGATATAGATAGATAGATAGATAGATATTAGATAGATAGATAGATATATTAGAAAGATAGATATTAGATAGATAGACAGAGAGATAGACTGAATGAGTTAGTGATTATATGTAGGTGATATATCAACACATATCTATAGATAATTTTTCCCCTTAGAATTTAATCATCAGGGGTGGACTGGGAACATAAAGTGGCCCAATTTTTCAGTGGGGCCCAAATTGACAGAAGGCAGGGTCAACAGAAGTAGACGGGGCACATTATACCACCCTAGCAGAGCCAAATACCACAGTGCAATGCAAAATACCTCCCCAAAAACTACCCCTCCAGAGATAATGATGGATAGATAGATAGAACAGTGCCGAATTAACTCTGCCCTCACTGAATTTATTGCTCCATCTTCCTTGATTGATAAACAACGTAAAGCTATTTTCAATACAACCCAAGACGTCAGATAGAACTTAATTAGAACCAAAAATGTCCCTCCCAATATCCTCATGTTGTAAGTAGGGATGAGCGAACTCGAACTGTATAGTTCGGGTTCGTACCGAATTTTGGGGTGTCCGTGACACGGACCCGAACCCGGACATTTTCGTAAAAGTCCGGGTTCGGGTTCGGTGTTCGTCGCTTTCTTCGCGCTTTTGTGACGCTTTCTTGGCGCTTTTTGAAAGGCTGCAAAGCAGCCAATCAACAAGCGTCATACTACTTGCCCCAAGAGGCCATCACAGCCATGCCTACTATTGGCATGGCTGTGATTGGCCAGAGCACCATGTGACCCAGCCTCTATTTAAGCTGGAGTCACATAGCGCCGCCCGTCACTCTGCTCTGATTAGCGTAGGGAGAGGTTGCGGCTGCGACAGTAGGGCGAGATTAGGCAGATTAACTCCTCCAAAGGACTTGATTAACTGATCGATCTGCAGCTGTGGATCATTGAGCTGCTGATCCTCAATTGCTCACTGTTTTTAGGCTGCACAGACCGTTTGTCAGTCTCATTTTTCTGGGGTGATCGGCGGCCATTTTGTGTCTTGTGGTGCGCCAGCACAAGCTGCGACCAAGTGCATTTAACCCTCAATGGTGTGGTTGTTTTTTGGCTAAAGCCTACATCAGGGTGAAGCTGTCACACCAAGTGCATTTAACCAGCAATAGTCTGTTCATTTTTTGGCCATATACAAAATCAGGGGCAAGCTGCGCCTGTCACCAAGTGCATTTAACCCTCAATGGTGTGGTTGTTTTTTGGCTAAAGCCTACATCAGGGTGAAGCTGTCACACCAAGTGCATTTAACCAGCAATAGTCTGTTCATTTTTTGGCCATATACAAAATCAGGGGCAAGCTGCGCCTGTCACCAAGTGCATTTAACCCTCAATGGTGTGGTTGTTTTTTGGCTAAAGCCTACATCAGGGTGAAGCTGTCACACCAAGTGCATTTAACCAGCAATAGTCTGTTCATTTTTTGGCCATATACAAAATCAGGGGCAAGCTGCGCCTGTCACCAAGTGCATTTAACCCTCAATGGTGTGGTTGTTTTTTGGCTAAAGCCTACATCAGGGTGAAGCTGTCACACCAAGTGCATTTAACCAGCAATAGTCTGTTCATTTTTTGGCCATATCCCAGTCTAATTCTGTCACTAAATCCATACCGGTCACCCAGCGCCTAAATACTAGGCCTCAAATTTATATCCAGCTAAATCTGTCCCTAGTGCTGTAGCTGGGCGAGTTATTTAGTGTCCGTTCAAGCACATTTCTTGTTCTGGGTTGAAATACAATTCCCAATTTAGCAATTTCATAATTTAGTGGTTCCTGCTATATCAGAGCTATTTGAAATCTATCCCAAAAAGGGTATATAATATTGAAGGTGCACATTGGGTCATTCAGAATAACTTCACACACACCCGCTACTGTGTATTTCCAAGTCTAATTCTGTCACTAAACCCATACCTGTCACCCAGCGCCTAAATACTAGGCCTCAAATTTAAATCCCTCTAAATCTCTCGTTACCCACCGCTGTACTGTTGTTGCTGGGCAAGATATTTAGTGTCCGTCAAAGCACATTTTTTGTTCTGGGTTGAAGTACAATTCCCAATTTAGCAATTTCATAATTTAGTGGTTTCTGCTATATCAGAGCTATTTGAAATCTATCCCTAAAAGGGTATATAATATTGAAGGTGCACATAGGGTCATTCAGAATAACTTCACACACACGCTTCTGTGCATTTCCAAGTCTAATTCTGTCACTAAATCCATACCGGTGACCCAGCGCCTAAATACTAGGCCTCAAATTTAAATCCCTCTAAATCTCTCGTTACCCACCACTGTACTGTTGTTGCTGGGCAAGATATTTAGTGTCCGTCAAAGCACATTTTTTGATCTGGGTTGAAGTACAATTCCCAATTTAGCAATTTCATAATTTAGTGGTTTCTGCTATATCAGAGCTATTTGAAATCTATCCCTAAAAGGGTATATAATATTGAAGGTGCACATAGGGTCATTCAGAATAACTTCACACACACGCTTCTGTGCATTTCCAAGTCTAATTCTGTCACTAAATCCATACCGGTGACCCAGCGCCTAAATACTAGGCCTCAAATTTAAATCCCTCTAAATCTCTCGTTACCCACCGCTGTACTGTTGTTGCTGGGCAAGATATTTAGTGTCCGTCAAAGCACATTTTTTGTTCTGGGTTGAAGTACAATTCCCAATTTAGCAATTTCATAATTTAGTGGTTTCTGCTATATCAGAGCTATTTGAAATCTATCCCTAAAAGGGTATATAATATTGAAGGTGCACATAGGGTCATTCAGAATAACTTCACACACACGCTTCTGTGCATTTCCAAGTCTAATTCTGTCACTAAATCCATACCGGTGACCCAGCGCCTAAATACTAGGCCTCAAATTTAAATCCCTCTAAATCTCTCGTTACCCACCGCTGTACTGTTGTTGCTGGGCAAGATATTTAGTGTCCGTCAAAGCACATTTTTTGTTCTGGGTTGAAGTACAATTCCCAATTTAGCAATTTCATAATTTAGTGGTTCCTGCTATATCAGAGCTATTTGAAATCTATCCCAAAAAGGGTATATAATATTGAAGGTGCACATTGGGTCATTCAGAATAACTTCACACACACCCGCTACTGTGTATTTCCAAGTCTAATTCTGTCACTAAACCCATACCTGTCACCCAGCGCCTAAATACTAGGCCTCAAATTTAAATCCCTCTAAATCTCTCGTTACCCACCGCTGTACTGTTGTTGCTGGGCAAGATATTTAGTGTCCGTCAAAGCACATTTTTTGTTCTGGGTTGAAGTACAATTCCCAATTTAGCAATTTCATAATTTAGTGGTTTCTGCTATATCAGAGCTATTTGAAATCTATCCCTAAAAGGGTATATAATATTGAAGGTGCACATAGGGTCATTCAGAATAACTTCACACACACGCTTCTGTGCATTTCCAAGTCTAATTCTGTCACTAAATCCATACCGGTGACCCAGCGCCTAAATACTAGGCCTCAAATTTAAATCCCTCTAAATCTCTCGTTACCCACCGCTGTACTGTTGTTGCTGGGCAAGATATTTAGTGTCCGTCAAAGCACATTTTTTGTTCTGGGTTGAAGTACAATTCCCAATTTAGCAATTTCATAATTTAGTGGTTTCTGGTATATCAGAGCTATTTGAAATCTATCCCTAAAAGGGTATATAATATTGAAGGTGCACATAGGGTCATTCAGAATAACTTCACACACACGCTTCTGTGCATTTCCAAGTCTAATTCTGTCACTAAATCCATACCGGTGACCCAGCGCCTAAATACTAGGCCTCAAATTTAAATCCCTCTAAATCTCTCGTTACCCACCGCTGTACTGTTGTTGCTGGGCAAGATATTTAGTGTCCGTCAAAGCACATTTTTTGTTCTGGGTTGAAGTACAATTCCCAATTTAGCAATTTCATAATTTAGTGGTTTCTGCTATATCAGAGCTATTTGAAATCTATCCCTAAAAGGGTATATAATATTGAAGGTGCACATAGGGTCATTCAGAATAACTTCACACACACGCTTCTGTGCATTTCCAAGTCTAATTCTGTCACTAAATCCATACCGGTGACCCAGCGCCTAAATACTAGGCCTCAAATTTAAATCCCTCTAAATCTCTCGTTACCGCTGTACTGTTGTTGCTGGGCAAGATATTTAGTGTCCGTCAAAGCACATTTTTTGTTCTGGGTTGAAGTACAATTCCCAATTTAGCAATTTCATAATTTAGTGGTTCCTGCTATATCAGAGCTATTTGAAATCTATCCCAAAAAGGGTATATAATATTGAAGGTGCACATTGGGTCATTCAGAATAACCTCACACACACCCGCTACTGTGTATTTCCAAGTCTAATTCTGTCACTAAACCCATACCTGTCACCCAGCGCCTAAATACTAGGCCTCAAATTTAAATCCCTCTAAATCTCTCGTTACCGCTGTACTGTTGTAGCTGGGAAAGTTATTTAGTGCCCGTCAAAGCACATTTTTTGTTCTGGGTTGAAGTACAATTCCCAATTTAGCAATTTCATAATTTAGTGGTTCCTGCTATATCAGAGCTATTTGAAATCTATCCCAAAAAGGGTATATAATATTCAAGGTGCACATTGGGTCATTCAGAATAACTTCACACACACGCTTCTGTGCATTTCCAAGTCTAATTCTGTCACTAAATCCATACCGGTCACCCAGCGCCTAAATACTAGGCCTCAAATTTATATCCCGCTGAATTTGAATACAATACATTGGGCCAAATAATATATTTGTTGTTGTGGTGAACCATAACAATGAGAAAAACATCTAGTAAGGGACGCGGACGTGGACATGGTCGTGGTGGTGTTAGTGGACCCTCTGGTGCTGGGAGAGGACGTGGCCGTTCTGCCACATCCACACGTCCTAGTGTACCAACTACCTCAGGTCCCAGTAGCCGCCAGAATTTACAGCGATATATGGTGGGGCCCAATGCCGTTCTAAGGATGGTAAGGCCTGAGCAGGTACAGGCATTAGTCAATTGGGTGGCCGACAGTGGATCCAGCACGTTCACATTATCTCCCACCCAGTCTTCTGCAGAAAGCGCACAGATGGCGCCTGAAAACCAACCCCATCAGTCTGTCACATCACCCCCATGCATACCAGGGAAACTGTCTCAGCCTCAAGTTATGCAGCAGTCTCTTATGCTGTTTGAAGACTCCGCTGGCAGGGTTTCCCAAGGGCATCCACCTAGCCCTTCCCCAGCGGTGAAAGACATAGAATGCACTGACGCACAACCACTTATGTTTCCTGATGATGAGGACATGGGAATACCACCTCAGCATGTCTCTGATGATGACGAAACACAGGTGCCAACTGCTGCGTCTTTCTGCAGTGTGCAGACTGAACAGGAGGTCAGGGATCAAGACTGGGTGGAAGACGATGCAGGGGACGATGAGGTCCTAGACCCCACATGGAATGAAGGTCGTGCCACTGACTTTCACAGTTCGGAGGAAGAGGCAGTGGTGAGACCGAGCCAACAGCGTAGCAAAAGAGGGAGCAGTGGGCAAAAGCAGAACACCCGCCGCCAAGAGACTCCGCCTGCTACTGACCGCCGCCATCTGGGACCGAGCACCCCAAAGGCAGCTTCAAGGAGTTCCCTGGCATGGCACTTCTTCAAACAATGTGCTGACGACAAGACCCGAGTGGTTTGCACGCTGTGCCATCAGAGCCTGAAGCGAGGCATTAACGTTCTGAACCTGAGCACAACCTGCATGACCAGGCACCTGCATGCAAAGCATGAACTGCAGTGGAGTAAACACCTTAAAACCAAGGAAGTCACTCAGGCTCCCCCTGCTACCTCTTCTGCTGCTGCCGCCTCGGCCTATTCTGCTGCTGCCGCCTCGGCCTCTTCCTCCGCCTCTGGAGGAACGTTGGCACCTGCCGCCCAGCAAACAGGGGATGTACCACCAACACCACCACCACCACCTCCGTCACCAAGCGTCTCAACCATGTCACACGCCAGCGTTCAGCTCTCCATCTCACAAACATTTGATAGAAAGCGTAAATTCCCACCTAGCCACCCTCGATCCCTGGCCCTGAATGCCAGCATTTCTAAACTACTGGCCTATGAAATGCTGTCATTTAGGCTGGTGGACACAGACAGCTTCAAACAGCTCATGTCGCTTGCTGTCCCACAGTATGTTGTTCCCAGCCGGCACTACTTCTCCAAGAGAGCCGTGCCTTCCCTGCACAACCAAGTATCCGATAAAATCAAGTGTGCACTGCGCAACGCCATCTGTAGCAAGGTCCACCTAACCACAGATACGTGGACCAGTAAGCACGGCCAGGGACGCTATATCTCCCTAACTGCACACTGGGTAAATGTAGTGGCAGCTGGGCCCCAGGCGGAGAGCTGTTTGGCGCACGTCCTGCCGCCGCCAAGGATCGCAGGGCAACATTCTTTGCCTCCTGTTGCCACCTCCTCCTTCTCGGCTTCCTCCTCCTCTTCTTCCACCTGCTCATCCAGTCAGCCACACACCTTCACCACCAACTTCAGCACAGCCCGGGGTAAACGTCAGCAGGCCATTCTGAAACTCATATGTTTGGGGGACAGGCCCCACACCGCACAGGAGTTGTGGCGGGGTATTGAACAACAGACCGACGAGTGGTTGCTGCCGGTGAGCCTCAAGCCCGGCCTGGTGGTGTGTGATAATGGGCGAAATCTCGTTGCAGCTCTGGGACTAGCCAATTTGACGCACATCCCTTGCTTGGCGCATGTGCTGAATTTGGTGGTGCAGAAGTTCATTCACAACTACCCCGACATGTCAGAGCTGCTGCATAAAGTGCGGGCCGTCTGTTCGCGCTTCCGGCGTTCACATCCTGCCGCTGCTCGCCTGTCTGCGCTACAGCGTAACTTCGGCCTTCCCGCTCACCGCCTCATATGCGACGTGCCCACCAGGTGGAACTCCACCTTGCACATGCTGGACAGACTGTGCGAGCAGCAGCAGGCCATAGTGGAGTTTCAGCTGCAGCACGCACGGGTCAGTCGCACTACAGAACAGCACCACTTCACCACCAATGACTGGGCCTCCATGCGAGACCTGTGTGCCCTGTTGCGCTGTTTCGAGTACTCCACCAACATGGCCAGTGGCGATGACACCGTTATCAGCGTTACAATACCACTTCTATGTCTCCTTGAGAAAACACTTAGGGCGATGATGGAACAGGAGGTGGCCCAGGAGGAGGAGGAGGAGGATGAGGAAGAGGGGTCATTTTTAGCACTTTCAGGCCAGTCTCTTCGAAGTGACTCAGAGGGAGGTTTTTTGCAACAGCAGAGGCCAGGTACAAATGTGGCCAGCCAGGGCCCACTACTGGAGGACGAGGAGGACGAGGATGAGGAGGAGGTGGAGGAGGATGAGGATGAAGCATGGTCACAGCGGGGTGGCACCCAACGCAGCTCGGGTCCATCACTGGTGCGTGGCTGGGGGGAAAGGCAGGACGATGACGATACGCCTCCCACAGAGGACAGCTTGTCCTTACCCCTGGGCAGCCTGGCACACATGAGCGACTACATGCTGCAGTGCCTGCGCAACGACAGCAGAGTTGCCCACATTTTAACCTGTGCGGACTACTGGGTTGCCACCCTGCTGGATCCACGCTACAAAGACAATGTGCCCACCTTACTT
Source organism: Bufo gargarizans (assembly GCF_014858855.1). Taxonomy (NCBI): domain Eukaryota; kingdom Metazoa; phylum Chordata; class Amphibia; order Anura; family Bufonidae; genus Bufo; species Bufo gargarizans. The sequence continues at coordinate 31,796,549 of NC_058086.1, forward strand.
CCTGCACTGGAGCGTGATAGGAAGATGCGCGAGTACAAGCGCACGTTGGTAGACGCGCTACTGAGAGCATTCCCAAATGTCACAGGGGAACAAGTGGAAGCCCAAGGCCAAGGCAGAGGAGGAGCAAGAGGTCGCCAAGGCAGCTGTGTCACGGCCAGCTCCTCTGAGGGCAGGGTTAGCATGGCAGAGATGTGGAAAACTTTTGTCAACACGCCACAGCTAACTGCACCACCACCTGATACGCAACGTGTTAGCAGGAGGCAACATTTCACTAACATGGTGGAACAGTACGTGTGCACACCCCTCCACGTACTGACTGATGGTTCGGCCCCATTCAACTTCTGGGTCTCTAAATTGTCCACGTGGCCAGAGCTAGCCTTTTATGCCTTGGAGGTGCTGGCCTGCCCGGCAGCCAGCGTTTTGTCTGAACGTGTATTCAGCACGGCAGGGGGCGTCATTACAGACAAACGCAGCCGCCTGTCTACAGCCAATGTGGACAAGCTGACGTTCATAAAAATGAACCAGGCATGGATCCCACAGGACCTGTCCGTCCCTTGTCCAGATTAGACATTAACTACCTCCCCATAACCATATATTATTGGACTCCAGGGCACTTCCTCATTCAATCCTATTTTTATTTTCATTTTACCATTATATTGCGAGGCTACCCAAAGTTGAATGAACCTCTCCTCTGCCTGTGTGCTAGGCCTAAATATATGCCAATGGACTGTTGCAGTGGTGGGTGACGTGAAGCCTCATTCTCTGCTATGACATGCAGACTGATTCTCTGCTGTCATGAAGCCAGATTGTCTGTTACGGGACCTCTCTGCTCTGCCTGTGTGCTAGGCCTAAATATATGCCAATGGACTGTTGCAGTGGTGGGTGACGTGAAGCCTCATTCTCTGCTATGACATGCAGACTGATTCTCTGCTGACATGAAGCCAGATTGTCTGTTACGGGACCTCTCTGCTCTGCCTGTGTGCTAGGCCTAAATATATGCCAATGGACTGTTGCAGTGGTGGGTGACGTGAAGCCTCATTCTCTGCTATGACATGCAGACTGATTCTCTGCTGTCATGAAGCCAGATTGTCTGTTACGGGACCTCTCTGCTCTGCCTGTGTGCTAGGCCTAAATATATGCCAATGGACTGTTGCAGTGGTGGGTGACGTGAAGCCTCATTCTCTGCTATGACATACAGACTGATTCTCTGCTGACATGAAGCCAGATTCTCTGTTACGGGACCTCTCTCCTCTGCCTGTGTGTGTGCTGGGCCTAAATATATGCCAATGGACTGTTGCAGTGGTGGCTGACGTGAAGCCTCATTCTCTGCTATGACATGCAGACTGATTCTCTGCTGACATGAAGCCAGATTCTCTGTTACGGGACCTCTCTCCTCTGCCTGTGTGCTAGGCCTAAATATATGCCAATGGACTGTTGCAGTGGTGGCTGACGTGAAGCCTCATTCTCTGCTATGACATGCAGACTAATTCTCTGCTGACATGAAGACAGATTCTCTGTTACGGGACCTCTCTCCTCTGCCTGGGTGCCGGGGCCTAAATATCTGAGAATGGACTGTTCCAGTGGTGGGTGACGGGAAGCCAGATTCTCTGCTATGGAACCTCTCTCCAATTGATTTTGGTTAATTTTTATTTATTTAATTTTTATTTTAATTAATTTCCCTATCCACATTTGTTTGCAGGGGATTTACCTACATGTTGCTGCCTTTTGCAGCCCTCTAGCCCTTTCCTGGGCTGTTTTACAGCCGTTTTAGTGCCGAAAAGTTCGGGTCCCCATTGACTTCAATGGGGTTCGGGTTCGGGACGAAGTTCGGATCGGGTTCGGATCCCGAACCCGAACATTTCCGGGATGTTCGGCCGAACTTCTCGAACCCGAACATCCAGGTGTTCGCTCAACTCTAGTTGTAAGTCCATGACCCGGCCCAGCGCTTCACTGGATGTCTTCACAATTCTGCATTATTAACGCACCGTCAGTAAATTATCATCTGTTGTAGCCAAGTTCTTCAGCAACTGTTGACAGGAACCATACAAGATTCATTACTCATTGATTAATATGTATCCAGAAGCTCACGGCCAAGCGTTCTTTTGGCTGATAAACGCACGTTTATATTGTACAGGCGTAAATCACTGGAGAATGCCTGGCCTGCAAGATGGAGAATCCTGACACCTGGAAAGCAGCAGCGCTATGGCTGCGATGGACCTCCACTACGGCTGCTGGCACCATGTAACTGGCAAACATATCATAGAAATGCTCAAGGAAGGAGTCAGGAGATTTTTTAGATCTTCGGCGCCTCTGGTTTGTCTAATATGTTCTGCTCCTTTCTTTAACTTTGTGCACCAGAATTACAATTCCCAGGATGCCCTACCTTAAAGGGGTTCAGAGCTGAACCCGGATGTATCCCCATTTTCACCTCTCCAGCCCCCCTGATATGAGCATCAGAGAATTTCTTGCTCCGATGCTCTCCCTTGCCTTGCGCTGGATCACGCAGGGCAAGGGCTTTTTAGTTTACAATGGCACATTGCTAGGTGGAGGCTTCCGCCTAGCAGTGTTCCTGGTGATGTGTCCAGCTCTGATGGGCGGGCTTTAGAGCTAAAACTGTCCCATTAGTGCTGGTGATGTCACCGGGCTCACTGCTGGGATGAAGCCTCCACCTAGCAGTCTCTATGGGGAGCCTGGTACATCACCGTCTCTCCTGCGCAATTCAGCGCTGGGCAAAAGAGAACATTGGACCATGAAATGCTTTGATGTTCAAATCAGTGGGGCTAGAGGGGCGAGGATAGGGATATGTCCGGGTTCAGCTCTGAACTTGGACAGCCCCTTTAACTGGAAGTGGCACAATCACTTTCGGCACAACACTTGTCTAGCTACTGGCAATTGCTTTAGGGAGATCCCTTTAGAGGGGTTGTCTCAGCTCAAACATTGTGGTATATCGCTGGGATATACCTCCAATGTCCGAGAGGTGCCATAGATGGGACCTGCACCTATCTCTAGAACGGAGCACCCAAAGTGCCCTCCATTTATTTATTGGAGTGCCAAAAATAGCTGTGTGCTCGGCTATTTTCAGATGTCCTATAGAAATGAATGGAGATCTCACGGCGCAAGCAAAGCAACCACTCCATTCGGTTATATGCCCCTGCTGGAAATAGCTGAGCCAGCACTCGGCTATTTTCGTGACTCCCATAGAAATTAATGGAGGTCGAGTGCTCACGCGCGGTGCACACTTGTTGACTTTGGGGGCTTCATTCTAGAGATACTTCACTTCTGGGACCCACACCTATCTGACATTGATGGCATATCCTAGAGATATCAGAACTTTTTTTTATTATTGTGTTTTACTCATTTTGGGCTAAAAATCATTTTTTGGGTTGGTCTTTATTTAAAAAAATGTAACAGTTTTTCTTCTACTGCTTTCACTTTAAGTGCATTTGCAGACTGGCAGGCTTCCTGTTTTACACTGAACCCATCAAAAAACTGCTCTGACAACTCAATCTGTAGCCCTTGTCTCTGAACTCAGGACAGCTCATAAACACTCATTGACGCTAAATTATTATCAAGCTGATAAGAGTTTAGCTAGAATGAGTGTTTATGAGCAAACAGATCGAGCTGTCAGAGCAGTTCCCTGACGGATGCATGGTAAAACAAAAAGCCTACTAGTCTGCAAATGAAAGATGTAGAAGAAAAACTGGTAAAAATTTTAACTAAAGACCAATTGAAAAAAAACAACATTTTGGCCCAGAGTCAGCAAGATGATGGTGACTCCTTCTCCCAATTGAACCTAGTAGTTGAAAGGAGTCCTCTAGTTTGGGAACAAGTACCTGCGGCACATGTGGCAGGCTTTCCCAGGACAATGCCTGGAATCCAGGACTGTTCCACTGGATCCGGGATGGTTAAAACTGAGCTATGTACTATGAGTTGAAGGTGAAGGACACATAATATGTGAATACAGTTCACAGCCTGTTCATCATAACATGGAGATATTTTCCTGAGCATGTGAATGGGGTAAGAAACCTGACATTCACATGCATTACCAGTGAAGTTTTGCCAGATGCTCTCAGGATATAGGTGCAGAATCCACACCATGCTCATTTTAGAAATCTTATGACTTGTCCAATGAGCTTTGTCCATCTTGAAGTTCTTGCATTTCTGTGACAGAGAGAGATTGAGAAGGAGTTGGAGCCCTTTCATTCTCGGGAACATGGGATCCCTAGCAGTTAGACGTCCACTGTTCCCAGTATGTTACAGATGTTTTTACCCTTATCTTTCCAAAAATTTCACCAGCAACCTCAATTTCTCACAATACAAATTCAGTACATTATCTTGGCATGCTGGAAAACCCTCAACAGGATGCAATGCATGCCGAAGCCATTGGCTGGCCACATGTAGACACATATAGCATAATCGTCTATATAGCAGTATCGGAAAATCATGTATTTTTTTTAAGGCTGGTAATCTTGCGCTACGCATCTCATGTTAGGTCGAACCAAGAGGAAAGGTATAGAAGGACACATGTGCACATGATCTGCAAAAATAGGCAGTTAGAGCAGTTTTTGGACTTTTACCCACTTCAATTTTCAGATTGCGCAACTATGAGTAATGCTAGTACCGTTTTACAACCGATGGTCATGAAGGGAAAGGTATGTACTATAAGGTCATGGATGTAGCCTGACACGTTTTCTGATGTGGTAATCTGCCATAACTCTTCAGCAAGCCAACAAGGGTAATATGGCATGATCTCCAGTAGGGGTCCAGTTTGGTGGCCACTACTTCAGTTTTGACAGAAACTTGTACAGATACCATAAACTTAAAAAAAAAAACTTAACTGACGACATGTTTTCCAAAAGTGATGACATTGCCTTTCATACCTACTAGATGACATACTCTCACGCAGTCATCAGTCAGCTTTCATTAAGGTCATTAGTACATGAGATATATATTTTAAAAAGGTGAAATGTATTATTTTTTAATATCGTGTCCCATTAGCACAGTTTACTGGACTTTACGTAGTGTACAATGGGAGCATTGTCATGATGTGTTCATTGGAAGAGCAACAGCAGCAGACCTTGGCTGAAGTTCTCAAATGACTACGTTCATACCAGGCAGCGACTTAAAACACCAATCACTTCAGAGCTACCACAAACTGTATAAACTTTAATTACGACTTTCAGTTTTCATTGGTGTGTAACTTGGCCGAAACGAAGGCTCTGAATTAAATTTGGCACAATTGTTTCTGCTTTAAGCCAGAGGAAATTTTCTTAATTAAAGAGAGTCGAAGAAAACTCATTGGATTTTTTTTATTTTATTTTTGCTACGAGGTTTACCATGTAAAATGTTTATTTTACTGTTCACAGAATCTTGTTAGACTAAGGGAAATAGACACCTTGACCAGTTCCTTGTCGCCACAGTCCATGGCTTTAGCATGCACATAACATGCTGCATTGAGGAATCATGAGTTTTCCATGGGTTCGTTGCTGACTTAAGGTTGAGGTCACTACAACTAGAGGAGATAGAGCAGAACAAGAAGCACAGTCCCAGCTGCTTAGGTGCTAAAGGATCAGGATTTGTAATATTCTGTAGGCTCGTCATGTCAGTTTTTCCATCTGTAGTCAATTTAATACATGGTTAGGCTGAGCCTGTCTTGGGCTTGGACTAGTAAAGTCACCGTGGCCAACAGTGGTGTTACTTCATGTGCACTCTTCAGCTGATTTTTGAAGTTTGCCTGTTCCTTGGGCCAGCAGACATCTTGATAGTTTTCTCTTCATCTTCTCAAAGTAGATAAGCACCCTCAAATATAACTACGCTTAACCATGCTGCACCATTAATCCCCATGAGCCCATGTCTGATATATTTATAATCCCCCTTATCTATTGGACAGTTGCCGAAAGCCTCATCCTCAACTCTACCTCCATTGCTAGTGGCACTTCTGTATAAACTTCAGTTTTTGAAATTTTCTTCTGTAGACCTATCTGACCACCCCTATAGGCTTTCAGCAAATGATAGATATCGGTTTGCCTGAACCGGCGGTTTCTCAACCATGATGGAAACTGTACAGCTGGACAATCACAGGTTGGGGAACCTTGGCTTATAGTTATACACAGATTTTAGCCATGTGCAACCATGTTAAATATACTTGATATATCTCATTCTTCTTTATTTCATTTTTTGACATCTGGAATCACTTCTGCTATGAAAGAAAATGTAAGCAAAAAGTTTCTCATCTACATGTTCTACGTTGGCTCGGCCTTAATGTTAGGGCATGGTAGCCTAATGCAGAGATCTTTTTCCGACAATAATTAAAATGGTCATCTAAGTGTTCAACAGAACCTACTGTATCTTGGCATATCACGAAACAGAAAGACGAAAAACAAACACATTTACTTTACAAAGTGGCTCCAAGAGTAGCAAACTTTGGGGGAACCAATTTGCACAGCAGGTCCCCTGAAAAGAATACAATCTGTGCCGTCAGATTAAATCTCTTATTTATTTTACTCTGCACATGTTTCCAGAGGGAAAAAGTTCAACAGGATATATAGATTTGTCGAGTTTCGTAAATGCCGCTTCTGAGGCACACAAAAGCTCCTTCAGTGCAGAAGTTGGCACAATGGGATAAAAGTGAATGAATGGCCACAGAGCTGTCTCGCTATCTATTTTGTCCAATGTCTCACAAGCAAGGGTATTTATTTGTACAACCATCAACAATATGCAGTCTGTCAACAAAAAGTGCAGTCTGGTATGGACATATATCATTGGAGAATCAATGGGTAGCATTTACAGCACTGTGGTCATGGATGTCCATGGGTTTGCATCCAATTTGGTCAAATCTCCACATATTTTTTTCTGTGAGTTTCAACTCAAGCTTTCGACCCACATTTCAAAAAAAGTTGAAATCAGTTGTTAGCACTTGCAGCACTGTCGCCAAGGGTGAACATAATTTTGGATCCAACCTGGCCAAATTTCCATTGAGCTGTGTTTCTCAGGGTTTTCAACTAACTCAAGCTTTTGACCCACATGCCAAAGACATGCTAAGATCAATAGACATCCTATGACATTGACCTTAGATCTTGAGCTTCTATGGGCCTACAGCGTGTGATTATGTTATCTTTGCAATATATAGCTGTTATGTACAATGAATACCATATCTGCAGGTAGTATTTACTGTCCTGCACTCCACTAATTAGTAGAACTTGGACCAAAGATGAGGAAAAACTTGATATTAAGGATGAGTGAATCAGGATTTAATCCCCCAAAAATTTTGTGTGAGAGAGAGACTAGTATGCAACTCTGGGTTTCTCAGCAATACATATGCATTGTCTGGGAGGTGCTCTTTCTCATTATGTAAAGAGCCTAGTATGTGTAGCGTACTTGTGCAGAGTATTAGAGGCCAGGCAATGTCCCTCTGGGTTACTGGGGAAGATATTCAAATTAGCTTTCCTAAGCCTATTTGATGCCAGCAGATGTAAGATGTGCTAATTTTCATACAATTCTCCCAGAAACCCAGAGAAAAACTGAATGGCTTACAATACTCCTCATGCATACTCGGCGCCCTCCAAAAGAAGAAATAGTACCCCAACAAAGGCCATTCAGGTTGCCAATCAAAGTTTCTCACAAAAAATATAAGTCCCATGAGACCAGAGAATGTCATATACCAACTGTCAAGGCTATTCGACTATATTTACATCAGGAGATGTAAGCTAGAGCTACAGCCGATCGTTAATATTGCAGTTGAAATTAGACTTATTTGGATAACTCCTAGCAACAAGGAAGGATATAATATTGCGTGTATGTATTATACCGTGGATAATGTAAGTGGGCTTCAAACTCGTTCCTGATCTCTGCAGGACCTCTTAGCGTTCAGTTGTCAATCAGCATTCTTCTGTGCTATGATCCACTCTTTTTAGCAAGACAGTTTTACAAAGCATAACAATGATTGCCAGCTGTGCTGCCCAGGAGGCTCTGCTCAGGCTGAAGCTTTTTAGTTCCACAAATCAGCACCATCGGTATTTAGTAATAAGATTTTCCAAACATGCTTGTTTACACAGCCAAAGAGATGTGTGGGCTACAGCTGCCCTGAAATCATATTTTACTCACTTTCATTTTACTTTACCTCTAAAGACCATTTATGGGTCACCTCTTCATATGCATGGCTGGACTTTATGGTGGATTTCCAGATTATTGGTTCCAACACAAGACATTAAGCTTGAAACTCTTGGGTCTTCACATCAACATATCTCATTTCACAGTGCACCATATACAGTATAGTGGTATATCAAACTTTTTTTCTCCAGAATGAAGCAATGAAAAGTATCATTACATTCAGCTGAGGTAGCTCTACACAAGGCATTATGCGTGGCATAACAGAGACTGGGGACAGATTTCCTTCAAGCATACTTTGGTATAGTGTAATGTCTATAGCTAATTGGCTGTTCTTTTGTGTTGCAGATTAATCTTTATGGCTAAATCTTTAGAAGTAAACCGTTTTAGTTTCCATTTTGGTTTCTATCCCCATTATTCTTGGAGGTCACAGTTTTTTCTTGACAGACCGCCACCCTGAAACAGCTGTCTACAAATGGATATCTCTCCCTTTTGGTGTACACTCTGGCTTGGCTAAATTCCCCAGTCATGTAATGGGTCGGACATTGAGTTGGTGGACTTAGATGGTTTTCTTTTTTCTGAATAAGAGAGAATCCCATTACTAGTTGTACCTTATTAGAATAATATTATCAAGTACTCCTCAATAGGGTTGGGAGAACCCGAACTGCAAAGTTTGGGTTCGTACCGAACTTTGTGAGTTCGAGTACCCAGACCCAAACCCAAACTTTTTCACTGGGGTTCAGTGTTCGGGTGATTTTATTATTTTCCGTTATAACATGGTTATAACGGAAAATAATAGCATTCTTAAGACAGAATGCTAAAAGAAATGGGCATTGAGGGGTTGAAAATAATTAAAAAAAACTCACCTCATCCATTTGATTGCGCAGCCGGTATCCTCTTCTTTCTTCATGACCTGCAAGAGGACCTGTGATGACGTCATTGCACTCACTACTTATCTTAAGAATGCTATTATTTTCCGTTATAACCATGTTATAACAGAAAATAATAAAGTGAAGTTTGACCTGAAGTTCGGCCAAACGGGCGAACCCGAACTTCCACGGGTTCGCTCATCCCTACTCCTCAACCTTTCTGTGATCTTATTAAGATATCGATATGACCTATTTCACTACACACAAGACAAAGCACATCTTCAATCAGGATTATTTATATAATGCAATGTCATAACTTCCCCATTGTGTTCCTGTATGGACCTTACGTAATGATCTTTTGGCCAGTACAGCCCTAATCCGTATCCAAGTTCAAGACTCCTTAAGAAGAAACTAATACCTGGCTTGGATTATGATGACTGAACCATAGAATGTACCTCCATGATACATTTTTCAACTTATAAAAACAGCCGACACACTTGGAGTCACTACCCCTGAGTCCAAATGCTGTATGGGTCCTTCAAAGGTCTTCTCCAACCACTTTGAAGGAGTTTTAGTGATGTTTCCAAATGACGACAAACCAATTGTCTGAGTTATAGTTGGCTCAGTACTCATGCTTGATCTTTGCTTTTTGAACTTTGAAAATTTAGGGTGATTGAGGAATCCCATGTTATAATGATCTTGGAACTTTTTAATAGATGCTTGACTGACTTGATTAATAGAATGTTACCTTACAATTCAACCATGTAATGAAGTTGGCCATATATCTTCAATAGCTATGTGACAACACTTATTCGTCCCCACTGCCTCATACACATGCAAGCTGGACTTGTGAGAATGTGTTCTCAACAGGGTGAGGGGAGTAAGGGGTGGAATCCGTAAATATCGGGCACTACTATGCGCTGCCTAGATACTGTCCAGCCCCATTCACTATATTGGGGACTGGCAGAGAACCAGCCGCCACCCGGCTGCTCACAGCAGTTTTTGTCATCCGCTTCTTGGCATATTTGCTGGGTAGCAGCAGAATCTCCACCAGTCCCAATTATAGTGAATGGTATCTAGGCAGCGCACAGTAGCGTCCAGTATTCATGGATTTCCCGGCCAGAACAGCTTGCCGGATCTGTTTTAGCACAGATGTGAAAAAGACCTAAGCCACTTATAAAAACCTCTGGTGGCACCATACCTCCCTGGAGAATAAAAGGATTGGGAGTCAAAATCAACATATAGCTTCACTAGTATGATGTTGAATCGGCACAACCCATAGATATATAAGATAGTTGACCAATCCTGCTCAATCGGTAGTTTTGTCCTACTATACTTTTATGTGTACAGTCACCTTAAACCCAGATAGACTTACAGTAGGGCACGGTGAACCTGGCAATGGCCTACAGCTTATGGTAGAATAGTCTGAAAACGTGTCTTCATCTCTCTAAAAGTCAATCAATTTTTTATGCTTGATTTGCTTTTTTTAATTGACTACATTTGTATTCTTTCAAAGACTTTATAACCAGGGCTGATAGAAATTCCATAATGTGTACTAGCCACAGGTCTGATAAAATCACATCTTCTAAGTACATTATGCCAGACAGGCTGTCCATTGACATAAATACCCGTAGCTAAAGTTTTCAAACTCAAGCACTAAGTTGTCACGAAGGAACATTTTTGCAAATTGATGTCATTCATGAAGTCAATTTTACTGTCTTACCCTGGTCTTGTTCAGTCTCTAATGTAAATAGGTGTTTCACTCATCTCGGTTCTCAAACTATTTATGTACAGGTCCTTCTAAAAAAATTAGCATATTGTGATAAAGTTCATTATTTTCTGTAATGTACTGATAAACATTAGACTTTCATATATTTTAGATTCATTACACACCAACTGAAGTAGTTAAAGCCTTTTATTGTTTTAATATTGATGATTTTGGCATACAGCTCATGAAAACCCAAATTTCCTATCTCAAAAAATTAGCATATTTCATCCGAACAATAAAAGAAAAGTGTTTTTAATACAAAAAAAGTCAACCTTCAAATAATTATGTTCAGTTATGCACTCAATACTTGGTTGGGAATCCTTTTGCAGAAATGACTGCTTCAATGCGGCGTGGCATGGAGGCAATCAGCCTGTGGCACTGCTGAGGTGTTATGGAGGCCCAGGAGGCTTCGATAGCGGCCTTAAGCTCATCCAGAGTGTTGGGTCTTGCGTCTCTCAACTTCGCTTCCCAATATCCCACAGATTCTCTATGGGGTTCAGGTCAGGAGAGTTGGCAGGCCAATTGAGCACAGTAATACCATGGTCAGTAAACTATTTACCAGTGGTTTTGGCACTGTGAGCAGGTGCCAGGTCGTGCTGAAAAATGACATCTTCATCTCCATAAAGCTTTTCAGCAGATGGAAGCATGAAGTGCTCCAAAATCTCCTGATAGCTAGCTGCATTGACCCTGCCCTTGATAAAACACAGTGGACAAACACCAGCAGCTGACATGGCCCCCCAGACCATCTCTGACTGTGGGTACTTGACACTGGACTTCAGGCATTTTGGCATTTCCCTCTCCCCAGTCTTCCTCCAGACTCTGGCACCTTGATTTCCGAATGACATGCAAAATTAGCTTTCCAGTCCAGTGCTGCTTCTCTGTAGCCCAGGTCAGGTGCTTCTGCCGCTGTTTCTGGTTCAAAAGTGGCTTGACCTGGGGAATGCGGCACCTGTAGCCCATTTCCTGCACACGCCTGTACACGGTGGCTCTTGATGTTTCTACTCCAGACTCAGTCCACTGCTTCCGCAGGTCCCCCAAGGTCTGGAATCGGTCCTTCTCCACAATCTTCCTCAGGGTCCGGTCACCTCTTCTCGTTGTGCAGCGTTTTCTGCCACACTTTTTCCTTCCCACAGACTTCCCGCTGAGGTGCCTTGATACAGCACTCTGGGAACAGCCTATTCGTTCAGACATGTCTTTCTGTGTCTTACCCTCTTGCTTGAGGGTGTCAATGATGGCCTTCTGGACAGCAGTCAGGTCGGCAGTCTTACCCATGATTGCGGTTTTGAGCAATGAACCAGGCTGGGAGCTTTTAAAAGCCTCAGGAATCTTTTGCAGGTGTTTAGAGTTAATTAGTTGATTCAGATGATTAGGTTAATAGCTCGTTTAGAGAACCTTTTCATAATATGCTAATTTTTTTAGATAGGAATTTTGGGTTTTCATGAGCTGTATGCCAAAATCATCAATATTACAACAATAAAAGGCTTGAACTACTTCAGTTGGTGTGTAATGAATCTAAAATATATGAAAGTCTAATGTTTATCAGTACATTACAGAAAATAATGAACTTTATCACAATATGCAAATTTTTTGAGAAGGACCTGTATGTGTGAAGAGGGAACTGTCTAAGCCGAGCATTACGTTTATGTGAACATTGTCTACCAAGCATGACTAGGTGGTAATTGTTACCATTTAAATTCCTCTATCGTGTGCGCCGTGCCCCATGCTCGTGTTGGAAACTTAAACTACTTTCTTGAATGGGAGTTCCATAGACTGTACCACTACCGGACGTTTCATATGGTTGTTTACCACACGCCATTTAAAAGGCCTTTGTTTCTTTGATTTGATTGGAATCTGTCTTGCATATTTTCGACATCTGCCGTGCTCCAAATTTAGAAAGTGTTTTTGAAAAATGTTTATTTCAGCTTTTCCCCAAACACAGCCGAAAGCTATTACTGAACTAGTTTATAAGAAGATGTGGATATAAATATAAGAGGTGGATATAAATAATGATACAAGTACTAATGTATTATGCATTAATTACAATGGAGGTCATTTTACTCTACGCCAGTTTTCTGGTGTACAAAAGTGGCAATAAAATGTATAACTTTTTGGCTTTTTACCACATCCTTGACACTTTTCCCAAAAAAAGCGGGCAGGTTGCGTGTGGGAGGAGGTAGGCCACGGGTGGGAACTAATCATTTAACATATATACAGCCCTACCCATTTAACACGTGCCCCAGAAAACTGGGGCCCATTACGCCAGAACAAGGTTGAACTGGCCCACCAGAGAACCAGAAGATACTCCGGTCGTCCTAGGCTATGATACAATAGCGGCCCCTTAAGGTCCAGGATGAAACAAAAAAAACATTTGGATCTGCCTTTTGAGCAACTCACTTGCCATTAGGGCCTATTTCTTTGGTTCTGAACCTTATACACCTTATTCATGTGTTTGGGACCCGAGAATAATTTCTTCTGGAGAACCCAAAGAACCCCAGTCCAACACTGCACTAGAAATTTACTCCAACCCCTGGCTGGAGAAGACTTAATTTCTGGTGCACGGGCAACAGAAGATGCAACACATTTATTAAGAGGCATGCAGCTTTTAATAAATTTGTTGTATCTTTCTCCAGCTGTTTTTACAAAGGCTGGCTGTCTAGGTAAATGGCCACCATTGCATCTTGCAACCTTTTAAGCAGTAAGCAAAATGCATAAATCAGAGTGTCAATGGGTATAGTTTGCAATAGTTAAAGGAGTGGATTCATGTAACAGCCACAAATATGGCATATGGACATCATAGAGGGGGGTCCCATGCTTGGGACTTCACTGTATGAACAGGAACCCACCAAGGTAAACTTACTTTATTCTGTCCATGTATGACATCTAACTATCAGGAAAAAACAGCTTATCTTTGGGAGGGGGTCCGCTGTTCAGGTCTCTCATACCTCATATATTAACCAGAGCAGATAGTGGATGCAAAGAACATCTCTCACTATGGAGAACCCACCACATCAGTGCATTACACAGACAGTCTACTGCTGCCAGGGACCACTTTTGAATGCTTTGTTTTCCTGTGGTGGTGCTACAACCTATTGCTAGAGTACCAGGTAGCAGGACACTCTATGATCAGCTCATTGGGAAATCTGTGATCCAGGATTGTAAAAGGTTTCAACTGTTTTAAAGAGAGTCTGTCAACCGTTTTGATCATGTGTACCTGCAGATAGAACTAGGTGGGTGCCAGGAAGAGAGGGACAAACATACCAGTGCTTTTATTGTCAGGAGCAATGTGAATATGAAGTTTTATTTTGCCATATTCTGCTCCTGCAAGTGCCCAGGGCTCTCTGCACTGAGCTGCTTCACAGTCCCTCCCCTCTGCTCTGATTGACAGCCACATTGGTCTCCTGGTTGGATGCAATAGCTGCCACTCGAAGCAGAGGGGATGGGCAGCTCAAGGTCTATCACAGTGGAGCTAAACCTACTGGCCACTTGCAGGAGCAGAACCTGGAACAATAAGACTTCATACTTCTACTACTCCTGATAAAAGCTCTGCGAAAGGTCAATTTACTGTACTTAAATTTTGATTGATCATCAATGAATTTTATTGAATAAGTATGCCAATTTGTAAGTTATAGGTTACTGAAGCAAAAACGGTTACTAAGGTCAAAATCAAATGTCTTTTTCACTTGCAAGACTCCGAATGGTATTTACATCCATTTTAAATCAATAATGCTACTTCCGTCACCAGCTCTAGCCATGGGTGTTAACACCTCAATCTCACAATTTGTAAAAGAACTGCTTGAAAAGTGGAATGACGCATTTTACATTTAAAGAGAACCACAGAAGGTTTGCATTAGGACCTGGAATTAAAGGGGTGCAGAATGTGAGCTACGACTCTGAGGCTTTGTAAACCTGTTTTGGGTTTTTATGGTTGTAAGTGGCCAGAATGTCTGAGGTTGTGGCACATAAATACAGCAAGATGAAGTGTTTCAATACAGACATATGTCATAATAACTCTACTTAGATTTTCATTTTTGCTCTCAGTAATGTGCATTAGACCGCTCACAATGATGTGTTATTGTACTGACATCACTTGCTGTGTAAGAACAAGTCCTGCATTATAGACAGGCTTTTGATCCTTTTCGCCTGGTAGACGACGGTATGCAGGACGCATAGCGGTTGTGCAGCACACCTAGCATCACGCATGGCTTATCTACAATGAAGTCATGGTTGTATGGAGCCATTTCAAAGTCCCAGACTTAAAATTACACCCAGACTTAAAATCGGACATCATGTAGTTCATGACAATCTCCTTCTAACAAAGCTAGAACCAGCCCTGTACCTCACATGGGTCCAGAGATCTCCTCATTCATTGCTCTGCTAGATTTATACCAAGCTGACAGCTCAAGGGGAGTGTCTTTTCTGCTGTAGCTCAGGGGGCGTGTCCATGCTCTCCCTATCACAGCTCAGGGGGCATGTCCATGCTCTGCCTATCACAGCTCAGGAGGCAGTTGAAGGATGAAACTGAGCATGTGCGGCCATCTCAGTGAGCAGGTCAAAGAAATAGGAAAAAAACTAACAGCAGGTGGCGCTATATATACATTTTTTTGAATAAATCAGTTGCTATGCTAACTTTTTAATTACATACGATTACAAAGTATTCAGATCCAGGTGCTGATTTGAAAAATTTAGAATATTTTTCATGGGATAACCCCATGAATTCTGCCCCAAAAGAAGCACGCTGTAGGGGGTAAGTAAAGTCCTCTATAATTCTTGCCTGACAGTTGCTCCTGCTATGTCTGCCCCATGCCAATCAGTTTGCCAGTACAGGGCTGGTTCTAGCTTTGCACAACATGAGATCTGATTTTCATTTTTTACATCAATCATGGCATAACCCCTTTAATGGAGCGCAAACTTATCAAACCCATCCTTTAAATAAGGATAATGGTATAGATGAAGAAACCATAATCACTAGGTGTGTACACATTAGAAGATAACTAAACGCTCTAGTGAATGGGGCTGACCTGCAATACCAGACATAGCCTGTAGAAAAGAGTGGCACTGTTTCTGGGAAAAAAAGGTATTGAATATAACCAAATGCAACAAATAATTAATGTAACTGACCTTCACTTAGCTGCTTCTCATGTTAATAATAATGTCTTATGAAAAGTACTGGTATTTATCATATATTAAAAAGTTTTATTCCAATTTTCAGCATAAAACTAGAGGCCAGCCAAGCTGAAGACCACGTGACAGATGAACCTTCAATGAAGTATTTTGACCATATGCCATCCACGTCATCTTTTCCTGAAGAGCCCGATGATGAAATGCTGCCTCCTCATCTCCTTCTACCAGACAGTATTAGTCAATTAGAAGAATTTGGGAAACAAAACAACTGGCACCGGAAACACCACAGAGACCAGCGCAGGCGGCAGTTTAATGACCTCTGGGTCAGGTTCGATGACAGGTTTGTAACTCTTCTGCATTCCATTAAAAGGGGAAGTCGAGTCATAGGAGTTTTGACATCTAAGTTCATTCTTCATGAATCCATATATCCTCTGAGAGTTCTCATGTTTAGCGCAGAAGTCTTCATTCTTACTATATAGATGACACTGCTTCATTTCATGGTGGATTAGTAGAATGGGTAGAGCCTTGAGGGAGCTATGCTTGGTGTTCTTATGAGAGACCACCAAAGATGGCACATGATGATCTTGAATCTATGGTCAATTGCTTGGGCAGGCAGTCAAAAAGTTGCTGTCAGAGTCCATGGTACGTCGGGAAGAGGTTGTTGATACAAGCCTAAAAATTCTAAGAAGCATTGTAAGAGAAGAGTTAACCAGTTATGCAGTAATGGGATAATGTGGAGATTGGAAGTTTCCTTCTTCTTTATTTCATGGGATTAGGTTGGACTTGGTTGGTTGCTCATTTGGTTACCGTTGAGATCATACTTTGACCCATATAGGGTATTTCATGGGTGGTGTAAAGGAATTTTCCCACTTTATGAAATGATGGCGTATCACTACAATATGCCCTTAATTTAGGATTGGTGGGGTTAGACCACTAGGACCTTCACCAATCCACAGAATACAGAAGACGGCGCACTGGTGTAGTACTGTGTTCCCTTAACTTTTTTCTCTGCACAGCGGCACCCTGGCTGCCCACTGCAGGTAAAGCTTAGAAAGGGAGTTAGTGCTAATTATTTTCAGTATCCATGTGGGTCCCAGAACTTAAACCCTCATTGAATCCAGCATGTGGCACCAACTCAGATAAGCTTCATCTGCACTGCAGACTTAGGGTATTCTCACATGGGCCAAAGATAGATCAACATCGAGCAGAGATTGAGGATATACAAGTGCTCGTTATAAGTTCCTTTCGCACAGCCCGATGCAAAGTGAAACAGGGACAAACGATTGTTATTACGGTCATTTTGCCCCTATTCACATTGAATATTGTTGGTGGGACATCCCTGTGCTACCAACAAATCACAATTTTAGGTGCTGCTGGAAAAATTTGATCACTCTACAGATGATCCTTTTGCTCGTTTTGTCTAGAGATCGGTAGGAGCTTTACATCGACTAATTATTGGGAACTAGCATTCGTATGAATGTTCATACCCAAGAATGTAAAAGGGCCTGATCAAACAAGAAAAAAAGTTGAATGAATGTCAGGTCCTCCTGTTATGGTATGGAGCTGTGGAGGTGGGCCCATTTTGATCATTGCCATCTGACCCCCATTCTCTATGGTTGCCCTCGTTGTCCACAATTTAAGCATGCAGTGACCCTCCATGGTTTATTCTGAAGAGGTGCTTGTAGACCTTTTCCAGTATCAGCTAGTACATTGAAGATTGCCCAGGGACTTTAAGAAGAACTCGGGTAGATATTAACCTTGCTTCTATTGACATCACCGGCCACCAAAGAAAGTGTTTTTTGTAGATATTTCTACAGCCTTTATTCTAAAGCAATCTCTCATTCAGATCAGAAAGCGGCGTCTTGACTCTTGAGATAACTTCTGCCTCTGTTATGTCATTTAATCTCACCGTGTTTTTTACTTCATTGAAAATCTCTAAATGTTACCGCTACAACCAAACATTTAATTTCCTCTGACTGCATCTGAAAGGTAAATTTCCCTGTATGAATCAGATCTGTTTCCATCACAGAGAGATGGAATGCGATACCTTTTCAACATAGGAAAATAATTTCCTCTTGAAAGCCAGACGGCACGACTTCTAACCGGAAGTTTGCGGTGAGCTCATTCCTCGCCATATGGCGGATTTGACGCTTTACATTTTCAGCATCAACTTTTTTCAAATCTGGCTACAAGGCTTTTTTTCCCCTTTTTTCTCCTTATAAGAAAAAGTCTTAAGTGACTTGCTTGACCCATTCATGTCATTAGGTTTTACATGTATCCAATCCAAGCAAATAGTAGGTGACAGTGTATAAGTGTATTACTTGGATTTGGTTGCATTCACACGACATTTCATGGTCTTTTTGGATTGGGGTGTGCATCCATTTTCTGGTCGTGTATCGTTTTTTAACGGACATTTTGCATTCATTTTTGACTGTTAAAAAACAGCCATTAAAAACGGATGAATTTCATAGGTTTCTTTTTTAAATCCCAGCTCCAGCAGTGCCCTCAGTGTATACAATGCCTTTCTGTAGTGCTCTCTGGACATATAATGGCCCCTTTGGTGCCTCCAGGATCTATAATAGCCCCCATAGTGCCCCCAGTCTATATAATGGCCCCATAGTGCCCCTTGTTTATATGACCTCATAGTGACAATAATAATGTCCAATAATGCCCCCCACACCACACCCTTAGTGCACACGCTTTACACACTTACACACATTCCCAGCGCGTTATGTCACATTGTGTATGGCATGTGGTACTGATACTGTATGAGTTCCAAAGTATTTTAAAACCAGTCCTCTATACCTTTATTTGGTACAGCATGCTGTTTTTCATGGTGGCATATGTAGTGTACCCCAAAAAACTTCCATACAAGTATATGAGATGACATGGGCATACAGAAAACTGTAGGATAGTGAAAACTGGGTCAGAGCCACCATATGGTAGTATGCACGAGGACTTAAAGCGGCATTCCCATGTCGGACATTTGTGGTATAACCAACGGATATATCATAAATGTCCAATATATGTGGGAACCACAACTATCTCTGGAACCCGCACCTATCTCAAGAACGGTGTTCTTTCACATGCCCAGATTTCTGACTGGAGTGGTAGCCACATAAGCATACTCAACTGTTTTTGAAACACCCACAGAAGTGAATGGAGAGAGCAACATATGTGCAACCACCTCTCCAGTCACAGCAGCCATGAGATGAGGGACCTTTCTCAAAAGAGTTGGGAGCCATATACGTATATTGGACATTTAAATATCTGGGATGGTAATGACTAGAGTTGAGCGAACACCTGGATGTTCGGGTTCGAGAAGTTCGGCCGAACATCCCGGAAATGTTCGGGTTCGGGATCCGAACCCGATCCGAACTTCGTCCCGAACCCGAACCCCATTGAAGTCAATGGGGACCCGAACTTTTCGGCACTAAAAAGGCTGTAAAACAGCCCAGGAAAGAGCTAGAGGGCTGCAAAAGGCAGCAACATGTAGGTAAATCCCCTGCAAACAAATGTGGATAGGGAAATGAATTAAAATAAAAATTAAATAAATAAAAATTAACCAAAATCAATTGGAGAGAGGTTCCATAGCAGAGAATCTGGCTTCCCGTCACCCACCACTGGAACAGTCCATTCTCAGATATTTAGGCCCCGGCACCCAGGCAGAGGAGAGAGGTCCCGTAACAGAGAATCTGTCTTCATGTCAGCAGAGAATCAGTCTGCATGTCATAGCAGAGAATGAGGCTTCACGTCAGCCACCACTGCAACAGTCCATTGGCATATATTTAGGCCTAGCACACAGGCAGAGATGAGGTTCATTCAACTTTGGGTAGCCTCGCAATATAATGGTAAAATGAAAATAAAAATAGGATTGAATGAGGAAGTGCCCTGGAGTCCAATAATATATGGTTATGGGGAGGTAGTTAATGTCTAATCTGGACAAGGGACGGACAGGTCCTGTGGGATCCATGCCTGGTTCATTTTTATGAACGTCAGCTTGTCCACATTGACTGTAGACAGGCGGCTGCGTTTGTCTGTAATGACGCCCCCTGCCGTGCTGAATACACGTTCAGACAAAACGCTGGCTGCCGGGCAGGCCAGCACCTCCAAGGCATAAAAGGCTAGCTCTGGCCACGTGGACAATTTAGAGACCCAGAAGTTGAATGGGGCCGAACCATCAGTCAGTACGTGGAGGGGTGTGCACACGTACTGTTCCACCATGTTAGTGAAATGTTGCCTCCTGCTAACACGTTGCGTATCAGGTGGTGGTGCAGTTAGCTGTGGCGTGTTGACAAAAGTTTTCCACATCTCTGCCATGCTAACCCTGCCCTCAGAGGAGCTGGCCGTGACACAGCTGCCTTGGCGACCTCTTGCTCCTCCTCTGCCTTGGCCTTGGGCTTCCACTTGTTCCCCTGTGACATTTGGGAATGCTCTCAGTAGCGCGTCTACCAACGTGCGCTTGTACTCGCGCATCTTCCTATCACGCTCCAGTGCAGGAAGTAAGGTGGGCACATTGTCTTTGTAGCGTGGATCCAGCAGGGTGGCAACCCAGTAGTCCGCACAGGTTAAAATGTGGGCAACTCTGCTGTCGTTGCGCAGGCACTGCAGCATGTAGTCGCTCATGTGTGCCAGGCTGCCCAGGGGTAAGGACAAGCTGTCCTCTGTGGGAGGCGTATCGTCATCGTCCTGCCTTTCCCCCCAGCCACGCACCAGTGATGGACCCGAGCTGCGTTGGGTGCCACCCCGCTGTGACCATGCTTCATCCTCATCCTCCTCCACCTCCTCCTCATCCTCGTCCTCCTCGTCCTCCAGTAGTGGGCCCTGTCTGGCCACATTTGTACCTGGCCTCTGCTGTTGCCAAAAACCTCCCTCTGAGTCACTTCGAAGAGACTGGCCTGAAAGTGCTAAAAATGCCCCCTTATCCTCCTCCTCCTCCTCCTCCTGGGCCACCTCCTCTTCCATCATCGCCCTAAGTGTTTTCTCAAGGAGACATAGAAGTGGTATTGTAACGCTGATAACGGTGTCATCGCCACTGGCCATGTTGGTGGAGTACTCGAAACAGCGCAACAGGGCACACAGGTCTCGCATGGAGGCCCAGTCATTGGTGGTGAAGTGGTGCTGTTCTGTAGTGCGACTGACCCGTGCGTGCTGCAGCTGAAACTCCACTATGGCCTGCTGCTGCTCGCACAGTCTGTCCAGCATGTGCAAGGTGGAGTTCCACCTGGTGGGCACGTCGCATATGAGGCGGTGAGCGGGAAGGCCGAAGTTACGCTGTAGCGCAGACAGGCGAGCAGCAGCAGGATGTGAACGCCGGAAGCGCGAACAGACGGCCCGCACTTTATGCAGCAGCTCTGACATGTCGGGGTAGTTGTGAATGAACTTCTGCACCACCAAATTCAGCACATGCGCCAAGCAAGGGATGTGCGTCAAATTGGCTAGTCCCAGAGCTGCAACGAGATTTCGCCCATTATCACACACCACCAGGCCGGGCTTGAGGCTCACCGGCAGCAACCACTCGTCGGTCTGTTGTTCAATACCCCGCCACAACTCCTGTGCGGTGTGGGGCCTGTCCCCCAAACATATGAGTTTCAGAATGGCCTGCTGACGTTTACCCCGGGCTGTGCTGAAGTTGGTGGTGAAGGTGTGTGGCTGACTGGATGAGCAGGTGGAAGAAGAGGAGGAGGAAGCCGAGAAGGAGGAGGTGGCAACAGGAGGCAAAGAATGTTGCCCTGCGATCCTTGGCGGCGGAAGGACGTGCGCCAAACAGCTCTCCGCCTGGGGCCCAGCTGCCACTACATTTACCCAGTGTGCAGTTAGGGAGATATAGCGTCCCTGGCCGTGCTTACTGGTCCACGTATCTGTGGTTGGGTGGACCTTGCCACAGATGGCGTTGCGCAGTGCACACTTGATTTTATCGGATACTTGGTTGTGCAGGGAAGGCACGGCTCTCTTGGAGAAGTAGTGCCGGCTGGGAACAACATACTGTGGGACAGCAAGCGACATGAGCTGTTTGAAGCTGTCTGTGTCCACCAGCCTAAATGACAGCATTTCATAGGCCAGTAGTTTAGAAATGCTGGCATTCAGGGCCAGGGATCGAGGGTGGCTAGGTGGGAATTTACGCTTTCTATCAAATGTTTGTGAGATGGAGAGCTGAACGCTGGCGTGTGACATGGTTGAGACGCTTGGTGACGGAGGTGGTGGTGGTGGTGTTGGTGGTACATCCCCTGTTTGCTGGGCGGCAGGTGCCAACGTTCCTCCAGAGGCGGAGGAAGAGGCCGAGGCGGCAGCAGCAGAATAGGCCGAGGCGGCAGCAGCAGAAGAGGTAGCAGGGGGAGCCTGAGTGACTTCCTTGGTTTTAAGGTGTTTACTCCACTGCAGTTCATGCTTTGCATGCAGGTGCCTGGTCATGCAGGTTGTGCTCAGGTTCAGAACGTTAATGCCTCGCTTCAGGCTCTGATGGCACAGCGTGCAAACCACTCGGGTCTTGTCATCAGCACATTGTTTGAAGAAGTGCCATGCCAGGGAACTCCTTGAAGCTGCCTTTGGGGTGCTCGGTCCCAGATGGCGGCGGTCAGTAGCAGGCGGAGTCTCTTGGCGGCGGGTGTTCTGCTTTTGCCCACTGCTCCCTCTTTTGCTACGCTGTTGGCTCGGTCTCACCACTGCCTCTTCCTCCGAACTGTGAAAGTCAGTGGCACGACCTTCATTCCATGTGGGGTCTAGGACCTCATCGTCCCCTGCATCGTCTTCCACCCAGTCTTGATCCCTGACCTCCTGTTCAGTCTGCACACTGCAGAAAGACGCAGCAGTTGGCACCTGTGTTTCGTCATCATCAGAGACATGCTGAGGTGGTATTCCCATGTCCTCATCATCAGGAAACATAAGTGGTTGTGCGTCAGTGCATTCTATGTCTTTCACCGCTGGGGAAGGGCTAGGTGGATGCCCTTGGGAAACCCTGCCAGCGGAGTCTTCAAACAGCATAAGAGACTGCTGCATAACTTGAGGCTGAGACAGTTTCCCTGGTATGCATGGGGGTGATGTGACAGACTGATGGGGTTGGTTTTCAGGCGCCATCTGTGCGCTTTCTGCAGAAGACTGGGTGGGAGATAATGTGAACGTGCTGGATCCACTGTCGGCCACCCAATTGACTAATGCCTGTACCTGCTCAGGCCTTACCATCCTTAGAACGGCATTGGGCCCCACCATATATCGCTGTAAATTCTGGCGGCTACTGGGACCTGAGGTAGTTGGTACACTAGGACGTGTGGATGTGGCAGAACGGCCACGTCCTCTCCCAGCACCAGAGGGTCCACTAACACCACCACGACCATGTCCACGTCCGCGTCCCTTACTAGATGTTTTTCTCATTGTTATGGTTCACCACAACAACAAATATATTATTTGGCCCAATGTATTGTATTCAAATTCAGCGGGATATAAATTTGAGGCCTAGTATTTAGGCGCTGGGTGACCGGTATGGATTTAGTGACAGAATTAGACTTGGAAATGCACAGAAGCGTGTGTGTGAAGTTATTCTGAATGACCCTATGTGCACCTTCAATATGATCTACCCTTTTAGGGATAGATTTCAAATAGCTCTGATATAGCAGAAACGACTAAATTATGAAATTGCTAAATTGGGAATTGTATTTCAACCCAGAACAAAAAATGTGCTTTGACGGACACTAAATAACTTTCCCAGCCACAACAGGACAGCGGTAACGAGAGATTTAGCGGGATATAAATTTGAGGCCTAGTATTTAGGCGCTGGGTGACAGGTATGGGTTTAGTGCCAGAATTAGACTTGGAAATACACAGTAGCGGGTGTGTGTGAAGTTATTCTGAATGACCCAATGTGCACCTTGAATATTATATACCCTTTTAGGGATAGATTTCAAATAGCTCTGATATAGCAGAAACCACTAAATTATGAAATTGCTAAATTGGGAATTGTATTTCAACCCAGAACAAGAAATGTGCTTGAACGGACACTAAATAACTCGCCCAGCTACAGCACTAAGGACAGATTTAGCGGGATATAAATTTGAGGCCTAGTATTTAGGCGCTGGGTGACAGGTATGGGTTTAGTGCCAGAATTAGACTTGGAAATACACAGTAGCGGGTGTGTGTGAAGTTATTCTGAATGACCCAATGTGCACCTTGAATATTATATACCCTTTTAGGGATAGATTTCAAATAGCTCTGATATAGCAGAAACCACTAAATTATGAAATTGCTAAATTGGGAATTGTATTTCAACCCAGAACAAGAAATGTGCTTGAACGGACACTAAATAACTCGCCCAGCTACAGCACTAAGGACAGATTTAGCGGGATATAAATTTGAGGCCTAGTATTTAGGCGCTGGGTGACAGGTATGGGTTTAGTGCCAGAATTAGACTTGGAAATACACAGTAGCGGGTGTGTGTGAAGTTATTCTGAATGACCCAATGTGCACCTTGAATATTATATACCCTTTTAGGGATAGATTTCAAATAGCTCTGATATAGCAGAAACCACTAAATTATGAAATTGCTAAATTGGGAATTGTATTTCAACCCAGAACAAGAAATGTGCTTGAACGGACACTAAATAACTCGCCCAGCTACAGCACTAAGGACAGATTTAGCGGGATATAAATTTGAGGCCTAGTATTTAGGCGCTGGGTGACAGGTATGGGTTTAGTGCCAGAATTAGACTTGGAAATACACAGTAGCGGGTGTGTGTGAAGTTATTCTGAATGACCCAATGTGCACCTTGAATATTATATACCCTTTTAGGGATAGATTTCAAATAGCTCTGATATAGCAGAAACCACTAAATTATGAAATTGCTAAATTGGGAATTGTATTTCAACCCAGAACAAGAAATGTGCTTGAACGGACACTAAATAACTCGCCCAGCTACAGCACTAGGGACAGATTTAGCTGGATATAAATTTGAGGCCTAGTATTTAGGCGCTGGGTGACAGGTATGGGTTTAGTGCCAGAATTAGACTTGGAAATACACAGTAGCGGGTGTGTGTGAAGTTATTCTGAATGACCCAATGTGCACCTTGAATATTATATACCCTTTTAGGGATAGATTTCAAATAGCTCTGATATAGCAGAAACCACTAAATTATGAAATTGCTATATTGGGAATTGTATTTCAACCCAGAACAAGAAATGTGCTTGAACGGACACTAAATAACTCGCCCAGCTACAGCACTAAGGACAGATTTAGCGGGATATAAATTTGAGGCCTAGTATTTAGGCGCTGGGTGACAGGTATGGGTTTAGTGCCAGAATTAGACTTGGAAATACACAGTAGCGGGTGTGTGTGAAGTTATTCTGAATGACCCAATGTGCACCTTGAATATTATATACCCTTTTAGGGATAGATTTCAAATAGCTCTGATATAGCAGAAACCACTAAATTATGAAATTGCTAAATTGGGAATTGTATTTCAACCCAGAACAAGAAATATGCTTGAACGGACACTAAATAACTCGCCCAGCTACAGCACTAAGGACAGATTTAGCGGGATATAAATTTGAGGCCTAGTATTTAGGCGCTGGGTGACCGGTATGGATTTAGTGACAGAATTAGACTGGGATATGGCCAAAAAATAAACAGACTATTGCTGGTTAAATGCACTTGGTGTGACAGCTTCACCCTGATGTAGGCTTTAGCCAAAAAACAACCACACCATTGAGGGTTAAATGCACTTGGTGACAGGCGCAGCTTGCCCCTGATTTAGTATATGGCCAAAAAATGAACAGACTATTGCTGGTTAAATGCACTTGGTGTGACAGCTTCACCCTGATGTAGGCTTTAGCCAAAAAACAACCACACCATTGAGGGTTAAATGCACTTGGTGACAGGCGCAGCTTGCCCCTGATTTTGTATATGGCCAAAAAATGAACAGACTATTGCTGGTTAAATGCACTTGGTGTGACAGCTTCACCCTGATGTAGGCTTTAGCCAAAAAACAACCACACCATTGAGGGTTAAATGCACTTGGTCGCAGCTTGTGCTGGCGCACCACAAGACACAAAATGGCTGCCGATCACCCCAGAAAAATGTGACTGACAAACGGTCTGGGCAGCCTAAAAACAGTGAGCAATTGAGGATCAGCAGCTCAATGATCCACAGCTGCAGATCGATCAGTTAATCAAGTCCTTTGGAGGAGTTAATCTGCCTAATCTCGCCCTACTGTCGCAGCCGCAACCTCTCCCTACGCTAATCAGAGCAGAGTGACGGGCGGCGCTATGTGACTCCAGCTTAAATAGAGGCTGGGTCACATGGTGCTCTGGCCAATCACAGCCATGCCAATAGTAGGCATGGCTGTGATGGCCTCTTGGGGCAAGTAGTATGACGCTTGTTGATTGGCTGCTTTGCAGCCTTTCAAAAAGCGCCAAGAAAGCGTCACAAAAGCGCGAAGAAAGCGACGAACACCGAACCCGAACCCGGACTTTTACGAAAATGTCCGGGTTCGGGTCCGTGTCACGGACACCCCAAAATTCGGTACGAACCCGAACTATACAGTTCGAGTTCGCTCATCCCTAGTAATGACCCTTTAAGGGAAAGCAGAAATCCTAGTGGTTTGGGACATTTCACTTAATGTAGACATCTGGTCAGTACCTGCACCATGCATTAGAGCTGAAAGGTCATGGGCCAGCATTTTAGACACCGGTCTTAATAAAGCCTTGCACTGGCGTTGGACCCGCCGCAGTTATGTAGATGCGCCGGCCTGTACATAACTTTGCTTTATCCAGTGCCGCTTCTAAATGTAAGATAACTTCCTAGCTGTCTTACATTTACACCTTTTTCTACACCTAAAATAGGCGTAGAAAATGGTAAATGAGACCGGCCTGTCCCCTTCCACATCCACTTTTTTAGACATGGCGCGAGTGGGGAAAATTTGCAGACTTTTGGGCCACAATCAGCGCCAGAAATATGCCTAATATAGGCGTATTTCTGTTTAATATATGACCCCCATAGTGCTTACCCCTGTTTTTGAACACTATGATAGCACACGTAGCCATGTATAGAGGGTGAGCCAAAAGTGAGGAATCACCAAATATCTGTACAATGTTTAATGTTGGATTAATCACATCGCTAAGGCTACTTTCACACTAGCGTTAATATTTTCCGGTATTGAGATCCATCATACAAAAAGCACTTCCATTTTGTCCCCATCCATTGTCAATAGGGACACAACGTCTTCTCATACCAGAGAGCAAGCATGCTGCGGTTTGCTTTCCGTCCTGGGGACGGATCCGCTTTCTCTGACACAATCTGACACAATAGAAAACGAATGCGTCCTCTATTGACTTTCAATGGAGTTCATGACGGATCCCTCTTGGCTATGTTAAAGATAATACAACCGGATCCGTTCATAACTGATGCAGACGGTTGTATTATCAGTAGCAGAAGAGCTTTTGTTGAACCCTGCCGGATCCAGCAAAAACGCTAGTGTGAAAGTAGCCTAAAACAATATATTAGATTACTACTTGCTGGTCTATTGCTTGAAGCCGCCATCTTTAAAAAATTGCAATTGAAAATTAAAAGGAGGTCATTTTTGATGCTGTATTTTTGTTGATAGCAATGGGTGACATCTCTAATATCATGTCCTCAGCTTTTAACAGATGTCTGGGCCCTCCATATTAAATGAATGATGTGGCCAATACACATCTGTCAAAGTGAACAAAACTCTCGACAATCTTTTGCCATTTTATGTAAGAAATTCTAATCATTTGACTCTTTTTCTTCTGGTAACAAAACCACTTCTCATCATATCAGATATTTATCAGATGAGAACAGCAATGAGGGTAATCGTTTCCATTCGGCAAAAGTGCTTTCAGCTGAAGTTGTTTTTTTGAAGTTCAAACTTTTCCTTTTTTTTTTCTTACGGTGGAAAATATTTGAGAAATAGCTTCCATCATCGTCAATTTCTGTCATTTTTTTCTGATTTGCCCCTACTTTGGATGGCAACGGATCTCATTGCAAATCCAACCAGCCCATGTCTGTGTTAGGTATCGAAAGAAAAAAAATATAAACACCTTGGCCAAGCTAAAATCATAAATGGTGACAAAATTAAATTGGAAAAAGCACAAAAATGACTTGATGATCATGTCTATGGCAGACATAATGTTGTTGCCTGATCTCCCAGCTGCATCCTTCCCCTCCAATGGATACAAGGATCACTCATGTCAACCTTATGGAAGTTGTCTCCTCTCCATTGTCAGAACAGAAGTTCCATTGGTGCATTTTAATACATGTCACCAAAAACTGATCTGAATGTAGGTGTCATATTTAGGTTAATATAAAAATTATTGTATGTCATCTGAAAACAGCTCCTGCCCATATGTCAATTTCACATGACTAATGGATCACAACACCTGGACCTCCCAACGATCCACTGAACCAGACTTAGATCAACCTAGGATCCTGTGATGATCTAAGTCCAGTTCATTGAAACCATGGGAGGTCTGGGCGTCAATAACATATTCAGGCTTGTGCTACAGTATTTGCTACCCTGATCATGTTGATATTGAGCATATCCAAGAAGAAGAGGACTAACCTGAGCTGAGGCCACCTGTTCTCTTCATGGGCTTCTTCAAATGCACACTTAGGCTACTTTCACACTAGCATTTTTGATGGATCTGGCAGGGTTCAGCAAAAACGCTTCCGTTACTGATAATACAACCATCTGTATCCATTATGAATGGATCCGGTTGTATTATCTTTAACATAGCCAAGATGGATCAGTCATGAACTCCATTGAAAGTCAATGGGGGGCTTGCATTGTAGGTCATGACGGATCCGTCTTGCTCCGCATCCCATGACAGAAAGCAAACTTCAGCATGCTGTGGTTTGCTCTCCGGTATGAGAATGCAACCAAATGGAAAGGAATCCATTTTGAAGCATTCTGTTCTGTTCAGTTACATTTTGTCCCCATTGACAACGAATGAAGCTTTTTTTTCTTTTTTATATTAACGCTAGTGTGATAGTAGCCTTAGCTGTGGCTGTCTCGTCAGTGTGGCCTAGGATAGGGAGAAGCTGCAACACTTATCAGAGCACCGTGGATAATTGATAGTGGTGAAGGGGGTTGAACCTAAGAAGGACAAGCAGTAAGTTAGTTCAAGTTAAGAAGTAGCTAAGGTCACATTTTTTTAAGCATGTAGCGCCAATCTGAACCAGTAGTATGGTCCCAGTAGCCGTTCTTCAACAGTACAACACCAAGCCGCATGATGCTTGTGCTAGTATAGCCTTTAGCGTCTCTGGACTTGTCTCAAATCAAGCTTGACCAAGTGCATTTAGTGTGGCAGAACATTCCTCGGACAACCATTGATGCTCATGGATAGCATGCCTAGGCACGTAAATGTATTTCTGCACATGGCACTCATACTGAATAAGTCAAGAAGATGTTCTTAATATTTAGTTTCCATTTTCTATCATTTGTATATCATTACCATGTCTATCCATCTTGTGATTTCCATAACTCCGTGACTTTTCCTTCTTGGTGTTTTCAATTTCTATGTTAAAGTTATATTATATGTAGACGATCACCTTTCGAAAACTATCAAGACCTCATGTTCCATGTCAGCAGCAGCAAATAATATAAACTCAGAAACCACTGCACTTTCTTGGGGGATCACAAAAAGAAACCTCCTCTCCTTTAAATGGAAGACATTTAGCAATTACATGTGCAGTTCGTTTTCTTGTGTTGTGCCATGGCGACTGTGTGTTGACAAGTCTGGTCAACTCTCTCTTGGCCTGCCTGGTGCAATATAAATAATGTCTGCCTGTGTTTCTATTCCACCTACTCCTGTCCTCCAGATGATCAGCACCTCATAGCCGTCCTTAATTGACCCCTCTTTCACATGACAACCCCACCCTATGTTTATGTGTATCATAGACGTGGTCCATTCCGTTGTGTTTTTTGTTGTCCAGAGTAAACAGACTTTGTAACGTCACATAGACAAAAGCTGCTTTGTAATGGGTGAGAAAAAGTTCACAGCATTTTTTTTGACCTTCATTCCAAAAACTAAACAGACAAAATCAAAAAGAGGACACCTTAGGGCTCCAAGTTAAAGGTCTGGTCTAATGTGCTTATATCCTATGCAGGTACATGCAGATGCAGTCAAGCTAAACTTGATGGTTAATGTGTTAAGTAAAGAATGGCAAGAAAAAGAGAACTAATTTTTCAATGGATTTCAATGGCTTTTATCACAAGATAACCAAGATAACACTGTGACATGTGTTATCCGAGTCAAGTTTAGCTTGACTACATCTGTACTAATCTGGACCAGAATGGAGATATTGAACGTCTGGTCTAAGGTTTTTGTGTCCTATTCATCTACGTCCCAATCTGAGCTAGAATGGTAATACTGAATGTTTGGTCTAATGTGCTCATGTTCTGTGGAGGTACATCCCAGTCTACAGTAGAATGGTGATATTGAATATCTAGTCTATTATGTTCATGTCCTAAGCAATTACAACCCAATTTACTTACTAGGAATCCCAATCTATACTGGGCTATAGTGTTGATATTGAATATCTGCTCCTTTGTAGTCATGTCTTATGCAAGTGAATTCCAGTCTGGGTTAGACTGGTGATATTGAATGTCATGAACCAGCGGGTGTGAACCCACTATGCCACGTGTCCTACCTCCTCTAAGGGCGTTGTCTAAGTGAACCCCTCGATTTTCACAGTACCCCTGATGGTGAGGATAGACTTTCCCGAGGGGAACACCAGGTCGCTACCTCTCGAGGAGGATAGGCACACGAGGCAGCTTGTCCAGGTGGACCAGGAGGTACCAGAGAAAGGTACCAGAGGTACAGGCATTGTCAGCAGGCTTAGTCGTAACCAGGAGCAACAGTGCAGGACTGAAGGATGAGGCATAGGCGTAGTCAGACAGGCAATAGATTAGGGCAGGCGGCACAGGTACAGGTCAGGCAATCCGGATCAGCAACAGGAGAGTCAAGGCAAGCAGGCAGAGATCAAACAGGTAGCAGACTCTAGGAATACAAGTACGAGTCAGGAACACAAGCGGATATCAGGAACCTTAGCAGGACACAAGGACCTTGACACTGAGGCATCTGGTAAGGGGGCTGAGCCATTTATATATGTGCAGGAGGGCTAGGATTGGTGAGTGAGGTCACATGACCTAACCCATAAATCACAGGAAGTGACGCGCGCTGACTTTTAAGGAAGTGCTGCAGGAAACAAACAACAAGCATGCTGTGGCCAGGGCTGAGAGCAAACTGTGGAGAGGATCCCAGAACAACAGTACCTACACAGACAGAGGCCAGGACTGCAGCTGTGAATGGAAAGCACTAGCAGCAGATCACCGCTGAACATGATGCCCGGGACCGCGGTGGTAAGCAGGGGAACAGCGGCGCACAGCAGCCGCTGTTACATCGACAATCTGGTCCAGGGTTGCCAACTGGCTAGAAATTTATGGACAGTCTATAAAAATAAGCAACCTGTGTCCGTAAAAGAATTATGTTTTAAGGCTGGTAGCACTTGATTAGAATATTTCATTAGTAATTATCATAATTTTACAGCTCACAGTAAATGCTGGTACATTATCATCAGTATATTGAGCTATTGAACTATTCATAAGTATTACTTAAAATTTTTGTCATTCATTATGGTTTTTTCACCATGGTCCATGGTTTTGGGACAAGTTGTCCTGGTGGTCATGTCCTGCAATAGACCATAGGAGACCAGATGGATGACTTGCCTTGAGTCTACTTAGTAAAGAACAACTATAAGGTTAGATGATACAGTTTTATACTAAGTAATTCATTGTTTCTTTAGATACTTTATTAACACACAGTTCTTCTTAGTTCAGTATTCAAAGCACCTTTTTGATGTTCATGTAATAAAATTTTACCCTTTACGATCTGGACACTGTTGACAAAAAACTTTGTTAACAGCTCATTGCAATCTCCTCATAAATACATTGCTCTAGGATGTTTGAGGAATGTTGAGAGTTTGTTATAAAGAAGACACTTTGGTCGTAATCTTGTTTTGAATCCTACCCAAGACCACCCAAACAATTTGTCTTAGCAAATCAGGCTTGCTTTTAGCTATGCAATATGAATTGCTTTTCTTTGGCGTATAACAATGTCCAGGTCTCTCGTTAGGATGACATCGTTCTGATCCTGAAGGACTAGTTTAAACATAATTGCATCTCTTTTCCAGGATGGAGAGACATCTTTAAGTGATTACACACGGATTAGGGTGTGTTGAAGAATTTTTAATAAAAACGATAATGCATCAATATGGAGTTAAGTCTAGTTGACACATAAAAAAGGCCATTTAAAAAGATTTGTCTAAACTAATAAAAAAGTCTTTGTAGGTGTTAAGCCTCAGTTTAAATTACATTTAAAATGTTAGGTTCACCTCTGACATTCATACTTCTTTTGGTTGTCAACTTTAAAAATTATTTATTCAGTTTATATATGGATAAAACTAAGCAACTAACTTTACAGCTCGACTTATGGCACACAGATGGGAGGGGCTGACAACATGTTGACAGGCACACCTCTTAAAAGTATTTTTCAGTTTGCATCCACATCCTTTAAAATAATCATTTATGGAGGTAGCTGTAATTTTGTAATATAGGACTTTTACCTTTATTACTCTTATCTGTGCTGTGGTCACATGGCCATGTCCATGTAGCTCTTTCCTATTTCCTATGTTATTTACATGGGCGGGGCATTGCTAGAGGAGTGCCTATGTAACCAGCTGGGTGGGAGGAGCTATAAACTAGCTGGGCGTTGTTAGGGGCAGTGATAGGGGAGTATCTATGCAACTAGCTTGGTGGGAGGAGCTATAAACTAGCTGGATGTTGTTAGGTGTCACGGCCTATGGTGTACGCTGTGACACTGTTGCCACACTTGCAGTTGCCAGCGGCAACATGTTGCTGTGAGCACACGCAGTGGCAGTGTCTCGGCCTTCTGGGTAATTGCCGTGACATGATTGTCACG
The DNA here is from genome assembly GCF_014858855.1 of Bufo gargarizans. Lineage (NCBI taxonomy): Eukaryota > Metazoa > Chordata > Amphibia > Anura > Bufonidae > Bufo > Bufo gargarizans. The sequence continues at coordinate 31,829,400 of NC_058086.1, forward strand.
CCTGCTGTTGCCGGTGGTAACGTGTGTTTGCTTGTGTGGCCACTTCCCCTTTAAGTGGCTTCCTTCCCCTGTCTGGTGTTGGAAGGGTTAACTCCCTTCCTAGGGTTTTGTGAACACTGGGTTTGTGTGGGTGTGGCTGCTTGGGCTATTTAGTCTCTGCTGGAAGCAGCCTGTAGCAGATTGTTCCTCCAGGCTTGGTGTGTGCTGTGTGTGCTGGTGGTTCACCGCTCCTGGCTTTACCATCTTTCCAGTGAAGGCCACCCTTGTGGTCATAGATGTTCTTATGGTGTCTCACGTTATTGCAGCTATGGTGTCCTGGGTTTCTATGTGGTTTGTGGTGTGTGCTGTGTCCTTTTATGTTGGTGTGGACATCTGCACTTGTGCACGGGTTCCAGTCAGTGTGTTTGTGGCAGGTAAGTGTGTTATGGGTGTCACTTACCTGCCATCTCCATATGCTGTATGTGTTCCCCTCTTCTTACAGCCTGGCCTTAGATAGAGAGTCCTGTTTCCTTCATTACTGGGATGAACAGGTCATCTCTCCCCTGCTCCTAAGTGAGAGATTTCCAGGGCGACTCAGAATATTAGGTATCCAGGGTCTGAGCCGCCCCACCATCGGGGTCTGCTCATACGGTGAGGAGTCAGGGAGAGGATTAGGGATGTTGTAGGAGGTGACATGCTCCCTTATTACTCCTTTTTGGCCTGGCTGATCCCCTTTACCCTTTGACACCACACGGTGGGGGGTTTCCCCCACTCCCCGCCATGACATTAGGGCAGTGATAGGGGAATGTCTATGTAACTAGCTGAGTCGGAGGAGCTATAAACTAGCTGGCCATTGTTGGGGGCAGTGATAGGGGAGTGTCTATGTAACTAGCTGGGTGGGAGGAGCTAAAAACTAGCTGGACGTTGTTAGGGGTCGTTATAGGGGAGTGTCTATGTAACTAGCTGGGTGGGAGGAGCTATAAACCAGCTGTGGCAGAGGAAGGAGAAGTGGATCATGGGTTTGGCTGGATACAGCAACAGGAAGTGCTACATACAGAATGGAAACAAACCAGAGGATTGGTTTACATGGGTCAGGAGAGTCCAGATTGAAAAAAAAAAAGCATGTGGAAGATATACAGTCGTGGCCAAAAGTTTAGAGAATTACATAAATATTGGAAATTGGAAAAGTTGCTGCTTAAGTTTTTATAATAGCAATTTGCATATACTCCAGAATGTTATGAAGAGTGATCAGATGAATTGCATAGTCTTTCTTTGCCATGAAAATGAACTTAATCCCAAAAAACCTTTCCACTGCATTTCATTGCTGTCATTAAAGGACCTGCTGAGATCATTTCAGTAATCGTCTTGTTAACTCAGATGAGAATGTTGACGAGCACAAGGCTGGAGATCATTATGTCAGGCTGATTGGGTTAAAATGGCAGACTTGACCTGTTAAAAGGAGGGTGATGCCTGAAATCATTGTTATTCCATCGTTAACCATGGTGACCTGCAAAGAAACGCGTGCAGCCATCATTGCATTGCATAAAAATGGCTTCACAGGCAAGGATATTGTGGCTACTAAGATTGCACCTCAATCAACAATTTATAGGATCATCAAGATTCAAGAACTTCAAGGAAAGAGGTTCAATTCGTGCAATTCTTGTTAAGAAGGCTTCAGGGCGTCCAAGAAAGTCTAGCAAGTGCCAGGATCGTCTCCTAAAGAGGATTCAGCTGCAGGATCGGAGTGCCACCAGTGCAGAGCTTGCTCAGGAATGGCAGCAGGCAGGTGTGAGTGCATCTGCATGCACAGTGAGGCGAAGACTTTTGGAAGATGGCCTTGTGTCAAGAAGGGCAGCAAAGAACCACTTCTCTCCAAAAAAAACATCAGGGACAGATTGATCTTCTGCAGAAAATATGGTGAATGGACTGCTGAGGACTGGGGCAAGGATCAGGAAAAAGGCTTGTCCGGAGAAGAAAAGGTGAGCACTACCATCAGTCCTGTGCCATGCCAACAGTAAAGCATCCTGAGACCATTCATGTGTGGGGTTGCTTCTCATCCAAGGGAGTGGGCTCACTCACAATTTTGCCCAAAAACACAGCCATGAATAAAGAATGGTACCAAAACACCCTCCAACAGCAACTTCTTCCAACAATCTAACAACAGTTTGGTGAAGAACAATGCATTTTCTAGCACGATGGAGCACCGTGCCATAAGGCAAAAGTGATAACTAAGTGGCTCGGGGACCAAAACGTTGACATTTTGGGTCCATGGCCTGGAAACTCCCCAGATCTTAATCCCATAGAGAACTTGTGGTCAATCCTCAAGAGGAGGCTGGACAAACAAAAACCCACTAATTCTGACAAAATCCAAGAAGTGATTAAGAAAGAATGGGTTGCTATCAGTCAGGAATTGGCCCAGAAGTTGATTGAGAGCATGCGCAGTCGGATTGCAGAGGTCCTGAAAAAGAAGGGCCAACACTGCAAATACCGACTCTGCATAAATGTCCTGTGATTGTCGATAAAAGCCTTTGAAACGTATGAAGTGCGTGTAATTATATTTCACTACATCACAGAAACAACTGAAACAAAGATCTAAAAGCAGTTCAGCAGCAAACTTTGTGAAAACTAATATTTGTGTCATTCTCAAAACTTTTGGCCACGACTGTACATGAGGTAAGCAACTACATTACCATAGTAATTCCAGAAACCCCTTTAATTCAATTTTGTAGTGGAGTCTGTGAGATCTAGGTTTCCATATATAAGGTTAATCTGCAGTGGTGTAAATACTGCATATACAGAATTGTAGCTAGACGTTCCTTCACCTGGGGCATAGATTCCGTTTGCTACCTTAGCCCTAGACTTGTCGACTATATAGATAGATAGATTTTTTTTTTGTAAGAACTTGCATTCCCCAATAAATATTTTGGGCCAGTTTTTGTTAGCGCTCTGCATACTGTCAGCACTGATTGGATAGTATAGAGAAACGTCCCACTGACAAGGAGAATGGTAACGTACAGTTGTCAATTTGTTCGCAGATTTCCAGAAGAATAGCAGAGAAATTGCACATTGCAGGATTTTAAGAAAAGATGCTCTTTAAATAATTGTACCTCTTCAGGGGGACTGGGAGATGTTATTTTTTCTACAGCTGGTTACCATGCAAAGCCTTGTGTGAGGAATATACTTTCAACAAAATAAAGTGGTATATAAAGCTCTGTGCAGACTCTGAACAAGAAGGGAATTCTTGAGCTCACTAGCTATGAACATCGTGAATGTAGTTGTCGGATAATGCTCTGTATCATTCACTAGTGTTGGACTTGGGGTTCCTTGGGTCCACCAGAGAAAATTATTCTCCGGGTTTGACCTTTATATAATCTATAAAGTCTAGTATGTTTTGAATCAAAGAAATAGACCCTGGAGGCAAGAGATTGGTTCCAAGGTTAGCACCAATATTTTTTTTTTCTATTAGACCTTTGGGGCCCACTATAGTGTCAGAGCCTGGGTCCACCAGAGGATCCTCTGGTACTTTGGCAGGCCAGTCTGGTCCTGTGTATAACAATGCACATCACTACTGACACTTTACACCAATGTTCCCCAACCTGTGAATCTCCAGCTGTTGCAGAATACAAATCCAATCATGCCCTGACAGTCCTGATAGGGTCACTTTGCTTTAGACCATGAATTCCCTCTGCGTTACTCGACACCTCCATAAATGAACAGGTCCACCCCCTGCCAATGAAGAGTTAACTTAGTTACTGTCTAGTTATATAGTGAGTAGAGAACCACAAGGAACTGAAGATTTAGGCACAGACATTAAGTCCATTTACATATTATAAGGTGCGAGAAACCATTTTTATTATGTCTTTATTAAAGGCAGCACCACCTTAAATCTTTTTTTTATGGAAAAACCAAGCTGAAGCAGTCTGCCAAGAATGGTATGTTAAGCTTAGAGCGGCCAGTAAATTTGACCTAAATCAGGCAGACGTACAAAGTAAACAGAGAATAAAATGGGAATGTGGATGTGAAAATGCACCGTTCTGTAAAGCTTCCCATTTTTGGTGGTAAAGTCCAACATTCCTGGACCTCACTCCTCATGTGCCACTTACCGTAAATGTCATTCTCTGCCCTTGCAGAGCCTGTGTCTTCTCGGTGACACAAACAGATTCAGCTCAGGTTTTATGCCTGCAGTTGACTATCATATAGAGAATAGTAGAGCAGTTCCTAAACAGGTGAGTCTTCATAACAGTTCTTCTTCTGTAGTAGGTTTTTCCTCCAATGGAAGGCTCCGATGTCTAGGCATACAGTGGTGCATGTTGCCAGAGGTGGACTTTACCACCACAGAAACTAAGCAAACGTTTTGGGCACCAGAGATCAGGGGGCTCCCTGCTGTCTACAAATGGTTGGCTGAAAAACTGACTAAAGGGGTAGACCTTCTGCCTGAGCAGCAGGTTCAACTGCACTGCTCAGCTGAGATTGGGGATTATCAGGCCGACGGGTGCAGAGCTTAATGATACAATGGGGGCCGGTAAGACATAACTTTACTTGGAGACCCAGAAATGCCAAATCTGCCCATTGACTGAAATTGTAAAAAATAAAATAAATACAATGTACATTTTTTGTTGTTGTGGCACACTGTTTCCTATACAATTGAGCAAAGATATGCTGATGCATACCACTCCTTCTATCCTCCGTCAGGTAAATGGAGCCTTTTTGATATGTTTAATGTAGGTCCTAGTCAATGGAATGGCTGGCCGTATTCTTCTCCGTTAAAGCAAAGATACAATTTTAGACAACTCTAAACGCCTCCACCTTCTTTTACCCAAAGGCGACAATTTCAGACTGTGGAACTTTTTATGGATAATTTGCACCCAGCAGTCTCCAAGTTATTAAATACCTTTAGATGATTTTTCCACCCAAATCCATAAAAGTGTACAACATCAAGAGGACTAAAACAATGGCCTGTACAATTTATATGTCCACATTTTAACTACAGTTTGGAAATTTCTAAAAATACGGGTTGGAGAAATACATGCACTATCCAAAAGGACCATTAAATATCCCCTATGGCTACCTCAACCTTCTTCGTGGTAAATATCTGACAACGGTCCAGGAAAATATAATGGCAATGTTACGGTAATGGCAATTGAATGTATTCTATAAAATATTAATAGAAAATCTCCAGGTTTGCGAGAGGATAATGTATACCTCGGGATGAAAGAGAACACCTTTCAGCAATTTCAGTCCTGAACGTTCTAGTATTGTTGCATACCACTTCTTTAAATATTGGATGTGCCAAACCAAGTGTGTGGTTCTGGTCCTACAAGAGAATTGTGTGTGTCTCTTAAGTTTGCATGCACACAAATACTCCATCTGATTCTTACCCAAGCTGTAGTTATAAGTGGAAAAATGAGAAGTAGTAGAAACCTTTATTATCCTTCTCTAGAAGGTCTCAGTGGGACCGTTTCTTCTTGTGGAGAGTGCCGAAGCTGGCATAGGGAATCTTATTGGTCAAGTAGTGGGGTAAAGTATATGCAGATTAGCTCACTTCCAAGGTAAAGAAAGCAGTCTGTGTAGTGCTACCTATTGGAGGTACCTAAGCTATGATCAATGTATGACCTTTAAATAGGCCTTGCAATATAACTAAGGATATCAGCCAGCCATAGAGCCTCCTCCAAAATGAATCCCATCCTCAGACATCGGTTTTAGGGTTTTTGCTCCTCATCAGTACAGACCAGGGTGCTTGGGGGCTTCATGAGAGGTTTTTGTTTAGTCTCGTGATGAATATTTCTTATTGTGGAGAAAGCCAAACCTGGAATAGGTAGTCTACGACTTCTCACGCAGCCTATAAAGCACCCTGCTCTGTACTGATCAGACACTGACTATAAAGTAGATACCTTCAATAGGTGGCACTACAGAGACAGCTTCTATCTGCATATCCTTTTTACCAAGGAACATTGAATAGTCTGTAGGACTCTCTACTCTAGCTTAGCACCTCCGTGAAAGGTCTCTCACCTAGCCAACTAAGTACCCTGCTCTGTACTGATGAGGTGTAAAACCCTTGAGTTGGAAAACCCCATGAGAAACCTGGCTCCCTTATGACACTTTGCCTTTTCATATCTTCTAAACCTTGTACAAAGTTGCCGTCCAATGTCTTTCAGAGTTCGTTAGTGAACAACCACTGAGTAGACCATAGAGATCATTAACATATTTTACAGGAGCTATAAGAACACAATGGCTCCGATACTTTTATATCAGTATGTCACTGGGTCAAAAAGCTGGGTTTACACAGGTGATGCAGCGGCCGATTGTCCACTATCCGCCGAGTGCGAACAGTCCACTGCTCGTTAAGTGAAGGAGACCACACATTTACATACAGGGATCTTCACTGTATGTGGACAGGAGATCACTGTTGCAATCCCTCATCCTCATCCAGAATCATGGCTTCTGAGCAGCAGATCGTTGTTTAGACCACACAATCGGCTGGCCAGAAGCCATTATCAGTGGTACCTGCACAAGCAACAGGATCACCCGATGAACGAGCGTTTTGCTTGTTTATCAGGCGATCAGCGACACATTCAGATGGGCGGATTGTCAGGAACTACTGTTTGCAAGAACTGTAGTTCCCGATAATCTGCCCGATAATTGGTGCGTCTAACTCTTGTAATCTCTTTTTCCATTCACTCTCAATCTAACTCTTGGAAGGTTTTCCAATTCCGTAGAACGTTGTATTTTGCTTTGGCCATTGCATGCAGCGATAGGCACAGAGCAGAACTTACAAACCACAGAACTTACCCAATAATTCAACGAAACATGCACTATTCATGTCACATAAAGAGGCACATAGAAACCGTGGACCACCCTGTTTGTAAAAGTTATTTTTCCAGCAAATGTGAGTAAATTGAAGGTTTGGCCAGAAAATTTATACAGAGGACATTTGGCGGCAAGAATATAAATGCAGGTTAACTGATACCTAGCCGAAAACCCAATACAGTTTAATTCTGGCCATGATTGACTTTCCAGTAAAGAGTGAGACGTACCCTGTTAAGTTTTATATACATTTCTCCACTAATAATATTTAATTGGTTCCCTGTAAATTTATTGCACAGAACAATATACCATACAAATGTACCATTTAAGGTTGCAATGGGCAATCATTTATTAAAGGGAAAACTTACCCCATTCATAAGTGTTTATTTCCTCTTCATTTCGAAACCAATGTTGAGTGAAATTTATAGATGTGATGTAAAACTCAAATTTCTAGGAGAAAAATGTTTCTAATGGGAAATTTATGATGGAGAATTAGAAAAAATAAACCTTATCAATTCTAAACTTGGAATCATTGAGGAGCAAAGAGGAAAAAGTGACCAAGGATGAAATGTCTAAAGACATGGACAGGATCAGGACATTGTGGAGTAGCTTCAACTTTGCAGCACTGTAAAAGGATTTCAGAAATTTAAGTTACAATATACCCACAGGATCGCCATCAGACGAGGGAATGGGCTCCCATGACCCCTATTTCACCAGGGCAGATGACCACTGGTCATGGAGAATAAATGAAGAGGCAGCTGCACATCCATGTGACTCTGCATTCAAAACAATATTTAGCACCTACCCACAAGGAATATTTAGCAAATACGAACTGTTAGGAACCCCACGATCACTAGAATAGTGGTTGTGAGTCCTCCATTCCTCCTCACTGCAGGACCACGGTAAGGAGGTGTTTGATTACTGTACATCTGAGGAAAGCTCTCTCCATTGACCCCAGTGCTCAGCTGTTTATGTCTGCCCTCTAGCTATTGAATGGAGTGGCAGGGCGTATGCATGACCACTGCTTGAAAGTTCAAACCTCCCTACAGTGGTCATGTATTGAATAAGAACAGGAGTTTCGGGAACTCCACCAGACATTTATTAAGGTGCTTTGAAGGACAGTCCCTTCAATGACAATATTTCATGTTGAATCCCCCGGCACCTGTGGCACTACCAGTCAATTATTTGATGTAGAATATTCTGGTAAATGGTAATCGTTAAACATCAGATATCAAGGTTAAACATTTCTGAGAAGGTCCATCATTTGCTTTTGAAATGCCTCTCTGTATTCATAGTTCAGTCCTTCCAGGGATGGTTCTTATTATTTCTGGCATGTCTTTGTTGGCGTCTTATTTTTTTATATGATTGTATGAGTAATATATATACTGACAGTTGTGTTGGTTATGTGTGCGCTTTGAAGAGTACACATCTGCTACTTGTCGTGCTATTGGGTGCTTACTTGTAGCACTTTATAGCTGTGTGTATTCAATGTGCATACAATACTACTTCTGGCCTCTTTGTTCTTCAGCCGCCTCAATATCATATGGATTCTACGCAATACCCCGTTACTCTTTACTCATCTGTCCATGTATAATAGTAACATAGTATATAAGGCCAAAAAAATACATCCAGTTCGGCCTGTTATCCTGCAAGTTGATCCAGAGGAAGGGAAAAAAAAAACTGTGAAGTAGAATCCAATTTTCCCCACTTAAGGGGGAAAAGATTCCTTCCCGACTCCATTTAGGCAATCAGAATAACTCCCTGGATCAGGTCCTGCACCCTTGCTCCATTCAGCTAGCTTCCAGTCCCTGACTTATTCCAGGATATGGACAGGATTGCGTGCACTGCTGCAGCCAATGACTGGCGTCAGCAGTGCTGTGTCTCCAAGCAGAATATCACTGCTGGGTCATGTATGTGGGTAATTAATTTTATTGATCACTGCTGGGTCATGATGATGTTGGGATTTAATCTCATTGTCCATGGTAGAGCAACTCAGAGAACTATAGCAGCACAAGAAAAGTCTTGGAGAGTAGAGGGAGAGAAGGCTTGGACTGGCCCACAGGGGAACAGGTGAATCCCCTGGTAGGCCCATGCACAAAGGTGGGCCCCCAGTTCCTCATCCCCTGCACATAACACAGACGACTGACACAGAAGACAACACATATAGATATGCAGTGTACAGAATTTCAAAAAACCCTGATACCTTATTTAACAAAACACACAGTTTATGTGGTTTATCAGGTGGCGGAGAAGACTTTTTAGCAATAGAGGCACGCCAACCAGTATTCTTTTTTCTCAAGGACCTGCCTTCTCAAAGTTGCTGCTGGAACCCCCATATTCAATCATCTTCCTGCTGTTGTGGTAGCTGGTAGTATTTGTTTTTTAGTTTTACAGTGGGCCCTTACAATAAATGTTACTGGTGGGCCCTAGGCACCCCAGTCCGTCACTAAGTGAGAGGTTCAGATCATGAAGTATGTTAGTTTGCATGGATGGACCGACGGGTGGCTAGCCATACATATCCACAAGAAAGATTGTTCTAAACAAGGCACTCTATTCTATTAACTGAAAATTCTATTGGAAAGAACCGAAAATGCAAAACAAGAATTACCGTATATACTTCTTGGAGGCACAGCAAATATTTCATCCCCTATTAACACATTTAAGGATTTTATTTAGAGACTATAAATATTTCATACCCCGCTCTGACCTTGCTGGAGAGAACTGAACATTGCTCCTCACACCTAGCCACCAAGAGCTGGATAAGATAGGCCAAAGTGCCTGTGTTTACAATATAGTCCCTGCTCTAGATAACCGAATTATCAGGGAGCAAATAGCTCTGACAGCTGGGCCTGTAGGTCTGCACAAGGCACTTTGCAACCTGTCACCAACTGTCCCTGAAAATCCATGATATCTGACCAGAGAATGTGTCTGTCACAAAGGTGAATGGAAAAAAGACACAGAAGATTGCTGTAATGCATCTAAGTGTTTTCATGTAAGCTCATGCATAACTTGAAGTTCCAGGGTGCAATGAAAAATCTGCAACAAGGCCCCAGCTATCGTGAGCCATTTATATTACAGGTGTCTGCTTCTGTGGCATGACCCTTGAGCCTCTTCAGGCACCAGTACCAATAAGCAGTGGCTGACTCTGCATGCCCTATAGTTATGTCCTTGAGGCTGGGTAAGGTTCTGTTCACACCAATGTTTGGGAGTAGGTTTAGAGACCATATCCGTCAAGCCTTTTGCCTATCAGAGACTGTAACAACCAAGCTGTGTGCCCATTAGAGACCATAACTGCCAAGCTGTGTGCCATTACTTGTAACTGCCAAGCTGATCACTTAGGTCTGGCAGTTGAAACCCTCAAAGGCTAGCTACTCTTGCTGGGGTAAGGTACATCTTTCCCTTGTATTGGCCTCTCTGCCCGTGCAGAATAAAGGCCATGGGTATATTACCAATCACTGTTCGGGATCATAGACTTTATTTAGGTTCATGAAATTAATTTCAAGAGTCAACTTTAATGGGTTTCTCCAGTTGCATTAATGAATTTTTTTTTATCTGCCAATAGTGCCCAAAATACTGCCCCAAATACTGCATATTTTTCCCTAATTACCTGTTTTGTCAGTGCTTTCCTTCCCCTGTTCTCAGCATCACTGCATCCTGGCAGGAAGTTTACATACAGAACTTCCTGTTTTAGGCAGATTCCTGTTGGGTTTTCTATCTAAACCCAGCTGTTTTTTCTGTAATGTTTCCTAGGGTTTCTCCACCTGCCACACTGTTCCCTCTGCACTATTCATGCCCCCTGCACCTCCCCTCTCTATGTCTTGTTGGACAGAAGCCAATGAAAACAGGAAGTTCTGAATGTATACATCCTGCCAGGATGCAGTGATGCTGAGAACAGGGAAACCAAAGTGTTGACATGAAAAACAGGTATTAGAGGCATAATATGCAGTGTTTGGGGTACTCTGGCCAGATAAAAAGGTTTACTGTGAAACTGGAGAACCCCTTTATGGGGTTCTCTAATTAACCAAGGTTCTGTAGGCTTCCTCTGGTCATACACTCTTAGGCATTGTACAATTCCCTAAGGTAAGGCATATAAACCATTTGTATGTATGAGAATTCTCATCTACTGTCTATGGCCAGCTTTATGCTTTAATTGCCACCTGCACCTTTCACAGCACTTGACGTTTATGCTCCTTTATACTACTCACATGTCATTTTGTATAAAAAGCAGCGGAATGCATGTTTATCCTTGGAGTCTGGACACAAAGAATAATAACCTGTAAAGAATTTTTATTATTTTTATTATTCCGTCTTCATAATTCACGGTTAGATTCTGCTTTATTCAGTAAGGATAATGGCAAGCCAGTAGCTAAAGTAGAAAATATCTCTTTGTAGCTAAAAACATACAAAGCCTTGAGCACTGAAAGAAAAGAATCATTGCATAAACATTAAATATAATAGTATAGAATAATTGTGTTGGCCATGTAAATACAAGAGATGAGAACATTAAGGATCTGTAGATGTTGCGGCCTGAACCTTATTCTAGTACATAATTCTACATGAATGTTTTTCTTAAAAAAGCTCTAAAGTTTTACTAAAAGCCCCATACACATAAGAGAAAAGTGAGCTGAACCCAACAATCAGAACCGGCCAACTATTGTATGTGCATAGGGGCCAATAGGTAATGCCGGAGGAAAGAAGGATCGGACATGTTGAATTTCAAAGCCGAGCCTATTGTTTTCAGACGAGATAAGTCATCTCCAGAGGTATCTATCAGCAGCTTTCTCCTTTTTCCATTGAAAACACATTCACACAGGATGTCGGACAACAGCACTGATAGATGGGCGCCTCAGGCTATATTTTTTAAACGTTGCTTTCAAAACATGTTACATGAATAAAGAGACTCTGTTGTATCCAGCGCTCCTCAGCCTGCTTCTTTGGGACGTTTTTCTGCTCTCATGAGAACAAAGGATTGGGCATGTTGCAATTCAACATGTCCGATCCTTCTTTCCTGCAACATCATCTACATCTATCATCTACATAACATAGTTGGCTGGTCCTGCTGAAATCAGTGGCTTCAGACAAATTTAAGCCTTGCATCAGTCTGAGTTCACATCAGTGTTCAGCCTTTCCGTTCTCCTGCTCCGTTATAGGAGCAGGAGAATGGAAAGGACAGATTTGGGCCCCATAGACTATACTTTCCGCCTGGAGGAAAATTTTGGAAGCGGAGACAAAAGTTGTGCGTGCAGGACTTTTGTCTCCACTTCAAAAATCTTTCTCTGAGCGGACACCTAACAGACCTCATTATAGTCTTTGGAGCCCGTAGGCTCCGTTCGGCTCAGTTATGTGCCGAATCTGTCCTTTCCGTTCTCCTGCTCCTATAATGGAGCAGGAGAACGGAAAGGCTGAATGCTGATGTGAACTCAGCCTTAGGATGGAAGTAAATACGGTAATAATTAGCAAGCAACTGCTCTGTCCCATACTTACTATCTTTGGATTGATGAGTTAATGAAACCAGATGCTTGGCATGTTTTAGTTTTTTTTTATTGAAGCCAAATCAGTTTATACTGTATTTCACTTTTTGCCACCAGCATAAAATAACTTCTGCTTTCCGTTTTTGCAGCACAACCACATTGCCTTCAAACACCAGAAACCTCAACGAGGAGCAAACCGCAGATTCCCTCACGTGGCTTTCCGACCAAGATGACCAGTCCGATGTGTACGTGGAGCTAATGAACGTTCAGAGCAACACAGCACCCACACGTGGCCTGGCTCTGTCTATCATCTTGCCTCTTCTGTTAACTGTATATTTGGCCACAGTCATGAGAACTGGATCCTGACAGTATACAGATCTGGAAAAACATGTTTTGGATATAATCTGGATGAACTTTCAATGAGAAGAAGAAAACAATAAAAACACAATCAATGCAAGCAAGTGAAAAATAATAGTGTTCTCGGGAGAGGAAGCAAAAATAAGTGTTGTGTACTTTGCTTTCTTACACCGTTTGTGCCTATAAACTATGAGGACCTCAACTTTTCTTAAGCTAGAGCCACGTTCATGAAAAGATGTCTTAGATATGTACTAGGAACCGGTCACGTTACTAGTGATTGCATCTTCATGGATGGTAGAACCACCACAAAATGGAGAACTTTGTCCTGGGACATAACCTTAAGCTCCTGAACCCCAACACATGATATGTAACATGGTCTCACAACTACCATTTCCAATCTGTATTGGTTTCTGGGACTAATGTGACTTACCTCCAAACTCCCTATAGTTATGTTCTTTCCTTCAAATTTTGATTATTAGGGGAGACTCCTTTAAATTTTGTAATTTATATAACCGTGTAAGGCTCGGTTGACACTAATGTTGTGGCTTCCCTTTCTATCTCTGGCTTATAATTGGGTCTACCAAGGTCCTTCGGTGGTTTCTTGTTGGTTTGATGAAATGAGTACAGCTACATGCCGCACTCGTTTTTCAATCAAATCTACTGAGACTGTCAACAAAGGCTCCCAATGCAGCCCTGTGATGTCAATTTGAATGGAAACTTAGTGAGTCCTTGCTATTTCAAACCAGTTCATCGGTCAACTGAACGGCCAATGAGAAGAAAAGACTTAGGGTATGGCCACACAATGCCGTTTTGGAAGCCAAAACCAGAAGTGAATAAAAAAAGAGGAGAAGTCGTATCTGTCCTTTATACTTTCTCTCCTTTGATCCACTCCTGATTTTAGCTTCTAAAACTGCATCAGGAAACCTGACCGTGTAGCCGTACCCTTAGGGCTCATGTACACAACCACATTTTGCATTTTTTGCGAATAGCACATGCAAAAAAAAGACGAACAGCACACAATGTCATCCCTGGGCTGTCCACATCTTTATGTCTGTTCCACGAATTATAGAACATGTCCTATTCTTGTCCGTATTGCGGATAAAAATAGTAATTTCTATTGAAGGGAGTGAGAAAAAAGTGGAGGGCACACAGAAGGTATCTGTATTTTGCAGATCTGTGGTTTTCTGAACGCGGTACAGGCACGGTCGTGTGCATAAGACCTTATAGGGTACATAAATTGGGCAGTGCCCAATCACTGAGGCCTCTTTGCCAGTACCAACTTTACTAACATGATATTACCCTTACAAGAAGACTCGTTAGAAGTCGAAGGGCCTTGAAGGATTATTTTTCTGTGTTTATGAGTGGCCACGAGAGATTGTTGAGAGGGTGGACTATATGAATCAAATACAATTTATATTTTTTCCTTCACTGACACTTTGAAAGCCAATTTTATAATCCAAAATAATCAACAGGTTATACTAGAGGCCTTATTTTAATTTGGCCAATCTACTGGCGAAGTAGATCCAACGCCTCTCCTGACATGTCATCAATATCAGACCAGTAGAGGTCCAGCACCCGACACCCTCACTAATCATCTGTTTCAGGCAGTTACCAGCACCGGAGACTACCGCATGCACTGTACGGAGCTAGAAGTAGACAGCACTGTTCAGTAAGTAGTGGCTGTAGTATTGCAGCTCAGCTCCTGTTCAAGTGAATGGGAGCCGAGCTGCAGTATGCCAATGTTGGAAATTAGACAGTGTCCAGAGCCTTCTGCTTCCACTTCGTACACTCTTTAGAACCCCTATCATACCCTTATTTTTTCCTGTAGATTGGAGGAACGGAGATGGGTGACAAGTAAAGAAAAGATTAAAGCATACCTTATAAAATATAGAAAATGATGCAGAATTAAAAAAACGGCTATATCAGTAAGTGCCATATAATCATGTTACACACACATTGGTCTACAGTGGCCAACCCCTTTAACCAAACTATATTTATTATGGACAAAAAAAAAGTTTTTTTTTGCTGAAATGATGTTGTCCATTCTGTTGTGTTTTGGCAAGTACCCAGGGGCGTAGCTATAGGGGTGCAGAGATAGCAGTCGCTACCTGGCCCAGGAGCCTGAGGGGGCCCAAAGACCCTTGTGCCGCATAAGAAGACACTGGTATTATAGAAAGTGCATGCTGGTTATGGGTACTTTCACACAGCGTTATTAGAATCCGGCAGGCAGTTCCGGCAACGGCAACCGTATACGAACGGATATCCTTGTTTTCCGGATCAGTTAGATGGATCCAGTGAAATACTCTGTCATCCAGTATCATCCAAAAAAAAACGGATCCGGTATTTCAATTTTTCCAAAGATCAAAAATGAAAATAGCTCCTCCTATGTCCCGGCGCAGACTGGAAACCCAGATTCGAAAATGCAGAAATTTCCACGACACTTGGTACCGGATCCAGCATTAATACATCTCTATAGAAATTAATGCCGGATCAGGCAAGTGTGGTATTGTTCAGGGATTTTGGCCGGAAAAAATACTGCAGCATGCTGCGTATTTTGTCCAGTCAAATACCGTAAAAGGGACGGAACGGAAGACATCCTGATGCATACTGATTGCTTTCCATTCAGAATGCACAAAACTGATGCTTTTTTTTCCCGGTATTGAGACCCTTTGCCGGATTTCAATACCTGAAAAGAATAACGCTAGTGTGAAAGTAGCCTAAGTTACACCTCTTGCCGGAGGGAGGGGGTTAGGTCAAGAATTTGGCATAGGGGTGTCGATTTTTGCCTCCGGCAGCACCAAGGCTATGTGCTTCCCTGCCCCTGGTCACAAAGCACTGTGAGGTGAGGGAAGGGGGGCCCAAGCTAAACTCTTGCACCAGGGCCCATGAGCCTTTAGCTACACCCCTGCAAGTACCATATAATTTTCTATAGTCCGCTCACACAAGCCCGATCTCACCATTCCACCATTCTGGACCATGACCATGCCATTTGTCACTGACTCCACCCACTTTGCGGAATTTCCTTCGAGTATTTTCAAAAAGATTAAACTTTGAATTGGGTCTCTTTTCACTTCTACAAAAAGAAATGCTGGATAAGATGGGAGTCTTGGTTTATAGTTACCCCACCTTTGCTTGTCACGAATCTTGTACGAAATCATATTTTTTCCCATGTAAAGTGTCTACATGAGGAATGACATAAAACCATAAGGCAAAGAAGGTTTTGGGGTCTATTGCCCAACAGAGAAAACAAGGTGCTTATTTCTGCTTCCAGAATTGGCATTTGGGACCTACCCCGAGCTCTGGGGGTCTGCCCCTAAAATGCTTCCAATACTGGGGTAAGGAAGTTTGAGGTACCCGGAATGGACCTGCATAAGAAGAGGCTCATTTTGATTTCAGTATGGGCCAAGTGTGTAATGAAAGTTTTCTGTCTGGTACTGATCACCAGGAATATGTTGGGACTACAGGACTGTTGTCAGTAAGGGCTCATGCGCATGGCCCTTGCCCGTCCTTTACGTGCATTGGGGTCCACAATTTGCGGTTCCCAATGCACGGGCACCTTCCGTGCTGTTTCCACAGACGGATCCAGACACATTCATGATCCGTCAGCACAGCAAAAACATAGAACAAGTGAATGGGTCCGCATCTGTGATGTGGTGCAAAAACTGCGGGGGCCCGTATATTGCAGACCAACTGTTTGCGGGCCACAATACGGGCACCAGCCAACACACGCTCATGTGCTTGAGCCCTAATGCAAAGACTCCTATGCTTGTTGACTTTCAAGGAGATATTATTGGAGGGCTAAAAAATGTAATCCAAAAAAGTCAAATAAAAAAAAAAAATATAATAAATAAATATCAACACAAATGTAAAAGATCAAAAAATGTACATCTAAAATATCATAACATGTAACATACATTTTAGTTCTCTCTGCCTGCAATACATTAAGACCTCATGCACACGGCCGTAGCCGCTTTTGCTGTCCGCAAATTGCGGATCCGCAGAACACGGATACCGACCGTGTGCATTCCGCATTTTGTCCTGCCCTCTGTAGAAATGTCCTATCCTTGTCTGCAAAACGAACAAGAATAGGACATGTTCAACTATTTTTGCAGGGTCGCTGAACGGACATATGGATGCAGACAACACACGGTGTGCTGTCCACATCTTTTGCGACCCCATTAAAATGAATGGGTCAACATCTGAACCGCAAAAAAGGCGGATCAGATGTGGAACAAAACCACAGTCGTGTGAATGAGCCCTAAAACTATTTTTGGTTGTATTTTTTTTTTTTTACTTTTCTTTTTTCAAATCGATTTGACGAACTTGTTTTTCCCAAGATTTTGCAAAGCAAAACACATTGGGGGGAGAGTTATCAAACTGGTGTCAAGCAACCAATGAGATTCCACCTTTCATTTTTCAGCGCTCCTTTGCAAAATGAAAGGTGGACTCTGATTGGTTGGTACGGACAACTAAGCCAATGTTCCTTTACATACAGTTTGATCAATCTCCCTCTTTATCGCTAGGTTTCCTAGTACCAGGAGGAGGAAAGTTTAGGGTAAGCGGCTCCGATGTATAGTGTTATACAGTGTTATAGTATTGTTATTTTTTTTCAGGCCTCCATCAGTACTGGAAGGGTTAAATTGTCACAATGCAATCACCTATATTGTCTTAACATCTTCTTTTTCTAGAAGGATCTTTTATTTCCCATAGTGCTATGGGGCTATGTAAATTGTATGTTGTGTTCATACAAAAGTGTATTTATTCTTGTTTTGTTTTTGTTTCTTTGCCATGTACAATAACATTCTAAAGTAGTGCCTTAAAAATACCTAAATTAATATTTTATATGACTTTATTGCACAAGTTTATCAAACATAAACACATCCAAAATTAATGCTGTTTTATACAAAGACATAAAATATCTATGTGGATAAAATAATAAAATAAAAAAACTGTATCTGAGCGCTGTGTCTGGTGTGGTTTGTACAAGGAGAAAATGTAGATCGGGAGCAACTACAGAAGAGCTACCCCAGCCAAGCCGATCCTGACAGCCGTGGTAGAGTAACATTTGTCAGCTCATATCTTTTATTTTTCTTGCTGTTTCTATCACTATACTGTGGCTATACTGTGGCTATACTGTGGCTATACTGTCACTATACTGTCACTATACTGCCGCTACACTGTCGCTATACTGTCACTATACTGTCACTATACTGTGGCTGTACTGTCGCCATACTGTCGCTATACTGTCGCTATACTGTAGCCATACTGTCGCCATACTGTCACTATACTGTCACTATACTGTCTCTATACTGTCTCTATACTGTCGCTATACTGTCGCTATACTGTCACTATACTGTCGCTATACTGACTCTATACTGTCGCTATACTGTCGCTATACTGTCACTATACTGTCGCTATACTGTCGCTATACTGTCGCCATACTGTCACTATACTGTCGCTACACTGTCGCCATACTGTCGCTATACTGACTCTATACTGTCACTATACTGTCAATATACTGTTGCTATACTGTCACCATACTGTCGCTATAGTGTCACTATACTGTCACTATACTGACTCTATACTGACCCTATACTGTCACTATGCTGTTGCTATACTGTCCTATACTGTCACTATACTGTTGCTATACTGTCACTATACTGTCGCTATACTGTCCCTATACTGTCACTATACTGTCACTATACTGTCGCTATACTGTCCCTATACTGTCCCTATACTGTCACTATACTGTCACTATACTGTCACTATACTGTCACTATACCGTCGCTATACTGTTGCTATACTATCACTATACTGTCAGTATACTGTCGCTATACTGTTGCTATACTGTCAATATACTGTCACTATACTGTCACTATACCGTCGCTATACTGTCGCTATACTGTCAATATACTGTCAGTATACTGTCGCTATACTGTCAATATACTGTCAATATACTGTCACTATACTGTCAATATACTGTCACTATACTGTCGCTATACTGTTGCTATACTGTCACTATACTGTCGCTATACTGTCACTATACTGTCGCTATACTGTCACTATACTGTCACTATACTGTCACTATACTGTCACTATACTGTCGCTATACTGTCACTATACTGTCGCTATACTGTCACTATACTGTCGCTATACTGTCACTATACTGTCGCTATACTGTCACTATACTGTCACTATACTGTCGCTATACTGTCACTATACTGTCACTATACTGTCACTATACTGTCACTATCAGATCGGGCACAGCCGAGGCTTCAGTGACACCTTCTTTCTCCATGATTCACCCTCAGTGACTCATTGTCAGTCGTACTCTATGATGTAGTCCCTTGGACTGCTCCACGGAGTGTGCTACAAACTACTATCACAGATGATTACACAGTCAGGGCTCATACACAGAGCGTTGCATGTTTTGCAGATGCCAGCCGTGTGCATCCCACATTTTGCAGAACGGAATGGTCGGCCCCTAATAAAACAGTCCTATCCTTGTCAGTAAAACGAACGAGAGTAGGACATGTTCTATTATTTTTGCAGGGCTGTGGAATGAACATTCGGATGTGGACAGCACATGGTTTGCTGCCCTCATCTTTTACGGCCCCATTGAAGGGAATGGGTTCCCGCCCGAACCGGATGCGGACCAAAAATACGTTTGTGTACATGAGCCATTATATTGAAGAAGTCGAAGACTAAGGGACTGCCAGAGACAGCTGACTACAATCCTCCTGTTTGTCGATCCGATAGACATTGAATGGCGCAACAGTGTGCGAACGTGATCATCTCTTCTTTCAAACTCCTTCTCACTGGGAGGAGTTTGTGGAAGAATGGGCTTGGGACCATTGTTCTAATGATCAGTGGAGGTCCCAGCAGTGGACGAGTGATACAGCAGTGGACATGTTCCTTTAAAAGGGTTATCCGATGATTCATATGAAAAAATGAAAATCATATAGCACATGACAATCTATTTATAACAAAGCTAGAACCAGCCCTGCACCTCACATGGATCCAGAGATCTCCCCATTCATTGTTGCAATTGCTCTGCTAGATTTATTTCAAGCTGGCAACTCAGGGGGTGTGTCCTTTCTGATGCAGCTCTCTTCCTATCTCAGCTCAGAAGGCATGTCCTTTTTCTGCAGCTCTCTCCCTATCACAGCTCATTTGGCATGTTCTTTCTGCAGAATCTCTCTCCCTATCTCAGCTTAGTGGCTGTGTCCTTTCTGCTGCAGTCTCTCCCTATCTCCGCTCAGGGGGTGTACCCTTTCTACTGCAGCTCTCTCCCTATCACAGCCTGTACGGCATGTTCTTTCTGCAGCATCTCTCTCCCTATCTTAGCTTAGTGGCTGTGTCCTTTCTACTGCAGTCTCTCCCTATCTCCGCTCAGGGGGTGTACCCTTTCTGCTGCAGCCTCTCCCTATTACAGAGGGTGTGTTCTTTCTACTGCAGCTCTCTCCCTGTAACTGTCACAGCTTCTAACAGTAAATAAGGCTGGTGGCAGTTGAGCATGTGCATTTACTTCAGAGAAGTGGGCAGAGAAAAAGGGAAAGGAACAACCAGCAGGTGGCGCTATAAAGATACATTTTATAGAATAACTGGGATTACACTACATATTTAATTACATACAATTACAAAAGGGTCCAGAGCCAGATGCCGGTTTGCAAAATGTAGATTATTTTTGACTGGACAACCCCTTTAAGCAGTAAAATGTTGATAGGAGGATAATCACATTAAGGCTACATGCACACGACTGTATGTGTTTTGCGGTCTGCAAATTGCGGATCTGCAAAAAAAATTAAGTATGCCATCAGTTTTTTGTTTGCGGGTCCATTGTAACAATGCCTAAAATGGACAAGAATAGGAAATTCTATTTTTTTAGCGGGGCTACGAAACGGACATACTGATGCGGACAGCACACTGTGTTTTTTGCTGACCCATTGAAATGAATGGATCTGCATTCTATCCGCAAAAAAAATTGAATGGACACGGAAACAAACAACGTTCATGTGCATGTAGCCTTACCCAGGCAATCAGAGGTTGTACTTGCTCCCCCTGTTTATGGGACGCTAGGCTAATAAAGGTAGGAGGGTGCTGTGAGGAAACATTTCTATTGGAGACCCTCTCAGAAGCATTCTACTGCCCCCTGCTGAGTGTGTGCTGTGCGCGGCCTGGTGAGATGATGTGGAGGATGATGAGGTCCCAGACCTCACATGGCATCCAGGTCATGCCAGTGACGTGTGCAGTTCGGAGGAAGAGGTGATTGTCATGCAGCGCCAGCCGCACAGCAAAAGAGGGAGCAGGATGCAAAAGCAGAGCGGCCGTCCACCAGCCAGAACGTCTGCTGTTGCCCAACGCGCCAAGAGAAATAACACACCAAAGCCGGTGCAAAGGAGTTCCCTGGCGTGGCAGTTCTACAGGCAGTGTGCTGACGTCAGGACACGGGCAGGGGCGTAACTACCATAGCGGCAGACCAGGCGACTGCTACGGGGCCCAGGGCAAGAGGGGGCCCAGTCGTAGTTGGGATTATCTCTTCTACTGGAAGTGAAAACTTGGTCAGGACTCTACCCTCTAAAGGAACAACTTTTAGCAAATGAGGCAGTGGAAAAAATGGCCCAAGCAGGACCGGTGCAAGGATTTTGGTGACACCCCTACCCCCCCCCCCCAGCTCACCTGGCCCTGGTCCCGTCTGCAGCAGCTGGCTTCCCCTCGGTGTGGTCCTGGTATCTTCTCTCTGCTTCTGACAATCGCTGGTTTGAGGACCGTATTTTTTGCCCTATAAGAGGAGGATAATATGAAAAAAATATTTTCCATTACACCTCAGGTCAGACCAGCAACCAGACCCCCAATGTTAATCAGACCTCAGATCTGACCCCCATGTCAGCCATAAGCCTTCATTGTCAGCCATCAGCCCCCCATGTCACATTTCTCCCCCCATGTCACATTTCTCCCTCTCCATGACAAAACACCTATGTCACATTTCTCCCCCTCCATGGCACATCACCCCCTCCTTTTTACATCACCCACATGACCCCCTATTGTGTCACATTTCTTTCCCCCCCGCCCCCCTATGGCACATCACCCCCATCCCATGGCACATCACCCCCCCATGGCACATCACCCCCCCATGGCACATCACCCCCCCATCCATGGCACATCACCCCCCACCCATGGCACATCACCCCCCACCCATTGCACATTTCTCCCCCTCCATGGCACATTTCTCCCCCTCCCTGGCACTGGCACAGACTACATACAATCCCCCCCCCCCCCCATTAATGTTGTGTAAGTAAGTTACAGTAAAAAACATTATGCGCTCATCATCACCTACCAGTCGGCAGTCTGGCTGTGTGTGAGTCACCAGCTCCCTTCAGTCCCAGCTGCTGCTGCCCGCCGCGCCGCGCCATGCCAGTCACAGCCCCTGCTGACCCCGTGATCGCAGGCTGAGGCGGGCACCTGGCGGCGCTGCGGCGCAAGAACTACTCAGAGTACTCGCAAGTGATTTATTTGAAAAAATAAAATAAAAAAAGGTTCATGTTTCCGCCCACCCTTTCTCTGCGCCGGTTGTGCCCTAAGGCACTTGGTCTGCCTTATGGTAGCGCCGGGCCTGGGCCGAAGGGTCACTGAAAGGGGCTTAGGCGGAAACCCATCTGTCCTGTGTGGGGGGCCTGGTTTGATCCTTGCTATGGGGCCCTTACTTCTCTATGTACGCCCCTGGACACGGGTGGTTTGCACGCTGTGCAGTCAGAGCCAGAAGCGAGGCATATATGTTCTAAAACCTGAGCACCACCTGTACGACCAGGCATCTGAGCCACTTTTTTTTAGGTATCTAATTTTTATTTTTATAACCATAACTGAAATGAAGACACTGTATAAATTACCATGCAGTTCTCCCATTAAAATCAATGGAAGGTGGATTGAATGAATTTTCTGTTTGGATTGTTTAGATGAAACGCTGCATGTGAACTCAAGCTAAGGGTTACTTTTGCAACACGTGTGTTTTTACAATGATTTCTGCACCTCATAGTGACTTGTAATAACCGGTTGTATATATGGATGAATCTATGACAGCAGACATCTGGAATTGCCCCGGTGGGCTGACGCCCTGGAGTTTTCTTACTGCAGCATTTTACAAACTAAAGTGAAAATCTTATGGAGCTCAGAATAATGTAACCTCGGTCTCTCTTCCAGGTGTTTCTGTCATGCCACATCAATATCCGTGTAAAGTCAATTCAGCTTTTTTTTATAATGGCCAAGGTGCTAAGAACATCTCAAGAACATCGAATCCTGCAAGACGATGTCTTACTTTATTGGCTATTAAGGAGTTTATTGTCCAGAAGGAGACAGTGATTCCTATGCAACACACCGCACTGTCCATATGGAAGTGATAGGCAGCCCCTGGTGGAAAGACATGGCCAGAGAGCGCCCTCTTGTGGGAAATTTTTGGAAAGGCGGCAAGACAGGGTTTAGCACAGTCAATTACAGATTTATTGATCCAAAATCTGGTGAATGTTCTTCATCATCTACTACTCCCAGCAGAATTTAAGTCAACAATAGGTCAACGCTAAGTCTGGAGGTAGACTGGAACTATATACACTCACCTAAAGAATTATTAGGAATTATTTCTCATTAATGCGATTATCTAGTCAACCAATCACATGGCAGTTGCTTTGATGCATGTAGAGTTGTGGTCCTGGTCAAGACAATCTCCTGAACTCCAAACTGAATGTCAGAATGGGAAAGAAAGGTGGGCTACAACAGCAGAAGACCCCACCGGGTACCAATCATCTCCACTACAAATAGGAAAAAGAGGCTACAATTTGCACGAGCTCACCAAAATTGGACTGTTGAAGACTGGAAAAATGTTGCCTGGTCTGATGAGTCTTGATTTCTGCTGAGACATTCAAATGGTAGAGTCCGAATTTGGCGTAAACAGAATGAGAACATGTATCCATCATGCCTTGTTACCGCTGTGCAGGCTGGTGGGGGTGGTGTAATGGTGTGGGGGATGTTTTCTGGGCACACTTTAGGCCCCTTAGTGCCAATTGGCCATCGTTTAAATGCCATGGGCTACCTGAGCATTGCTTCTGACCATGTCCATCCCTTCGTGACCACCATGTACCCATCCTCTGATGGCTACTTCCAGCAGGATAATGCTCCATGTCACAAAGCTCGAATCATTTCACATTGGTTTCTTGAACATGACAATGAGGTCACTGTAGTAAAATGGCCCCACAGTCACCAGATCTCAACCCAATAGAGCATCTTTGGGATGTGGTCAAACGGGAGCTTCGTGCCCTGGATGTGCATCCCTCAAATCTCCATCAACTGCAAGATGCTATCCTATCAATATGGGCCAACATTTCTAAAGATGCTATCAGCACCTTGTGGAATCAATGCCACGTAGAATTAAGGCAGTTCTGAAGGCAAAAGGGGGTCCAACACCGTATTAGTATGGTGCTCCTAATAATTCTTTAGGTGAGTGTATATTACAGGGCTTGTATGCTACAAATATGCCTGTACCTACCTCATGTCTGTGGTTTATTATAAATGTGTCTACCTGCAGAATAATTCGGCTGGACTCCCACCTTACTGAGGCTCATAAGGCTCACTATATATTTTTTTCTATACGGTGATTTAGTTGCTTACAATTTATATTCATTCTATCTTTGCCACAAGGAAACTCCTATCAATATACTCTGAGTTTGTACTCATCATAGCAGCTTAACTAAACAAGCAGTGCTGCAGTATAAATCATAGGTGAGACCAAACAGCCTAATGCTTCCTTTTGATGCCTAGAGTACCATGAATCTCAGCTCCAGGAAGAGATTATAGGTGTGCCCTAATGCAGAAGGTATAGAAAGTAGTCAACAGTGAAGTCAACAAATAGGAGGAAAGCATTCACTGTGGAGTTGCGGCCTTAAAAGGGGCATCCAGGACTTAAATATTGATGATCCATCCTAGGTCATCATTATCAGATGGGTGAAGGACTGACTTTGGGCACCTCTGCCAATTGCTTGCTTCAATGGGCTGCAGCCTCTTTATAGTATACCAAGCACAGCGCCGTACATTGTATAGTGGCAGTGCTTGGTATTTCAGCTCTATCCCATTCACTTGAATTGGGCTGAGCTGCAGAAAGGCCAAGGAAGATTGTACTGCATTTGCCCAAGCACTGTAGCCCCTATTATAAGCTAACCTGTGAGCATGCCCCCACAGATGAGATAGTGATGGCTAGTAATGTTGAGAATCATCAATATTCATCAATATTTAGCCCATGTACAAGGCGGATGGCGGATGTCAGATCTTTATAGATGTCGCCCGCTCAGGAGCTGAGCAGGCGCCATAGCCGCCAGACACCTACTGTTTTATAATGCAAATACCCAGAGGCATTGTGCTGTAGTTTTATCCCCCATGTTGCGGCCGGACCTGAATGGGGCCGCAGCGGACTTCCGCCAGCACAGTGGACTTGCGGTAGCACGGATCGGGCAGGCTGTTCCCCCGCCGGAACAGCCTGCCGAAAAACGCTACCGCCAGTGTGTAAGCAGCCTAACTGAGCTGGTGGAACATGCTCAGTTTATACCTTCAACTGCCACCAGCCATATGTTCTATTAGAAGCTGTGGCAGTGACAGGGAGAGAGCTGCAGCAGAAAGGACACAGCCCCTGAGCTGTAATAGGAATAGCGCTGCAGCAGAAAGGACACAACCCCTGAGCTGTAATAGGAATAGAGATGCAGCAGAAAGGACACACCCCCTGAGCTGTAATAGGAATAGAGCTGCAGCAGAAATGACACACCCCCTGAGCTGTAATAGGAATAGAGCTGCTGCAGAAAGGACAGAACCCCTGAGCTGTAATAGGAATAGAGCTGCAGCAGAAAGGACACAACCCCTGAGCTGTAATAGGAATAGAGCTGCAGCAGAAAGGACACAACCCCTGAGCTGTAGTAGGAATAGAGCTGCAGCAGAAAGGACACAACCCCTGAGCTGTAATAGGAATAGAGCTGCAGCAGAAAGGACACAACCCCTGAGCTGCAATAGGAATAGAGCTGCAGCAGAAAGGACACAACCCCTGAGCTGTAGTAGGAAAAGAGCAGCAGCAGAAAGGGCACACACCCTAAGCTGCCAAGCAGAAGACATCAAAAAAGACATCACAAATCTAACAGAACAATGGGAGCAATGAATTCAGGGAAATCTCTGGATCCATGTGCGGTACGGGGCTGGTTCTAGGTCGTCCCGTCCATCAATCATGACATAACCCATTTAATATAAAAATTTTACAGTATAGGGAACGCCATGAAGAGTTGTTTTTTTCAATTCCACACCATTTGGATTTTTTTTCCCAGTTTTCTACTACATCGTAGCCAATGTAATATTGGTGCCATGAGAAAGTGCAACTTGTCCTGCAAAAAAAACTCCTAATAAAGTTATGTAAATGGAAAAATAAAAAAAGTTATGGCTCCGGAAAGGCAGGGCCTAAAATACAAAAATGAAAAAAAATATATAAAAATTAAATAAAATCACTAAGTCCAGGATAACCTCTTTTTTTTTTTTTTTTTTTGAACAATAATTTTTATTAAGAAGTTTTAAAATAATAGGTTACATAGCAAATGAAAAGCACTACAAGTGCATCGAGTAATAGGTAACATTATGGCATAAATGTAGCTAATATACAGGTACATAAATTTTCCCAGCATACAGTTGCAAGTGTTAAGCTTGGAAAAGGTAGAGGGTTGTACGGGTACAATTAAAGGCTGCGCAGGAGGAAGATACAGAAAAGGAGTATTTCCTCGGAGAGACTATAGCTAAAATAGTCATAAATCAAGAACCTTACATTCTAATGGAGGCACTTTGAGGTAAGTTACAGCTTTTGTGGTTCAACCAAACTTCCCATCTCTTCAGAAATGTAGTTTTCATATTATTAGAAGATGCCCATAGACCTTCATATAAGCAGCTATTGTCCAAGGATCTGCAAATCCTACTAAGATTGGGAAGGCTCCCAGATTTCCAACAAGCAGCTATTTTCAAGCGAGTAATAAAAATTAAGTGACCAGCTACGAATCTAAAGTGATACGGGAGGTCTATCAACCCCACAGACAGTAAGGCCATCTTAGATGAAGGTTCAACGGGGTAGCAGGCTAATGCTGATATAAATTTAAAAATTGAGATCCATAAGAATTTAACAGTTGGGCAGTCCCACCACATATGCAAGAAACTACCTGGGTTATGGCCGCATCTCCAGCACTCTGGGGATGAATCAGGAAAAATTTGGTAAAGATGCACAGGCGTTCTATACCATCTATAGAGTATTTTTCTCGACCCTTCCAAATGATCAGAGCATTTAGACAATTTGGATACAGAGATAAAGGCTTCTGACCACTCTGATTCCGATAGAGAAAAACCCAATTCGTGATTCCATAGGTCTAGGGTGTTCTGTAAGGGGTTAGCGCATGACTCTTTCAGTAAGGTGTACCCTTTAGTGATGCCTTTGTCCAGCCTTTGGGTCAAGTGTATCCACTGTAAGAAAGCTTGATTGTTTGTATTGTATGAAAAACACTTTGGGGATTTCAGTAAGTGTCTTAACCTTAGATATTTGTAGAAATCTGTATTGGGAATGTTAAAGTTTTTATTAAGGTGGGCAAATTCTACAAACACCTTATCTCTCCATAGTTGTTTGACTTCAGTAATGCCCAGCCTCACCCAATTGTCTAGACTAATGTCTGGAATGGCTAGCTCACAAGCCTTCAGGGGCAATGTGAAGATAGAAGTACTAACTAATTTATCTACTCTAGCAACAGAATACCAAGTGTTTAGCATTGTTGTCAAGGTTAATAAAGGAGAGTTATGTCTGGTACCAAAAGCCGCTACGGCAGAAAGGCGCATTTCTATATTATAGGGACCCAAAATAGTTTTTTCTAGTGCTACCCATTTTTTTGTGGAGTCATCTTTGAGTAGAGTTGAGCGAACACCTGGATGTTCGGGTTCGAGAAGTTCGGCCGAACATCCCGGAAATGTTCGGGTTCGGGATCCGAACCCGATCCGAACTTCGTCCCGAACCCGAACCCCATTGAAGTCAATGGGGACCCGAACTTTTCGGCACTAAAAAGGCTGTAAAACAGCCCAGGAAAGAGCTAGAGGGCTGCAAAAGGCAGCAACATGTAGGTAAATCCCCTGCAAACAAATGTGGATAGGGAAATGAATTAAAATAAAAATTAAATAAATAAAAATTAACCAAAATCAATTGGAGAGAGGTTCCATAGCAGAGAATCTGGCTTCCCGTCACCCACCACTGGAACAGTCCATTCTCAGATATTTAGGCCCCGGCACCCAGGCAGAGGAGAGAGGTCCCGTAACAGAGAATCTGTCTTCATGTCAGCAGAGAATTAGTCTGCATGTCATAGCAGAGAATGAGGCTTCACGTCAGCCACCACTGCAACAGTCCATTGGCATATATTTAGGCCCAGCACCCAGGCAGAGGAGGGAGGTCCCGTAACAGAGAATCTGTCTTCATGTCAGCAGAGAATTAGTCTGCATGTCATAGCAGAGAATGAGGCTTCACGTCAGCCACCACTGCAACAGTCCATTGGCATATATTTAGGCCCAGCACACACACAGGCAGAGGAGAGAGGTCCCGTAACAGAGAATCTGGCTTCATGTCAGCAGAGAATCAGTCTGCATGTCATAGCAGAGAATGAGGCTTCACGTCAGCCACCACTGCAACAGTCCATTGGCATATATTTAGGCCCAGCACACACACAGGCAGAGGAGAGAGGTCCCGTAACAGAGGATCTGGCTTCATGTCAGCAGAGAATCAGTCTGCATGTCATAGCAGAGAATCAGGCTTCACGTCAGCCACCACTGCAACAGTCCATTGTCATAAATTTAGGCCCAGCACCCAGGCAGAGGAGAGAGGTCCCGTAACAGACAATCTGGCTTCATGTCAGCAGAGAATTAGTCTGCATGTCATAGCAGAGAATGAGGCTTCACGTCAGCCACCACTGCAACAGTCCATTGGCATATATTTAGGCCTAGCACACAGGCAGAGGAGAGAGGTCCCGTAACAGACAATCTGGCTTCATGTCAGCAGAGAATCAGTCTGCATGTCATAGCAGAGAATGAGGCTTCACGTCACCCACCACTGCAACAGTCCATTGGCATATATTTAGGCCCAGCACCCAGGCAGAGGAGGGAGGTCCCGTAACAGAGAATCTGTCTTCATGTCAGCAGAGAATCAGTCTGCATGTCATAGCAGAGAATGAGGCTTCACGTCAGCCACCACTGCAACAGTCCATTGGCATATATTTAGGCCTAGCACACAGGCAGAGGAGAGAGGTCCCGTAACAGACAATCTGGCTTCATGTCAGCAGAGAATCAGTCTGCATGTCATAGCAGAGAATGAGGCTTCACGTCACCCACCACTGCAACAGTCCATTGGCATATATTTAGGCCCAGCACCCAGGCAGAGGAGGGAGGTCCCGTAACAGAGAATCTGTCTTCATGTCAGCAGAGAATTAGTCTGCATGTCATAGCAGAGAATGAGGCTTCACGTCAGCCACCACTGCAACAGTCCATTGGCATATATTTAGGCCCAGCACACACACAGGCAGAGGAGAGAGGTCCCGTAACAGAGAATCTGGCTTCATGTCAGCAGAGAATCAGTCTGCATGTCATAGCAGAGAATGAGGCTTCACGTCACCCACCACTGCAACAGTCCATTGGCATATATTTAGGCCCAGCACCCAGGCAGAGGAGGGAGGTCCCGTAACAGAGAATCTGTCTTCATGTCAGCAGAGAATTAGTCTGCATGTCATAGCAGAGAATGAGGCTTCACGTCAGCCACCACTGCAACAGTCCATTGGCATATATTTAGGCCCAGCACCCAGGCAGAGGAGGGAGGTCCCGTAACAGAGAATCTGTCTTCATGTCAGCAGAGAATTAGTCTGCATGTCATAGCAGAGAATGAGGCTTCACGTCAGCCACCACTGCAACAGTCCATTGGCATATATTTAGGCCCAGCACCCAGGCAGAGGAGGGAGGTCCCGTAACAGAGAATCTGTCTTCATGTCAGCAGAGAATTAGTCTGCATGTCATAGCAGAGAATCAGGCTTCACGTCAGCCACCACTGCAACAGTCCATTGGCATATATTTAGGCCCAGCACCCAGGCAGAGGAGAAGGTCCCGTAACAGACAATCTGTCTTCATGTCAGCAGAGAATCAGTCTGCATGTCATAGCAGAGAATGAGGCTTCACGTCAGCCACCACTGCAACAGTCCATTGGCATATATTTAGGCCCAGCACACACACAGGCAGAGGAGAGAGGTCCCGTAACAGAGAATCTGGCTTCATGTCAGCAGAGAATCAGTCTGCATGTCATAGCAGAGAATGAGGCTTCACGTCAGCCACCACTGCAACAGTCCATTGGCATATATTTAGGCCCAGCACACACACAGGCAGAGGAGAGAGGTCCCGTAACAGAGAATCTGTCTTCATGTCAGCAGAGAATTAGTCTGCATGTCATAGCAGAGAATGAGGCTTCACGTCAGCCACCACTGCAACAGTCCATTGGCATATATTTAGGCCCAGCACACACACAGGCAGAGGAGAGAGGTCCCGTAACAGACAATCTGGCTTCATGTCAGCAGAGAATTAGTCTGCATGTCATAGCAGAGAATGAGGCTTCACGTCAGCCACCACTGCAACAGTCCATTGGCATATATTTAGGCCCAGCACACACACAGGCAGAGGAGAGAGGTCCCGTAACAGAGAATCTGTCTTCATGTCAGCAGAGAATTAGTCTGCATGTCATAGCAGAGAATCAGGCTTCACGTCACCCACCACTGCAACAGTCCATTGGCATATATTTAGGCCCAGCACCCAGGCAGAGGAGGGAGGTCCCGTAACAGAGAATCTGTCTTCATGTCAGCAGAGAATTAGTCTGCATGTCATAGCAGAGAATGAGGCTTCACGTCACCCACCACTGCAACAGTCCATTGGCATATATTTAGGCCTAGCACACAGGCAGAGGAGAGGTTCATTCAACTTTGGGTAGCCTCGCAATATAATGGTAAAATGAAAATAAAAATAGGATTGAATGAGGAAGTGCCCTGGAGTCCAATAATATATGGTTATGGGGAGGTAGTTAATGTCTAATCTGGACAAGGGACGGACAGGTCCTGTGGGATCCATGCCTGGTTCATTTTTATGAACGTCAGCTTGTCCACATTGGCTGTAGACAGGCGGCTGCGTTTGTCTGTAATGACGCCCCCTGCCGTGCTGAATACACGTTCAGACAAAACGCTGGCTGCCGGGCAGGCCAGCACCTCCAAGGCATAAAAGGCTAGCTCTGGCCACGTGGACAATTTAGAGACCCAGAAGTTGAATGGGGCCGAACCATCAGTCAGTACGTGGAGGGGTGTGCACACGTACTGTTCCACCATGTTAGTGAAATGTTGCCTCCTGCTAACACGTTGCGTATCAGGTGGTGGTGCAGTTAGCTGTGGCGTGTTGACAAAAGTTTTCCACATCTCTGCCATGCTAACCCTGCCCTCAGAGGAGCTGGCCATGACACAGCTGCCTTGGCGACCTCTTGCTCCTCCTCTGCCTTGGCCTTGGGCTTCCACTTGTTCCCCTGTGACATTTGGGAATGCTCTCAGTAGCGCGTCTACCAACGTGCGCTTGTACTCGCGCATCTTCCTATCACGCTCCAGTGCAGGAAGTAAGGTGGGCACATTGTCTTTGTAGCGTGGATCCAGCAGGGTGGCAACCCAGTAGTCCGCACAGGTTAAAATGTGGGCAACTCTGCTGTCGTTGCGCAGGCACTGCAGCATGTAGTCGCTCATGTGTGCCAGGCTGCCCAGGGGTAAGGACAAGCTGTCCTCTGTGGGAGGCGTATCGTCATCGTCCTGCCTTTCCCCCCAGCCACGCACCAGTGATGGACCCGAGCTGCGTTGGGTGCCACCCCGCTGTGACCATGCTTCATCCTCATCCTCCTCCACCTCCTCCTCATCCTCGTCCTCCTCGTCCTCCAGTAGTGGGCCCTGGCTGGCCACATTTGTACCTGGCCTCTGCTGTTGCCAAAAACCTCCCTCTGAGTCACTTCGAAGAGACTGGCCTGAAAGTGCTAAAAATGACCCCTCTTCCTCCTCCTCCTCCTCCTCCTGGGCCACCTCCTCTTCCATCATCGCCCTAAGTGTTTTCTCAAGGAGACATAGAAGTGGTATTGTAACGCTGATAACGGTGTCATCGCCACTGGCCATGTTGGTGGAGTACTCGAAACAGCGCAACAGGGCACACAGGTCTCGCATGGAGGCCCAGTCATTGGTGGTGAAGTGGTGCTGTTCTGTAGTGCGACTGACCCGTGCGTGCTGCAGCTGAAACTCCACTATGGCCTGCTGCTGCTCGCACAGTCTGTCCAGCATGTGCAAGGTGGAGTTCCACCTGGTGGGCACGTCGCATATGAGGCGGTGAGCGGGAAGGCCGAAGTTACGCTGTAGCGCAGACAGGCGAGCAGCAGCAGGATGTGAACGCCGGAAGCGCGAACAGACGGCCCGCACTTTATGCAGCAGCTCTGACATGTCGGGGTAGTTGTGAATGAACTTCTGCACCACCAAATTCAGCACATGCGCCAAGCAAGGGATGTGCGTCAAATTGGCTAGTCCCAGAGCTGCAACGAGATTTCGCCCATTATCACACACCACCAGGCCGGGCTTGAGGCTCACCGGCAGCAACCACTCGTCGGTCTGTTGTTCTATACCCCGCCACAACTCCTGTGCGGTGTGGGGCCTGTCCCCCAAACATATGAGTTTCAGAATGGCCTGCTGACGTTTACCCCGGGCTGTGCTGAAGTTGGTGGTGAAGGTGTGTGGCTGACTGGATGAGCAGGTGGAAGAAGAGGAGGAGGAAGCCGAGAAGGAGGAGGTGGCAACAGGAGGCAAAGAATGTTGCCCTGCGAATCCTTGGCGGCGGAAGGACGTGCGCCAAACAGCTCTCCGCCTGGGGCCCAGCTGCCACTACATTTACCCAGTGTGCAGTTAGGGAGATATAGCGTCCCTGGCCGTGCTTACTGGTCCACGTATCTGTGGTTAGGTGGACCTTGCCACAGATGGCGTTGCGCAGTGCACACTTGATTTTATCGGATACTTGGTTGTGCAGGGAAGGCACGGCTCTCTTGGAGAAGTAGTGCCGGCTGGGAACAACATACTGTGGGACAGCAAGCGACATGAGCTGTTTGAAGCTGTCTGTGTCCACCAGCCTAAATGACAGCATTTCATAGGCCAGTAGTTTAGAAATGCTGGCATTCAGGGCCAGGGATCGAGGGTGGCTAGGTGGGAATTTACGCTTTCTATCAAATGTTTGTGAGATGGAGAGCTGAACGCTGGCGTGTGACATGGTTGAGACGCTTGGTGACGGAGGTGGTGGTGGTGGTGTTGGTGGTACATCCCCTGTTTGCTGGGCGGCAGGTGCCAACGTTCCTCCAGAGGCGGAGGAAGAGGCCGAGGCGGCAGCAGCAGAATAGGCCGAGGCGGCAGCAGCAGAAGAGGTAGCAGGGGGAGCCTGAGTGACTTCCTTGGTTTTAAGGTGTTTACTCCACTGCAGTTCATGCTTTGCATGCAGGTGCCTGGTCATGCAGGTTGTGCTCAGGTTCAGAACGTTAATGCCTCGCTTCAGGCTCTGATGGCACAGCGTGCAAACCACTCGGGTCTTGTCGTCAGCACATTGTTTGAAGAAGTGCCATGCCAGGGAACTCCTTGAAGCTGCCTTTGGGGTGCTCGGTCCCAGATGGCGGCGGTCAGTAGCAGGCGGAGTCTCTTGGCGGCGGGTGTTCTGCTTTTGCCCACTGCTCCCTCTTTTGCTACGCTGTTGGCTCGGTCTCACCACTGCCTCTTCCTCCGAACTGTGAAAGTCAGTGGCACGACCTTCATTCCATGTGGGGTCTAGGACCTCATCGTCCCCTGCATCGTCTTCCACCCAGTCTTGATCCCTGACCTCCTGTTCAGTCTGCACACTGCAGAAAGACGCAGCAGTTGGCACCTGTGTTTCGTCATCATCAGAGACATGCTGAGGTGGTATTCCCATGTCCTCATCATCAGGAAACATAAGTGGTTGTGCGTCAGTGCATTCTATGTCTTTCACCGCTGGGGAAGGGCTAGGTGGATGCCCTTGGGAAACCCTGCCAGCGGAGTCTTCAAACAGCATAAGAGACTGCTGCATAACTTGAGGCTGAGACAGTTTCCCTGGTATGCATGGGGGTGATGTGACAGACTGATGGGGTTGGTTTTCAGGCGCCATCTGTGCGCTTTCTGCAGAAGACTGGGTGGGAGATAATGTGAACGTGCTGGATCCACTGTCGGCCACCCAATTGACTAATGCCTGTACCTGCTCAGGCCTTACCATCCTTAGAACGGCATTGGGCCCCACCATATATCGCTGTAAATTCTGGCGGCTACTGGGACCTGAGGTAGTTGGTACACTAGGACGTGTGGATGTGGCAGAACGGCCACGTCCTCTCCCAGCACCAGAGGGTCCACTAACACCACCACGACCATGTCCACGTCCGCGTCCCTTACTAGATGTTTTTCTCATTGTTATGGTTCACCACAACAACAAATATATTATTTGGCCCAATGTATTGTATTCAAATTCAGCGGGATATAAATTTGAGGCCTAGTATTTAGGCGCTGGGTGACCGGTATGGATTTAGTGACAGAATTAGACTTGGAAATGCACAGAAGCGTGTGTGTGAAGTTATTCTGAATGACCCTATGTGCACC
Organism: Bufo gargarizans; assembly: GCF_014858855.1. NCBI lineage: Eukaryota > Metazoa > Chordata > Amphibia > Anura > Bufonidae > Bufo > Bufo gargarizans. Next base: position 31,863,781 of record NC_058086.1, read on the forward strand.
TTCAATATGATCTACCCTTTTAGGGATAGATTTCAAATAGCTCTGATATAGCAGAAACGACTAAATTATGAAATTGCTAAATTGGGAATTGTATTTCAACCCAGAACAAAAAATGTGCTTTGACGGACACTAAATAACTTTCCCAGCCACAACAGGACAGCGGTAACGAGAGATTTAGCGGGATATAAATTTGAGGCCTAGTATTTAGGCGCTGGGTGACAGGTATGGGTTTAGTGACAGAATTAGATTTGGAAATGCACAGTAGCGGGTGTGTGAAGTTATTCTGAATGACCCTATGTGCACCTTGAATATTATATACCCTTTTAGGGATAGATTTCAAATAGCTCTGATATAGCAGAAACCACTAAATTATGAAATTGCTAAATTGGGAATTGTATTTCAACCCAGAACAAGAAATGTGCTTGAACGGACACTAAATAACTCGCCCAGCTACAGCACTAGGGACAGATTTAGCGGGATATAAATTTGAGGCCTAGTATTTAGGCGCTGGGTGACAGGTATGGGTTTAGTGCCAGAATTAGACTTGGAAATACACAGTAGCGGGTGTGTGTGAAGTTATTCTGAATGACCCAATGTGCACCTTGAATATTATATACCCTTTTAGGGATAGATTTCAAATAGCTCTGATATAGCAGAAACCACTAAATTATGAAATTGCTAAATTGGGAATTGTATTTCAACCCAGAACAAGAAATGTGCTTGAACGGACACTAAATAACTCGCCCAGCTACAGCACTAAGGACAGATTTAGCGGGATATAAATTTGAGGCCTAGTATTTAGGCGCTGGGTGACAGGTATGGGTTTAGTGCCAGAATTAGACTTGGAAATACACAGTAGCGGGTGTGTGTGAAGTTATTCTGAATGACCCAATGTGCACCTTGAATATTATATACCCTTTTAGGGATAGATTTCAAATAGCTCTGATATAGCAGAAACCACTAAATTATGAAATTGCTAAATTGGGAATTGTATTTCAACCCAGAACAAGAAATGTGCTTGAACGGACACTAAATAACTCGCCCAGCTACAGCACTAGGGACAGATTTAGCGGGATATAAATTTGAGGCCTAGTATTTAGGCGCTGGGTGACAGGTATGGGTTTAGTGCCAGAATTAGACTTGGAAATACACAGTAGCGGGTGTGTGTGAAGTTATTCTGAATGACCCAATGTGCACCTTGAATATTATATACCCTTTTAGGGATAGATTTCAAATAGCTCTGATATAGCAGAAACCACTAAATTATGAAATTGCTAAATTGGGAATTGTATTTCAACCCAGAACAAGAAATGTGCTTGAACGGACACTAAATAACTCGCCCAGCTACAGCACTAAGGACAGATTTAGCGGGATATAAATTTGAGGCCTAGTATTTAGGCGCTGGGTGACAGGTATGGGTTTAGTGCCAGAATTAGACTTGGAAATACACAGTAGCGGGTGTGTGTGAAGTTATTCTGAATGACCCAATGTGCACCTTGAATATTATATACCCTTTTAGGGATAGATTTCAAATAGCTCTGATATAGCAGAAACCACTAAATTATGAAATTGCTAAATTGGGAATTGTATTTCAACCCAGAACAAGAAATGTGCTTGAACGGACACTAAATAACTCGCCCAGCTACAGCACTAGGGACAGATTTAGCTGGATATAAATTTGAGGCCTAGTATTTAGGCGCTGGGTGACAGGTATGGGTTTAGTGCCAGAATTAGACTTGGAAATACACAGTAGCGGGTGTGTGTGAAGTTATTCTGAATGACCCAATGTGCACCTTGAATATTATATACCCTTTTAGGGATAGATTTCAAATAGCTCTGATATAGCAGAAACCACTAAATTATGAAATTGCTAAATTGGGAATTGTATTTCAACCCAGAACAAGAAATGTGCTTGAACGGACACTAAATAACTCGCCCAGCTACAGCACTAAGGACAGATTTAGCGGGATATAAATTTGAGGCCTAGTATTTAGGCGCTGGGTGACCGGTATGGATTTAGTGACAGAATTAGACTGGGATAAAATAAACAGACTATTGCTGGTTAAATGCACTTGGTGTGACAGCTTCACCCTGATGTAGGCTTTAGCCAAAAAACAACCACACCATTGAGGGTTAAATGCACTTGGTGACAGGCGCAGCTTGCCCCTGATTTAGTATATGGCCAAAAAATGAACAGACTATTGCTGGTTAAATGCACTTGGTGTGACAGCTTCACCCTGATGTAGGCTTTAGCCAAAAAACAACCACACCATTGAGGGTTAAATGCACTTGGTGACAGGCGCAGCTTGCCCCTGATTTTGTATATGGCCAAAAAATGAACAGACTATTGCTGGTTAAATGCACTTGGTGTGACAGCTTCACCCTGATGTAGGCTTTAGCCAAAAAACAACCACACCATTGAGGGTTAAATGCACTTGGTCGCAGCTTGTGCTGGCGCACCACAAGACACAAAATGGCCGCCGATCACCCCAGAAAAATGTGACTGACAAACGGTCTGGGCAGCCTAAAAACAGTGAGCAATTGAGGATCAGCAGCTCAATGATCCACAGCTGCAGATCGATCAGTTAATCAAGTCCTTTGGAGGAGTTAATCTGCCTAATCTCGCCCTACTGTCGCAGCCGCAACCTCTCCCTACGCTAATCAGAGCAGAGTGACGGGCGGCGCTATGTGACTCCAGCTTAAATAGAGGCTGGGTCACATGGTGCTCTGGCCAATCACAGCCATGCCAATAGTAGGCATGGCTGTGATGGCCTCTTGGGGCAAGTAGTATGACGCTTGTTGATTGGCTGCTTTGCAGCCTTTCAAAAAGCGCCAAGAAAGCGTCACAAAAGCGCGAAGAAAGCGACGAACACCGAACCCGAACCCGGACTTTTACGAAAATGTCCGGGTTCGGGTCCGTGTCACGGACACCCCAAAATTCGGTACGAACCCGAACTATACAGTTCGAGTTCGCTCATCCCTATCTTTGAGCAAATATCTCAGTTGGTCAAGGATAGAAGAGGCATGATAATGCTTAACAGAGGGTACATTAAGGCCACCCGTTTTGAGTGGTTTATTAAGTATGAGGGTTTTCACTCTGGGTCTTAGTTTACCCCAAATGTGGCGATTAATTAGTGATTGGAGCTTAATTATGTATCCAGAGGGAATAGAAATAGGGATATTGCGAAACAAGTAAATAATTTTGGGTAGAATAACCATTTTCACAGCGGCTATTCTCCCTAGCCAAGAAATAGAATCCATCTTTAAGCTGTTCAAGGAGCTATTAATTTTATCATATAATGGCCAAAAATTGACCTTAAATAGTTTGCTAGTTGGAAAGGCAAGCTGAATACCTAGATAAGTCAGGGACTCATGTGCCCAAGGAAATTTATATAATCTGGAAATTAAACGTTTAGTAGAAGGGGGTAAACCCAAGTCCAGAATTTGAGATTTATTAACGTTTACTTTATAGAAGGAAGCTTTACCAAATTTTAAGATGATGTCATTAATGGCAGGCAAAGCTATGGTTGGGTTTGAAGTAATAATTAGGACATCGTCCGCAAAAAGACCTATGCGATGGTCTACTTCTCCTACTTTTATCCCTTTAATAAGCGAGGAGGATCTAATATGCTCTGCAAAGGGTTCCATTGCAAGCGCAAATATCAAGGGTGACATAGGACAGCCCTGTCTAGTTCCGTTGTTGATATTAAAAGGGGCGGAAAGAAAGCTAGATGAGTATATAGAGGCACTTGGATTAGAGTATAGAGACATCACCGCGGATAAGTAAAAGTCTCCAAACCCAAACTTTTTCAGTGTTGCTGAAATATAGTCCCAGTGTATTCTGTCAAACGCCTTCTCTGCATCCAAGGATAGAAGCAGAGAAGGCGTTCGAGTATAATGTGCCACATCCAGTAAGTCTATAAATCTTCTAGTACCATCTGACGATTGTCTATTAGAGACAAACCCTATCTGGTCATTGGATATTAATGTGGGTAGGATATTGGACAACCTTTTTGCCAGTATTTTTGCAAAAATCTTAATATCGGAATTTAAAAGTGAAATGGGTCTGAAATTAGCTGGAGTGTCTGCTGGTTTACCAGGCTTTGGCAAAGTTATGATCAGTGCACTTAACATATCTTTTGGGATTGACTTTTGAGCTGCTATTGAGTTGAAGGTTCTGTTTAGGAAGGGATTTAAAATATGTGAAAGAGTTTTATAATACTCATTTGTGAGACCGTCTGGACCAGGGGATTTGTTATTTTTGAGGGAATGGATTGCTTCTGAGATTTCTGAATGCGTAATTTCAGCATTTAGAGCTTGTTTTTGACTTGATGATAGTGAAGGGAGGGAAACGCCATCAAGGAACTCGTTAATATAATTAGATGTGGGCTGCAGAACGTCCGTTGAATTTCCTAAGTTGTATAAATTTGCATAATAGTTTGCAAATTCATCTGCTATTTGTTTAGGGTTGAATAGTTTTTTGCCTTGGGAGTCGTACAAAAAGGGGATTCTAGATCTAACTTCTCTCTTTTTTATTCTCTTTGCTAGGATTTTTGAAGCTTTGTTGCCTTGTGAGTAATGGTCTGCTTTGATTTTCCGTAAGTGGAATTCATGTTTCTCATGCAAGTAAAGATATAAGTGGTGTCTAGCCGTTTTTAACTTGCTGAGAATTTTCGGGTCAAGAGAGGATTTAAATGTATCCTCAAGGGACTTAATATCAGATAATAGATTATCTAAGGTTATCTTTCTATTTCTTTTTTGGATGGCCGCGTGTTTTAACAGTATCCCTCTTATGAACGCCTTGTGTGCACTCCAGAGTGTAGTATCTGATATCAGGTTATTATCATTAGTCTTAAAATATTCTTTGAGCGAATTTTCCACATCCACTCGGATACTTGAATTCTGGAGTAGTGAATTATTAAGTCTCCAAGGGGAGTAAACTCTATTGTTGTACATATCGTCCAGAATAAGGGTTATAAATGCATGATCCGACCATGTTATATTAGATATGGATACATCTAATACTTTTTGGAGAAGCCATTTATCTGAGACAAACAGATCAATTCTAGAATATGCATTGTGTGGATGTGAAAAAAACGAAAAGTCTTTTTCATTTGCATGGTGTACTCTCCAAATATCATGTAGACCTTCTTGAAAAAAAAAATCTTGTAGATGGGAGGACTTATTGGAGGGGGGATGAACAGGAAGCCTATCAATTGAAGAGTCAGGGCACATATTAAAGTCCCCACAGACAAGCAGAGAACCTTGTTTGGATTCTTGAGCCAATCTAATAGTGCGTTTGATAAAATTTATCTGATCAGAGTTGGGAGCATAAAGATTTACTAACGTGTATCTGGTATTATTTATGTCACAAATGATTATAATGTATCTACCCTCCTTGTCTAATAAGATATTGTGGCACTGGAATGCAATAGTGTTTTTAAAACCTATAATCACACCTCTCTTTTTTTTTGAAGCTGGAGACATAAATACGTGTGGGAAAGAGGGGTGACAGAACCTGTGGGAATCCTCCTCATTAAGGTGAGATTCCTGAATGCAGATAATGTCAGCTCTCTGTCTTCTCACTTCATTCCAGTATGTGGAGCGTTTATAGGGGCTATTCAAACCTTTAACATTTGTCGATAGGAACTTTATGCCATTATTAGCCATCTTGAATTTTCAGATGAAGTAATCCTGTTGAAAACAATATCCTGAGGAAATTGAAGAAGAAAAAAGAGAACAGGTAATGCATAGCAGAGTACCCCAATATTACCATTGTATGATTGAGGGGACCGTGGAATATTTCTTTGTTTTCATATTCATGACGAGGTGAGAATAGACCCCCTATGTGTAACCTTAAAAAATAATAAATCAAAATGTAAAACATAACATAGATAATACATAACAATAACATAGTAAGGGTCTAACAGTGACCGTATAAATAGTGATGTCTATCACTTAGTGTAAGAGGCGTAAAGTGAACAAAGGATTAGGGATTGTGAACACTTAGATGGAAAAAGTGTCCTGAAAAAAATAAGGTAGCAGGGCGTGGATCCCCGCAAGGCTTGTAAAACAAGCAATTTAGACAAAGGGAAAAGTAGCTATATTTACTGTCCCGGAGTGAAGTCATGGTGGGGTTCTTCCTACTCTTGTCCATTCTGGAGTTAGGTTGAGATGACTCTTATCAGCAGGCGGTTTAGTAGGGGAAGCAATCGTAGCTTTAACTTTGTCTTTGGTGCCCTCTTGTGGTAGAATAATGTTCCATTTGGAGAAAGCTTCTGACGCCTCCTGAGGAGAAGCTAGGACATGTGATGAGTTTTGATGTCTCACAATAAGTTTGACAGGAAAGCCCCACTTGTAGGGGATATTGTTATCCCTTAACACTTTAGTATATATTTGAAACTCCCGTCTCCTGCTTAGTGTCGCTGGGGATAAATCTGTGAAAAGGAGGACATCATTGAATCTATCAGGAATATCTTTCTTCTTTTTTTGAGCTTCCCTCATCAGGGAATCTTTCAAGTGGTAAAAGTGGATCCTAGCAAGGACGTCTCTAGGAACAGAGGCAGGGAGAGCTTTGGGCTTAGGAACCCGGTGTACCCGGTCAATGATTAGCTCTGACTCTGGGGTATCTGGAAGATATGATATAATAAGATCTGAAATAAAATCTTGCAACTGAGAATCTGAAACGTTTTCAGGGATATTTCTAAATCTGATGTTGTTTCTTCTGGAGCGGTCTTCCAGATCAGCAATTTTAAGCTTAATGGCCGCTATATCATCCTCGACCACGTTGTGATTGTCCACTAATGAGTTGTGAGCTGTAACAAATTCCTCCATTTTTTCTTCTAAATGCGCCGTCCTCTCTCCTATGGCTACTATATCAGCATGGATAACTGAGATTGTCTCTTTGAAATCTCCATGAATGGATCTTTTTAAGTCTGTCAGCATGTCCTGCATTGCATTGACAGTGAGTCCAGGGTCTATGCCTGGTGAAGCAGGGTAAGTATGAAGGGGAGGTATAAATGTATGTTGCTCACTCACCCTTTTTTGTTTTTTAGGCTCCTGTGAAGCTGGAGGGCTGGAGCCTGCTGAGGAAGGAGACCCTGAAGAGCGCTGGTCCGGAGTCGCTGCTGGAGATGCACGGAGCGCTCCCTCCGTGTGGCGGGAATCGGCGCCATTTTGGGTCGAGCCAGGAGCCGGGTGAAAAAACGCGGTCATTTTCTGTGGCTGCGATCCCTTCTTTTTCCCCCTCGTCATCATCAGAGGAGCTGCGGGGGACAAGGACCGTCCAGAGGCAGGTAGGGTCGAAGTAATTGCTTGTTTTTTTTTTCGCTTTAGGCCGCTGTATGGGGATCCACGGACGGAGCTCAAGCTCTAAGCGTCCTCTCCTCCCGGCATCCGGCCACGCCCCCCAACCTCTTTAATATACCTCCTAAAAAACAACAACAAAAAAAGGGCAGCCTTTCCTGTAATTTCTAGAAAACCATATTTAATGACAGATTCAGCTCTGCTACATCTGTAGGTATAAAACAGGCACAAAGGAGTCAAGCACATAGAGGACGCCTGCCACAGCATTACCACAGCATAGAAAGGTGGTAAAAAAAACATGGACAAATACTTGTATTTTCAGTGTGGTCCAGTCTTACAGGGACATCTCTTGGATATGAAATAAATATATAATTTATTTGTCACACGACTGAGACGTTTTCTCAGATACCAGCATGACACCAAGTAGACCTCATGGGGAAGATTGATCAAAACTGGTGTAAGGTAGAACTGTCTTAGTTGCCCATAGCAACCAATCAGATTCCACCTTTCATTTTCCAAAGGTGCTCTGAAAAATGAAAGGTGGAATCTGATTGGTTGCTATGGGCAACTAAGCCAGTTCTATTTTACACCAGTTTTGATAAATCTCTCTCATTTATTTATTTTTACTCCCCAATGTGTTCCTCTGAACATCGGTATGGCCGCCCTGTTGCTTCTCTTGGACGCTCCAGGTGTCCTGAGAAGAGACCTTGCCATCTGCAGCTGTGCGTTCCCTTCACGAGCTACCGGAGGCCTGTCGTTTATGCGCTTAAAGTAATATCCAGCGCGTAACACAAGTCTGGGGAGACATTAGCGCTCACTACGTAAGCTTCGTTATTAACGCCGTGCGTTACGCTTATTAAGAGACGCTCGCCTATTATGTTTGGATGGGCTCCTTGCTTGTTTTAGCCTAATTCCTTCCATCGATGTAAAGCCACTCATTTTCCATCAGGTCTAAGAAGCCCCCTCTATGGACACATGTCGGGCCTATGGAGTAACACGTTGGAGCGTGCCAGTTAACAGCTGACATTTTACAACCGCTATATCCCCCACCCCTTTGATTCTGTACCGGGGTCTGTAGAAGTCACAACACACACAGAGGACCTTGTGGTGGAGAATGTCTAATGCCTGATGTTGGCAGATCACCTGCCGCCTGATCCCAGGTATTTACTGACTGTGAAAGCCTGGAGAGGCATAAAACTGCGCAGGTTTCCTGTGCATTAGATACAAAACCGCTTAGAAAGCACATCTGTCACTGCAGCCATTTCTATACATTATTTGCTTTGCAATTTAAATGTTTTTCCCGCAATTACTATGGTTTTTAAGAGATCTGCTCATGTAATGCTTACCTCATGTCCTCATGTACACCTTCCCCATGTTTTTTTTTTGTTTTTTATTAGTTTTTTTTTATCCTGAACCATTTTTACAGTGTAAATAAATTCCTCTGGTTTGTTTTCATCCTGTATGTAGCACTTCCTGTTGCTGTATCCCACCAAACCCATGATGCCCTTCTCCTTCCTCTGCCACAGCCCCAGCACCGCCCCTAACAACGCCTAGCTGGTTTATAGCCCCTCCCACCCAGCTAGTTACATAGACACTGCCCTATCACCGCCCCTAACAACGCCAAGCTAGTTTCTAGCTCCTTCCAGCCAGCTAGTTACATAGACACTGCCCTATCACTGCCCCGCCCATGGATATGACATCACAGGATATGAGGAAGAGCTGCATGGTCATGTGACCACAGCCCAGAATGGAAGATAGGAGCAATAAAAGTGAGAGAAATGCATTACAATATTACAGCGACTTTCATAAATGGTTGTTTTAAAGGATGTTAATGCAAACTGGAAAATCCCTTTAAAGGTAATATCCACAGAGGGGCAACATTTTTTATTTTTTTTTCCAATTTAAATACTAGGTGCCGTCTCCATTTTTTGTGAACCCATGCAAATGAATGTGTCCACATGCAATCCGCAAAAAAAGCCAGACTGGACGTGGACTCAAACTATGGTTGTGTGCATGAGGCCCGACTTACAAATCAGTTTATCGTTATATTTTCCGCCACTGCTGTTGGCTAGAGATAGGGAATTTTTTAAAATTTTGATTCGGCCAGTTCGCCGATTTTTGGGGAAAAATTTACGGCAAATCGCGTTAAAAACCGTCTATTTCCTGGCTGCAGAGAGCCTGTATAGCGGTGTAGAACACTGTGCCTTGCAGTAACACGCATAGGGAGTCTGGTAGTGAGTTAATACTGTGAGTCCGTATGACATGCAGATGACAGGTGTCGCTCTTAGAATCACTGAACACTTCACTTATTAGCAGTCACGGGGCCAAAACTGACCAAATAACTCAAGTATGAACTCAGCCTTACAGGTCAATGTTAGCGTCAAGAAGAAGCGCACTCCTTTTACACAGTCGCCAGCTGATTCCAAATACAGCCAGGTCCATAAATATTGGGACATCGGCACAATTCTAGCATTTTGGACTCTGTACACCACCACAATGGATTTGAAATAAACTAACAAGATGTGCTTTACCTGCAGACTGTCAGCTTTACCCGCAGACTGTCAGCTTTACCTGCAGACTGTCAGCTGTAATTTGAGGGAATTTACATCCAGATCAGGTGAACGGTGCAGGAATTACAACAGTTTGCATCTGTGCCTCCCACTTGTTAAGGGACCAAAAGTAATGGGACAGAATAATAATCATAATTCAAACTTTCACTTTTTAATACTTGGTTGCAAATCCTTTGCCGTCAATTACAGCCTGAAGTCTGGAACGCATAGACATCACCAGACGCTGGTCTCATCCCTGGTGATGCTCTGCCAGGCCTCTACTGCAACTGTCTTCAGTTCCTGCTTGTTCTTGGGGCATTTTCCCTTCAGTTTTGTCTTCAGCAAGTGAAATGCTCAATCGGATTCAGGTCCGGGGATTGACTCGGCCATTGCAGAACATTCCACTTCTTTCCCTCAAAAAACTCTTTGGTTGCTTTTGCAGTTTGCTTTGGGTCATTGTCCATCTGCACTGTGAAGCGCCGTCCAATGAGTTCTGAAGCATTTGGCTGAATATGAGCAGATAATATTGCCCGAAACACTTCAGAATTCATCCTGCTGCTTTTGTCAGCAGTCACATCATCAATAAATACAGGAGAAGCAGTTCCATTGGCCGCCATACATGCCCACGCCATGACACTACCACCACCATGCCTCACTGATGAGGTGGTATGCTTAGGATCATGAGCAGCTCCTTTCCTTCTCCATACTCTTCTCTTGCCATCACTCTGATACAAGTTGATCTTGGTCTCATCTGTCCATAGGATGTTGTTCCAGAACTGTGAATGCTTTTTTAGATGTCGTTTGGCAAACTCTAATCTGGCCTTCCTGTTTTTGAGGCTCAGCAATGGTTTACATCTTGTGGTGAACCCTCTGTATTCACTCTGGTGAAGTCTTCTCCTGATTGTTGACTTTGACACACATACACCTATCTCCTGGAGAGTGTTCTTGATCTGGCCAACTGTTGTGAAGGGTGTTTTCTTCACCAGGGAAAGAATTCTTCGGTCATCCACCACAGTTGTTTCCCGAGGTCTTCCGGGTCTTTTGGTGTTGCTTAGCTTACCGGTGCGTTCCTTCTTTTAAGAATGTTCCAAACAGTTGTTTTGGCCACGCCTAATGTTTTTGCTATCTCTCTGATGGGTTTGTTTTGTTTTTTCAGCCTAATGATGGCTAGCTTCACTGATAGTGACAGTTTTTTGGATCTCATCTTGAGAGTTGACAGCAACAGATTCCAAATGCAAATAGCACACGTGAAATTAACTCTGGACCTTTTATTTGCTCATTGTAATTGGGACAATGAGGGAATAACACACACCTGGCCATGGAACAGCTGAGAAGCCAATTGTCCCATTACTTTTGGTCCCTTAACAAGTGGGGGGCACATATGCAAACTGTTGTAATTCCTGCACCGTTCACCTGATTTGGATGTAAATCCCCTTAAATTAAAGCTGTCAGTCTGCAGTTAAAGCACATCTTGTTCATTTCATTTCAAATCCATTGTGGTGGTGTATAGAGCCAAAAATGTTAGAATTGTGTCGATGTCCCAATATTTATGGACCTGGCTGTAGATGTCTACAGAACCTGTTCTATTAAATGCTTATACAAGTAAAGCTCCCCGACAGAGTGGAGAGGGTGTCAGCAGTATGTTTTGTTGATGTCACTGATTAATTTGCCCTTCCTCTTATCCGTCAGAATAATAACCCACAAAAAACGCACAGAGTGGCAAGGTGACATAGTTTGGAGGTGGCGGAAGCATCAGGATGCCACAGAGTGGCAAGGTGACATAGTGTGGAGATGGCAGTAGCAGCAGCAGCATGAGCAAGATGACATAATGTGTAGATGGCAGTAGCATAAGGAGGATACCACAGAGTGGCAAGGTGACATAGTGGGGAGGTGGCAGCAGCAGGATAGGCTGGATGGCAAGGTGACCTACTATAATGTGGATATGGCAGCAGCATGAGGAGACCACAGAGTGACAAGGTGACATAGTTTGGAGGTGGCGACAGCATCAGGAGGTCACAGATTGGCAAGGTGACATAGTGTGGATATGGCAGCAGCATGAGGAGACCACAGAGTGGCAAGGTGACATACTTTGAAGATGGCAGTAGCAGCGGCAGCAGCATCAGGAGACCACAGAATGGCAAGGTGACATAGTGTGGAGATGGCAGTAGCAGCAGCAGCTGCATCAGGAGGATACCACAGAGTGGCAAGGTGACATAGTGTGGAGTTGGCTGACATAGTGTGACCTTGTAACAGAGTAAAGCAGTGGGTGGCAATACCAGTACCCGCTGATGAAGATGTGTGAAATGAGGAGCACTTGGCATCAGATGTGTGGCATCAGGCGGGCTGTAGCATCAGAGTAGTAGCGAGAAGAAACCGGTCTCTATTATCAAAGTGTTGGTGTGGCATCATAGATGATCTAGTCTGATGCATCAGGAATTGGTGGTTGGAAATCCTGGCTGATCCACGCCTGATTCATCTTGACAAAGGTCAGTCTCTCCACATTTTGGGTGGACAGGCGAGTTCTCCTTGAGGTAACTATGGCCCCCGCCGCACTAAAAACCCGCTCTGATGCAACACTACTGGCAGGGCAGTACAGCTTTTAAAGGGCAAACTCTGCTAGTTGTGGCCACAAATCCAGTTTGGCTGCCCAGTAGTCCAGCAGATCTTCAATGTTGGGTGGCAGGGTGCTGTCCAAGTATGCTACCACCTGCTGGTTCAGGTCCTGCTCCAGGTCTACCTGCTGCTGGTGAGTAGTTTCTTCACTATGCGGGTGAAGAAAGCTACTCATCAGTTACTGTAGACTCAGGCTTCTGCTAATGGAGCTAGAACTACTCCTGCCACCCCACCCCTCCCCAGCAGCCATGGCAGTGGAACGTCAGCACAGAGGGCCCCCCCCCCCCCCCCCCCCCGGTCAGACCTGAGAGAAGATGGACGATGGCGCAGATAGGTAGCGGCCAACTGACTACATAGGATGTCTCTGTAGTAGTTTCGTTTGTCCTCCCTCTCGTGGGTGTAAAAAAGGCCCCTATTCTGGACCGGTAGCGAGGGTCCAACAAGGTGGAGAGCCAGAAGTCATCCCTCTGTCGAATGGTGACAATTCAGCTGTCACTACGCAAGCAAGTGAGCATGCATCGTGCCATTTGTGCAAGTGACTCGGAGGGACTCTCTGCCTTCATCTCCACTGCATACTGCCACGGTGTGTCCGGGTCCTCTATCTCGTCTTCCTCATCACCCTGTAGCTCCTCTGGCTGCTCCTGCTCCTCCTCTCCTGTAGCTAAGTAGAAAAACCACCCATTTGGCTACACATTGCCTGTGCTCCAATGTCCTCCTCCCCCTCATCCTCCTCTTCCAGTTCAGCCCCCACAGGGCTCATGTGGCTATGAGATCGTGGAGCCAAGTATCCTGTCCCCTGACCAGCCATAGTTACAAGCATCTGCTCCAGGACATGAAGCAGTGGAATAATGTTGTTTATTCCGGAATCCGTAGTCCTGGTGACTGACAAATAATGTGGCCTCCTCAAAGGGCCTGAGCAAACAGCAGGTGTCACGCATGAGCTGCCACTGGCTGACTTCGAAGTTACACAGTGGAGTACTCCTATCCGCTTGGATCATCAAATAATTGTTGATGGCCTTTCTCTGTTCCTACAGTGGGTCGAACACATGGAGGGTGGAATTCCAACGGGTGGAAACATCGAATATTAGCCTATGTTGGGGGATGCCGTTCTGCCACTGAAGCTCAAGGAGGATGTGCTTTGCAGTGTACGAGTGGCTGAAGTGCATGCAAAGTTTCTTGGCCATTTTTAGGATGTCTTGCAGATCGGGTGGAAGACTTCTGGAACCGCTTGACAATCAGATTGACATGTGTTCCATGCAGGGCGCATGGCTCAGCCTTCCTTGACGCAGCGCTGACACTATGTTCTTCCCATTGTCGGTCACCATGGTTATGATTTTCAGCTGTCACGGAGAAGGCCAGGATTCGATTTCTTGATGAATCACAGGGAGCAGTTCCTCCCCTGTGTGACTCCGTTCGCCCAGGGAAACAAGGTGCAAAACAGCATGACATGTGGTATGCTGGAGGGGCACTGTGACTTGTCCCTGCAGTGAAGGCTGAGGACATGGTGGAGGATAAGGAGGCAGAGGTGGACATTGTCGCAGGACCAACGGCATGACAACGAGGAGGCGGAAGCAGCGTGACCTGGCCAAATTGCTGGTGTGGCCGTGCGGGAACCACATTCACCCAGTAGGCCGTAAAGGACATGTACTGTCCCTGACAGTAGTTACAGCTCCATGCGTCGGCGCTGCCTTGCACTTTGGCAGACAATGACAGGCTCAAGGACTGGCCCACTTTCTGTTCGACATATTTGTGCAGGGCTGGTACTGCCTTTTTCGCAAAGAAATTACGGATTGGGACTCTCCACCTCAGCTCAGCACAAGCCATCAGTTCTCTGAAAGGTGCAGAGTCCACCACTTGGTAAGGGAGAGACTGCAGCTTCAGCAACTTGGACAGGAGCACGTTCAGATTCTGCGCTGTTGGATGCGTGAACGCATACTGCTTTCTCTTGGCAATCGCTTAGGTGATTGATTGCTGACGGGATGACTGACAAGAAGTAGGAGGAGGAGGAGCAGAATCATCTGGACCAGCAGAAGATGGAAATGACAGAAAGTTTGCTTCGGCTGAGGCAGTGGCGGATCCAGAGCCTGGTCTTAGGAAGGGCACTTCCCCGACAATAGGAGATTATGGGGCCCCGGTGTCCCCACCCACCCTCAAGCCACACCCACACACAGCCTCACCCATATTTCGTGCCCATACCTCTTACATCCAGTGACGTCTCCTTTGATGTAGATGTTCTCTTTCTTCATCTTCTCCATTCAGACCAGACCACCATGATGATTTCTTTCAGCCATCTCTCATCTCTGCAGAGTTTGACAGACAGACAGACAGACATCTTAGTTTCCTACTTTTCCTCTAACCTTCTGGGGGGGTTTGCTCTGGTAGGCAGATGGTAGCGGTGGCAGTATAGAGGCTCAGGAGAATTCACACAACAGCAATGTCCATAAACCCCACCTCCCACAAAGGATCCCCAAACACTGCAGGCGTCTTGGTGCCTGTTCACACAGTCTCTCACATCCGTGGTCAGTACTACACCTTGTCATGGGGTGGGTTTGTCCAAGTTCAAGCAAGTTAGACAGGCCACGTGTCGGCCTGGACAAGGGATTGGCTCCGGCCACAGGATACCTTCTTTTGGTCCTTTGCTGAGCCTGCAGCAATTGGGCAGTCCTTGTTAGATGAGCGGACTACAGCGCTCAGCCCGACCGAGCGATCAGCCTCCCATACAGCTTCCTGCAGTGAGACAGGAGACCACACTTCATCAGCAGCCCCACAGTCAGTGAGCATCAAACATATATTCACAGCCCTGGGTGTAGCAGGCAGACCACACCCAGCAAGCATAGTGAAGGATTAACTCCTTCCCTACCCAACTAAGGCCAGAGATAACCAACCTGCCAGGATCAGTGTAGACTGACACCAACAACTGAAACCCGTCCACCTGTGGTGGTCCGTGGGGAACAGACACCCACCCTGCTCTTACTCCACCAGGGCCACGACCCCCGGTGGTACGTATCTTCCATCCACTACCACTCCAGACATTCTCTTACACTTCTCAACATCCCATCATGCACCCCCAATACTTAGACGATGTACCGCCCAAAACTATACTGTAGAAACAGAGAAACCCCCTGAAAATACTAGTTACACACAGATAGTGCCCCCCTTGAATAATTATTGAAACAATGCCCTAAAAAATAACTGCACCCAGCAAATAGTGTCCCTGACACTAATAGTGTAACCATAATGTCCCCCAAAAATAACTGTGCTAAGCTGATACTGATGCTGTGCCAGGGTGCCCCCACAGTAATAGTGCTCCCCAAAATCCCAACAATAGTAATAATTCTGTGCCAGAGTGCACTTAGTAGTTATAGTGCTCCTACAGTGCCCCCAACAGTAATTGTGTCCCAGAAGTAATAATGCTCCCATAGTCCCCTAGTTGTAATAAAGCCCCCTAATGTACGCCAGTACAAAAAAATGCTCTGCTGTGTGGCAGTAAAAAAAACAAAAACCTCCTTTTAGTGCCCCCAGTTAATGTCCCCAGAGTGCTTCATTTGATCTAATGACCCATACTGTGTGCTATTACAAAAACACTTAGTGCCCCCAGTTGAGCTAAGGTGCCCATAGTGCCCCTATAATTTGTGCCAGTATTAAATAATCCTATATAGTGCCCCCAGAAGATGCCCCATAGTGCTCCTCCCCATCCTATATAGTGCCCAAGAAGATGCCCCATAGTGCTCCTCCCCATCCTATATAGTGCCCCCAGAAGATGCCCCCATAGTGCTCCTCCCCATCCTAGATAGTGCCCCCATAAGATGCCCCTATCGTGCTCCTCCCCCATTCCCATAGTGCCCTTCATAATGTGCCTTCCTCTCCTCAGGACCATAAACCTTCCAATGAACGAGGTACTGGAGAGAACCGCGGACAACACGAGAATTCACAATCCTAGAGACCTGAAATTCAAGATTCCCATCAACCATAATCGGAGGAGGAGGCAAAGGCGAGGGTACAATGGGTTGAACATAAGGTTTTAATAAGGACTTATGAAAAACATTATGGATCTTCCAAGTCTGAGGAAGATCAAGATGGTAGGCAACAGGATTGACGACAGACAGGATTTTGTAAGGCCCAATAAACTTAGGACCCAACTTCCAGGAGGGAACCTTCAATTTAATATTCTTGGTAGACAACCACACCAGATCACCAACATTCAGTTCCGGACCAGGCACACGTCTCTTATCTGCCACACGCTTATATCTCTCACTCATGCTCTTTAGATTATCCTGAATCTTTTGTCAAATAGATGACAAAGACGAGGAGAATCTGTCCTCATCAGGTAAACCAGAAGACCCCTCTCCCGAGAAAGTCCCAAACTGCGGATGACATGCAACTTGACAACGTGATCAATAAATGCCTGCGCCAGCGTCTTAGCATTGGGCAAACCAGGAAAAGGGATGAAATGCACCATTTTGCTAAAACGGTCCACCACCACCAGAATCACAGTCTTCCCCGAGGAATGAGGCAGGTCCGTTATGAAGTCCATAGACAGATGTGTCCAAGGACGAGAAGGAATGGGTAAGGGAATGGGTAAGGGAAGGAAAGGATCTGATGGCCGTGAATGAGGGACTTTGGCACAAGCGCAAGTCTCGCAGGCTGCCACAAAACCCTCAACCGACTTACGAAACGCAGGCCACCAGAATCTCCGAGCAATGAGATCCACTGTGGCTCTTGCCCCCGGGTGCCCAGCAAGGACCGTATCGTGGTGTTCCTTAAAAATCTTGTTTCTTAAAGCGAGAGGCACAAACAACCTCCCAGGAGGACAAAGATCAGGAGCCTCTGACTTGGCTGCCTGCACCTCTGCCTCCAATTCAGGAAAAAGAGCAGAGACCACCACACCTTCAGCCAAAATGGGACCCGGGTCTTCAGAATTCCCACCTCCCGGAAAACAATGTGACAGGGCATCTGCCTTCACATTCTTAACCCCAGGGCGGAACGTGACAACAAAATTAAACCTTGAAAATAACAAAGACCATCTGGCCTGTCTCGGGTTCAGACGCTTGGCTGACTCCAAGTAGGCCATATTTTATGGTCAGTAAACACGGTAATAGGGTGTCTGGCTCCCTCTAGCCAATGGCGCCATTCCTCAAAAGCCAACTTGATGGCCAACAATTCCCTATCTCCCACATCGTAATTTCTCTCTGCGGAGGAGAGTTTCTTCGAGAAGAAGGCACAAGTTCGCCATTTGGCAGGAGAGGAACCCTGAGACAAGACCGCACCCACACCCACCTCAGAAGCATCAACCTCAACTATGAAGGGTAGAGAAATATCAGGTTGTACCAAGATGGGAGTGGAAGCAAAACTCTCCTTGATATTAGAAAAGTCCTTACGCGCCTCTACCGACCAGGAAGAAAAATCTACCCCCTTTCTGGTCATATCAGTGAGTGGTTTAACAATTGAGGAATAATTCAAAATAAACTTCCTGTAATAATTGGCAAAGCCCAAAAAACGCATCAGCGCCTTCTGATTCTCAGAAAGCTCCCACTCAAGCACAGCGCGGACCTTCTCGGGGTCCATGCGAAAACCAGAAGCGGAGAGAAGAAACCCCAGAAATTGAATTTCTGGAACCGCAAACACACATTTTTCCAGTTTCGCGTATAATTTATTCTCCCGCAGGATGAGCAAGACCTGACGTAAGTGTTCCTTATGAGTTTTGAAATCAGGAGAAAAAATCAAAATGTCATCTAGATACACTAATACAAATTTTCCCATTAAATGATAAAAAATGCTGTTCAAGAAATGCTGAAAAATGGCTGGGGCATTCATCAAACCAAAAGGCATAACCAAATTCTCAAAATGGCCCTCAGGGGTATTGAAGGCCGTCTTCCATTCGTCTCCTTCTCTGACCCTGACCAGGTTGTATGCCCCTCTTCTAATTTGGAAAAGACTTTAGCCCCAACAATCTGGTTAAACAGGTCCGGGATCAGAGGAAGCGGATAAGGGTCACGAATAGTGATACTGTTCAGCTCCCTGAAACCCAGACAAGGTCTTAAAGAACCATCTTTATTCTTAACAAAGAAAAAAGCAGCGGCAACAGGTGACTTCGAGGGTCGTATGTGTCCTTTTCTCAGACTCTCAGAGATATAAGCACGCATAGCGACCCTTTCAGGTTGGGAGAGATTGTATAAACGAGATTTAGGCAGCTTGGCGCCTGGGGTGAGATTAATAGGGCACTCGTACTCCCTGTGCGGGGGCAAATCCTGAACTCCACTCTCAGAGAAGACATCCGAAAATTCAGAGAGAAAAGGTGGTACAGTCTTAGTAGAAACCTCAGAAATAGATGTCGTGAGGCAATTCTCTCTGCAAAAGTCACTCCAACCATTTATTTGCCTCGCTTGCCAATCAATGGTGGGGTTATGTTTAGTGAGCCAGGGTAGCCCCAACACAAGAGGAGTAGGTAATCCGCTAAGGACGAAACATGACACATCCTCAACATGAGCATCATTCACAATTAAACGAATATTGTGAACTATGCCCTTTAATGATTTCTGAGAAAGTGGAGCGGAATCAATAGCAAAAACAGGAATATCCTTTCCCAAAGTGCATACCTGGAAACCATGAGTTATCGCAAAATGATTATCAATGAGATTGACAGCTGCTCCACTACCTACAAAAATCTCACAAAAAATGTTCTTGCTCTCTAGCACCACCCTGGCAGGCAGGACAAAACGGGAACTACAAGCAAACGGAAAACCTTCAATTTCCGCCTCAACCCTGCCAATAGTAACAGATGGAACATTTTTAAAAGATTTTTTTCCTTTTTGTTTCTTTATTACTCCCAGAAAACTGCCTGAATCTCCTAGAGGGACAAACATTTGCCAAATGATTTATACCTCCACAACAAAAACAAACCTTCCCATGCGGGCTGAATCTATTGTCAGAGGCAATCAACCCCAACTGCATGGGCTCCTGCTCAAAAGGGGCTGACAGCGACTGAGACCCCTGCGCACAGAATGAGACCGCTGCACTGTCCTGGGACTGAGTATAACAGGAAGGAGAGATCTCTCCTCTCTCTCTAAGACACCTGTCAATACGAACGGCCTGAGACATAGCAGAGTCCAAGGAGATAGGCCTCTCATGAAAGGCAAATGCATCTTTCAATCCCTCTGAAAGACCATGGCAAAATTGACTTCGGAGTGCAGCATCATTCCAACCAGTATCAGCTGCCCATCTCCGAAATTCTGAGCAGTATATCTCTGTGGATTGTTTACCCTGGCATAACAGACATAGTCTAGACTCAGCCAAAGCAACACGATCCGGATCATCATATATCTGACCCAGGGCTAAAAAGAATTCATCCACTGAACGGAGGGGCCGTGCCCCCACCGGCAGCGAAAAGACCCACGACTGAGCGTTACCCCTGAGCAGCGATATAATGATCCCCACCCTCCGTTCCTCATCACCAGAGGAGTGGGGAAGAAGGCGAAAATGGAGTTTGCAAGCCTCTCTGAAACGCACAAAATTCTCACTACCCCCGGAGAACGTATCCGGGAGCGAGATCTTAGGCTCAGAACAAGCTCCATGAACGCAAGCTGAACCGGTCACTAGAAACTGAGAAAGAGTCTTACGGAGATCAGCTACCTCCAATGAAAGACCCTGGAAGCGTTCAGTAAAAAGTGAAACTGGATCCATGCTTGAGACGGTTTTGGCGGTTTATAATGTCACGGAAAGCTGTACAGGAAACAAGACAATGCAAAATGAATATATGACTCACTGGATCCAAAGCTAAGGAACAAAAGGGAGACCCCTGCATAAGACCTGGCACTCTCCCTGACTGCTCAGCCTATGCAAACACCCCAATGGTGGATGATCGCATATCCTCGTACCTCAACTATATGACACCTGAACACCCTACAATAGTGAGGGGACACGACCACCGGCTCCCTACACTAGACACGGAGGGAGTCAGGGTCACCTGGGATCCAGCAAACAGAAAATCACAAATGAATGTACAGCACTTATCTTGTAGAAGACTGGGAAATAGGATCAGCATGCACACACACTCCAGGAAGTTGTATAAACCGCACACTACTGAATTATGGGGAGAAATTTAAAGGGATGCAATCAGTCCAACTACAAGACAGCTGAGAGAGGCTAACGAGATGAGGAACTGAAAACCAAAACAAAGAAAGCTCAAGGAGGAGGTTCTGAAAGGCATCTGTCAGAGCTTTTCAGATGTCTGGTTGTGACATACACCCCTATACGCTTTCACCAGAAATAACTGCATCAGTGCAGTGCGTATATATATGTTTATGAAATACGACCCTATACGCTTTCACTAGAAATAACTGCAACAGTGCAGTGCGTATCTATTTTTCATATTGTACTGAAATACGCCCCTATACGCTTTCAACAGAAATAACTGAAGAAGTGAACTGAGAATATATTTTTCTTGTTGTACTGAACTACGCCCCTATATGCTTTCACAAGAAATAACTGCAACAGTGCAGTGCGTGTATATTTTTATTGTTGTACTGAAATATGCCCCTATCAGCTTTCAAAAGAAATAGATGCAGAAGTGAAATGCGTATATATTTTTCTTGTCGTATCGAATAAGATACTAAGATATAAGCCACTAAAAGCTTTTAAACACTTGCAGCCCAATAACAAAAAGCTGGAATATCTGTAAAGAATAAATCAAGGCAACTGGACGTACTGTAGATTTATTGAAAACGTTTCACTCGTTCTTCTAACGAGCTTTCTCAATTCTGAGTGACTGTACAAGAATTCTCTGGGAATAAATATGTAACTGAATCAACATCTGGTAATTATACCTAGCATGGGGTCAGAGGTCATTATATCCAGCATGGGGTCAAAGGTGTTAATTCCATTATCCTAATTGGAGTCAATAGGTGATAATGACCTCCCAGAAAAAGGTGTCAAGACAGCATTGTATGTGGCAGACAATAGCTGTCTAACCCCCCCGCCTCTATTCAAGCTTGGCTTCTCCATTTTTACGTAGATGGCCTCCTTCACACCTCGTTTGTACCAATCAGCCTCCTTATCCAAAACACGTACTTGACTGTCTTCAAAGGTGTGACCTGTTCCTTTTAGATGTAAGTACACGGCTGAATCTTGACCAGTGGTTTTGGCTCTTCTATGCTGAGCCATACGCTGATGTAGTTGTTGTTTTGTTTCGCCGATATACAGTTCTGAGCCTTCCTCATTGCACTGGACTGCGTAGACAATGTTGTCCATCTTGTGTTTAGGCGTTGGGTCTTTGAGGTGAACCAGTTGTTGCCTCAGTGTGTTGCTGGGTTTAAAGCAGACAGGGATGTGATGTTTATAAAAAATCCTTTTGAGTCTCTCAGACACCCCAGCTACATATGGGATAACCATATTCTTGAAAAATAAGCTGGAATTACAGAGCCGTCTAATGACTATTTGGATCCCCAAATAATTGTTCCCTGCACTTGTAAATCACTTTCCTGTCAATGTCCCTAGCGCCTTCTGACGTCTCTCCATGCACTAAGATGCTGTGAAATGATTCCTATCCTTTCCCTGGACTTATAAATCATTTTTTCTGTCTTTTTTTCCACAATCATTTTTCCACTTGCTGTCCCTAGCGCCTTCACCCGTCTGTCCCTGCACTCTGAACGCTGGAAAATGGGAGAATCTAAAATGGCTGCTGCATTTATAGGGTTGTGACATCACAGGGCTGGCTGGCTGCTGATTGGCTGCATGCAGGCATGTCAATCTGTGCGATACCGCCTTCCCAAAGTTCCTTGCCCCATGACCTCAGTCCTCACACGTGTAGCCGCCATTTTAAGAAAATTGCGATTCGTTACCACGAAGCGCAAGGAAATTCTCATTCGTTGCGAATCAAATTTTTCCTGAAATTAGGATAGAATTCAACTTCGTCAGCTTCGATTCACTCATCTCTACTGTTGGCAGTTACATGATTGACAAAAATCCTGTTGAAAAAATTTGGGCCGGGCTGTGTTTATTGCGAACATTCTAAAATCAAATTTTTATTATGAATATCAGCACTTCGAGAATTTGCGAAGATGTAGAATATAGTGCTATATATTCGTAATCACAAATATTCTAGATTCTTGCTTGTGGGCCAATGAGAAGGCTGCAATGTCTTTGTCAGAGCTTAGCAACATCCCTAGCAACCAATAGGAACCTTGCCTACCCCTTACTATATAGGAACCTCCCCAGCAGCCATTTCCTGCAGTTTTTTGCAGTTGTGAGAGAGCAGTGTTATAGCTGTGCTCTGTGCTTTGCTGAGTCATTCAATTACATTAGATAGTTAGTTCATATATATATATATAATACAGATAGTGGGAGACAGTCAGTGTAGGTTAGATAGTGATATAGTTAGGGTGGGCAGACGTCCGGTTTTAGTCCGGACAGTCCGGTTTTCTGGCTCCCTGTCCTCTGGGATGTCAACCCTTTCAGTAGCTCATGCTCAGACAGCAGCACTGCGCTGTCTAAGCGTGAGCTGCAGCAACTAAATGAGGCTTCTCTCACTAGACTCCCTGTGGCTGACTGAGGCTGCCCCCAGCTCACCTTCCATTCAGAAACTTCTTCCCTCTCCTCCCCCCGTTTTTTTCCAGGGCGGCGATGAGGGCATGGCTTTACGGAGGTGGGGGCGTGGCTTTACATGGTTTATCGGTGTGGGGGCCTGACCTGTGAGGTCCGGCTTTCTAGGGTGAAGCCAGTGGCCACCCTAGATATAGTGTAGATGATAGGTTCCAGTGCAGGGTGTTAGATAGTGTGATAGGAATTACTGTAATAGGGATTAGTGTCTTTGTCTGGCAGGAAAATGGAAGTGCAATGTGCATGTGAGAGCTATTTCTCTGCTGTCCATACATACATGCTACAGACATAGTGCTGTGATGTCACAACAATACTTAGTGCACCAATCACTAATATATAGTCAGACCTGCTAAAATGTGAAGTTGCATGTATTGCGCCCAAAAATATGCGCATCATTAGGGACGATTTGCGCAGTCGCGAATATCACTCTAACGGCATATAAAGCTATTGATCTGGCATGCATGCGAAATGCAATCAAAAACAGTGCTGTAATGTAAAATTACTTACAGTGATCAGGAGTTCTTTCTCACAGTCACGAAAGTTGCTGCCAACCATTTTCTTCAGTCTCAGGAATATTTTAGCAGCTTGAAAAATGTAGCAAAAGTGAGCCACACCTGTATTGCGCGCGCAATACGTGCATATTACATTGCTGATTTTCGCAATCAAGAAAATAATGACTGGAGATCACCAGTGGCGTCTCTAGCTTTCAAATTTTGGGGGGGCAAACTGGGGGCCAGGACAAAAGTAGGGGGGCAGCTATAACAACGATACAGTTACACAAGTATGCTGTAGAAATGCTGCGATACTTTACCCAATACCTAAAACTGCAAACGGGAAGAAAAACACCAATCACTCAGATTTCAACATGTCCTAGCTGCCTGGGCATGCTGGAATTACTACAATTGACCCTTATTACAATCGTACCTTTCTCTAGTGTGTCCCTCGTCCAGATAATGAAAAAACACTTATTAAACTTATGCAAATGATCTTCTGAAGGTGCGACGGACGTCACGAGCGGCACCAGAGGACGGCGGGCTGGGAACTGGACCGCACCTGCGCACTGCTCTGCCCATTATGGGGAGAGGAACAGCTTTTCATATTGCGCATGCGCCGGCCAACTAAAGACAGCCGGCCGGCGCATGCGCTATATGAAAGGATGTTCCTCTGCCCATAATGGGCAGAGCAGTGCGCAGGTGCGGGCCAGTTCCCAGCCCGCTGTCCTCTGGTGCCGCTCGTGACGTCCGTCGGCTGGAGGTGTTTTTTTCTGGGCACATCGCCCAGTAACGCCGCCCCTGGGCACCTTCAGAAGATCATTTGCATAAGTTTAATAAGTGTTTTTTCATTATCTGGACGAGGGACACACAAGAGAAAGGCAAAGGTACGATTGTAATAAGGGTCAAAGAGTCTATAACCTGATCTGAGCGGTCTAAAACGCTCAGATTAGGTGAAAGACTCCCTTTAACAAAAATAGAGGCACAAAGGAAATGGCGGAAAATTGTGTGCAAATATTACTCCTAAATAACTGCAGTGTAAGGAATATCTTCAGTTTTATACATACCTTTGCAGTCTTCCCTTCTTTTCTGCAGGGGGGCATCAAGCTCTCATGGGCTCGCCACCCTGAAGCTGAGCCTCACCCACTGCCCTTTCACGATACAAGAGTTCGTGTCACAGGGTTTTTTTATCTTGTGTTCTTAGGACCTTCAGCATTGATAAAAATAAAAAAAAGTCAATAATATATATATATACACACACACACTTGAATAGCGTATCCCTGTTTACAGTAGAAGAGCAGGGGTTCCTGTCAAAATGATAGAATAACATTAAAGTGCAGAGACTCCTAAGTGCAAAAGGTGTGCCAACTCTAGCTGGGCCTGTGGCCATCAGCACTGCAGTATAGTATAACTATCAGTATATTATGACAGTTCGCCTGTGAGATCCAGGTTCTGCCACCGATCTCGAGGTGCAGTGAGAATGCAGGACGTATGCATACGTCCAGTTGTGTGAACATTGCAGCTGCAAGGACATATACATACGTCCTGAAGCGGGAAGGGGTTAAAGGGTTTTTCCTATCTCTTTAAGTTATATATATCCACAGTATATGTGATACCAAGCAGATAGGTGGGAGTCTGACTGCTGGAACCCCTGCCGATCCTAAGAATGTAGACATGCATAGGGAATGGCTGGAGTGGTGGACACGCAGGTGCAGTCCCCACTATTCACTCCAGGCACAATTATGTCCCATTCTCAGGATTGGTGGGGGCCACAGCGGTTAGACTTCCATCTGCTGCTTTAGCTTATAGAGCAGTGGTCTCCAAACTGTGGAGCTCCAGATATTGCAAAACTACAACTCCCAGCATGCCTGGAGGGGACAGCCAACAGGAGTTGTAGTTTACTGAGGGCAGTGATGCGGCTGAATTCAGGAAAGCGCCCGCAGCTGCTGACCGAAGCTCCTAGCATTAAGTAATGCTGAGAGCATCAGATCATTAGGATCTGTGGGTGACACTTATGGAGGGGGATCTGTGGGTGACACTTATGGAGGGGGATCTGTGGGTGACACTTATGAAGGGGGATCTGTGGGTGACACTTATGGAGGGGGATCTGTGGGTGACACTTATGGAGGGGGATCTGTGGGTGACACTTATGGAGGGGGATCTGTGGGTGACACTTATGGAGGGGGATCTGTGGGTGACACACCGTTTATAGCATCTTATGCGATATGTGTCATCCACAGATCCACCCCATATCAGTGTCATACCGGGATCCCTCTCCCTATAAGGCCCCATTCACACATCCGAAATTTGCATAATGGAATTGTGGACCCATTCATTTCTATAGGGCAACACGACATGCTGGCGGATACGGAAATGTGGACACGCACTTCCGGGTCCGCAATTCCGTTCCCGAAAAAAATGCGAGACCCGCAAATTGCTGCTGTTACGGATGTCTGAATGGAGCCTAACAGTGTCAGCCACAGAGTGGCACAGATCCCCCCCCATAATCGTGTCATCTACAGATCCCCCCCCATAATCGTGTCATCTACAGATTCCCCCCCCCCCCATAACAGTGTCATGACATCCACAGACCCCCAAACCCCATCCCTATAACACTATAAGAGTATCATCCACAGATCCCTCCCCCCTATAACAGTGTAATGACTCATGACATCCACAGACCACAGATCACCCTCCCACCGCTCACATTTGAACATGATTTCTCTAAACGGTAAAGTAGTAAACACTGTAATCATCCAGGCTGCTCTGACAGTAACTTTAAAGGGGTTCTACACTTTCATTTAACTGATGATCTATACTCTGGATAGATCATCAGCTTCTGATCGGCGGGGGTCTGCCGCGGCCTTCTCACTGTTTACCGCCGGCCCACTGACGTCTCGACTAGTATCAACTAGCCTGAGCGCGGCTAAGCTCTGTTCACTTGAATGGAGCTTCGCTGCGTCTACGCTAGTTAATACTAGTTGTAACTCGTGACATCACTGGGCCGGTAAACAGTGAGAAGGCTGCGGCGCTACTGGAGCGCCAGTGCCTTTTCCTTCTCAAGCAGCTGATCGGCGGGGGTCCCAGGGGTCGGATCCCTGCTGATCAGATGCTGATGATCTATCCAGAGAACAGATCATCAGTTAAATGAAAGTGCAGAACCCCTTTAACTTTTAAATCAGGAAGATTCAGGGAATCAGGGGCAGCCGCCATCCAGCTCTCCTCTCAGACTCAGTCAGAACTCAGATCTAATCTAATAGAAATATAGAAAGAGACTTAGTCCACGTGCCACGTCCACTAAGTCACTAGTAATTTGTACCTTATGACTCCTGCTACACACCTTCACCTGTTCTCTTCACCACTAGGTCTGGTCTCTTTGGTCAGTCAGTCAGTCTCAGTCCAGTCTGTCTGTTTGATATATCAATCGTGTAGGTTAAGGTGGGCCACGCCGACTCCATCCACACCACTCTGTCTGTCTCTAGTCTGGGCCTGGCTGGCTCAAGCAGGTTAGACTACAGGCAGTGGGCGGGCTGCTCATGGTGACGTCACGCGCCGGAGGAGGACGAGCGCCGCCCACACTGCTGCCAGTCAGACCCAGACGGCGACGCCTAATGAATTAATCTAATTAGTGACTCAGCAGCTGAGCCTGAGGGTCGACTAGCGCTAGCGGCAAGAAGCTGAGATGATTTATGCACAGCACCTCCAGCCAGGCTGTCTGCAGTGCCACTGAGTCTGAGGTCTGACTCAACTCGTCAGGGCCTGGGGGCGGGGCTAGGGGCGGGGCTAAGGACGCGGCGCGGCGGCGGTGGGTGGAGTCGGAGAGAGTCAGTGAGACCACAGAAGAAGAGAGTAAGGGTCCATTCACACGTCCTGTTTTTTTTCATCCTGAAAAACGGTCCGTTTTTTGCGGATCCGTTGTTCCTGAAAATGTTTCCGTATGTCATCCGTATGTCATCCATTTTTTGCGGATCCGCAAAAAACGGGAACATGTATACATTTCAATAATCAAATAAAGTTGTTTGGATTTCTTTGAAAAAAAAAAAAAAAAATTGTTATGTGTTTCCAGGAACGGAATCCGCAAAAAACGGATGACATACGGAATGACATCCGAATGTCATCCGTTTTTTGCGGATCCATTGACTTTGTATTGTACCAGGATCCGATTTTTCAGGACAAGAATAGGACATGTTTTATATTTAAACGGACATGCGGAACGGAACAACGGAAACGGACAGCACACATTGTGCTGTCCGATTTTTTCCAGGACCCATTAAAAATGAATGGGTCCAGATCTGGTCCTGATCTGTTCCTGAAAAAACGGAACAGATCAGGAAAGAAAAAACGGACGTGTGAATGGACTGAGACCGCAAGTGAGTGAATGTCCGATACCCGGTGGCCGGTACAGTCAGTGCACAGCAGCACAGCAGGCACGACGCAGCAGGCCAGCAGCAGCACATGTCACACAACTCACAGACAACTAGTAGTGCCAAAATGAATGGGGGCATTTTAGATGGGGGGGCACAGCTTGATGTAGGGGGGCCGTGGCCCCCTCTGGCCCCCCCCCCTGGCGACGCCACTGGAGATCACGAATTCTAGAATTAACTAAACGAATATCGCGAAAAAGAATACTGCCTATGCTGCTGATCACTACTTATACATACCCCACCCATTTTAGGCCTAGGACAGACCAGATTTGTCAGGACTGTCGTACAAATTCAGGACTGCATGCAAGTGACGCCAGATGAGACTCGCTGGATCCCATGTGGACAGGAGCTGAGTTTTCATTCCTGTGAAAATAACATCTACGGCCTAGAGAATCTGATGTCCTGTCCAGACTGGACATGCTGTAGCATCCAGTAAGTCTCATGGGGAAGGGGGGGGGGGTCACATGATCTAAATGCCAACAGTTACTGAAAATACATCAGTAAATTGATATACAGTGGATATAAAAAGTCTACACACCCCTGTTAAAATGTCAGGTTTCTGTGCTGTAATGAGACAAAGATAAATCATTTCAGAACTTTTTTCACTTTTAATGTGACCTATAAACTGTACGACTCAATTAAAAAACTAACTGAAATATTTTAGGTGGAGGGTAGAAAACCAAAAAAACTAAAATAATGTGGTTGCATAATTGTGCACACACCCTTAAAACTGGGGATATAGCTGTGTTCAGAATTAAGCAATATCATTCAAAATCCTGTTGAATAGCAGTCAGCATACACCGGCCATCATAGTGCCTCTGATTAACCCCAAATAAAGTGCAGCTGCTCCAGTTGGTCTTTCCTGAAATGTTCTTAGTCGCATCCCACAACAAAAGCCATGGTCTACAGAGAGCTTCCAAAGCATCAGAGGGATCTCATTGTTAGAAGGTATCAGTCAGGAGAAGGGGACATAAGAATTTCCAAGGCATTAGATATACCATGGAACACAGTGGAGACCGTCATCATCAAGTGGAGAAAATATGGCACAACAGTGACATTACCAAGAACTGGACGTCCCTCCAAAATTGATGAAAAGACGAGAAGAAAACTGGTCTGGGAGGCGACCAAGAGGCCTACAGCAACATTACAGGAGCTGCAGGAATATCTGGCAAGTCCTGGCTGTGTGGTACATGTGACAACAATCTCCTGTATTCTTCCTATGTCTCGGCTATGGGGTAGAGTGGCAAGACGAAAGCCTTTCCTTACGAAGAAAAACATCCAAGCCAGACGACAGTTTGCAAAAACACATCTGAAGTCTCCCAAAAACATGTGAGAAAAGGTGTTATGGTCTGATGAAACCAAGGTGGAACTTTTTGGCCATAATTCCAAAAGATATGTTTGGCGCAAAAACAACACTGCACATCACCAAAAGATCACCATCCCCACAGTGACGCATGGTGGTGGCAGCATCATGCCAAGGGGCTGTTTTTCTTCAGCTGGAACTGGGGCCTTAGTTAAGCTCAAGGGAATTATGAACAGTTCCAAATACAAGTCAATATTGGCCCAAAACCTTCAGGCTTCTGCTAGAAAGCTGAGCATGAAGAGGAACTTTCAGCATGACAACGACCCAAAGCATACATCCAAATCAACAAAGGAATGGCTTCACCAGAAGTTTTGGAATGGCCCAGCCAGAGCCCAGACCTGAATCCGATTGACAATCTGTGGGGTGATCTGAAGAGGGCAGTGCACAGGAGATGCCCTCGCAATCTGTGAGGTGACCTGAAGAGGGCCGTGCCCAGGAGATGCCCTCGCAATCTGACAGATTTTGCAAAGAAAAGTGGGCAAATCTTGCCAAGTCAAAATGTGCCATGCTGATAGACTCATACCCAAAAAGACTGAGTGCTGTAATAAAATCAAAAGGTGCTTCAACAAAGTATTAGTGTAAGGGTGTGCACACTTATGCAACCATATTATTTTATTTATATATTTTTTCTTTCCTCTACCTAAAAGATTTCAGTTTGTTTTTCAATTGAGTCGTACAGTTTATAGGTCACATTAAAGGTGGAAAAAGTTCTGAAATCATTTATCTTTGTCTCATTTTTTTACATCACAAAAACCTGACATTTTAACAGGGGTGTGTAGACTTTTTATATCCACTGTATTTTTGTTAATTACTTAGACCAGCTCACTTATAAATGAGAAGACACGTTTTCTTTATGAGAGTGCCTCTGCCTGTCTGCAGTCACCACTAGGGGGAGCTTACTGCATACGGTTTATACAATGTGCTCAATTTATAAAACTGTATACAACAAGCTCCCTCTAGTGGCGGCTGCAGGCAGAATAGATTTTATCATTTGGCTTTATGCAGGGGATTTGGAGCTCTGTACCAGAAAAAAATCTATTGAGTTTACCCCACTAAATAAAAGAGGTCTGTAGCCCCTGGCAATCAGCAGTGCCATTTTTAAGGAAGGTTCTGCCCCCACCTTACACAACTCTCACTCCCTCAGCTCTGTGATACTGTGATAGCCTTCCTTGCACACTGTTTTTTTCTTCATTTTTTTTTTAAGAACCAAAGTCAATGCTTTGCTTTTATGCCTAGAGTTATGCAATACATTGAATTTTGGAGTCTCCGGATGGGCGCACTCTATTTAATGTGAGAAAATGAAGCCGGTGGCATTATCATGCATTTTGTCCCCTTTATAACACAAAATTGTGCCCTGATCAAAAGAGCCTATCACTGGGTGTGTGCGCTGAGGAGGATTTACAGAGTGCACTTCACAGAAATCACACACCAACGGGATATGGAGCAAACTAATGAACCCGAAGCCTAGGCAGGGTGCATGACCCCTAAACTGCCTGCGTCAGTTATGTAGACATATGCATGTAAACCGTACAGGATCATATATTCCATGTGCATACAGGAGTGCGACTTGTACATTATCTTAACTCATGAGTCACGGCTGCAGGACTAAAGCCAAATAACAAACTCAGCTCTGCTAAATCTGTGCTCTTAAGATTACAATTGCATTCATTCCTTAATTTAAGTGTTCCACCAATTCCTCTGTGTATGTACGGTAGGTCAGAATACTGGAGACAGCCCAAGCTTTTTTGTATGTGGTTTGATGATCAGGATGTGGAGGTTGGTGGGGGGTTGGGGAATGAGATCTTCTGACCAGGGGTAAATTGAGGGTGTGCAGGACCTCACAGTAGTCACAATTGAGACCGGGTCTCTAAGCCAGGTGGACCCACAGGGCTCCTCTTGCCAGTGGTGCACTGCCAATTACCGTATTTTTACACTTTATAAGACGCCATGCATAGTGACTACTAGTGTTCACTAGTATGCAGGTGTCATGGGGAGCGGTGAGTAAAGCACTGTACTCACCCCTTCTCCCTGGTATTCTTCGGGCTGCACTGCACTGTCCTGACTGCGTACAGCATCGGGACGTAGTGCGCACACTATGACCTGACGTCATACGCAGTCAGGTCACAGTGCGGTGTAGGCACAGAGAAGACCAGGGAGCATGACTGTACGAGAAACCGCCAGACCTGCAGAGATGCAGTGGAGCAGAAGAGGTAAGTGCATTTATTTATTTTGGGTTTGATCTGAGGTCTGATGGGGGTCTCATCTAAGATCTGATATCAGGCCTGACAATGTGGCCAGGTGAGGCGATCACCTCAGGCAGCACCAGGTAGGGGAAAGAGGGGGGGGGCAGCGGAAGGGCCATGGGCAATGAGCGATTTCATTATGGCAAAGGGGTTAGGTTAAGAAATTGGCATTGGGGAGACGCCATTTCAGTTTTTGCTTCAGGCAGCAGAAAGGCTAGATGCACCCCTGCATGGAGGTCTAAAAGGGGTCTGATCTGAGGTCTGATATGGGGGTCTGATCTGAGGATCTTATATGGGGTCTCATATGGGGGGTTATAACATGAAGGTCAGATGACGGTCTCATCTGAGGTTTGATGTGGGGGTCAGATCTGAGGTTCTGATATGGGGGTCTGAGGATTTGATATGAAGGTCTGATTTCAGAATCTGTTATGGGGGTCTGATCTGAGGACTGATATGGGGGCCTGATCTGATGATCTAATATGGGGGTCTCATCTGAGAAACTGATATAGGGGTCTGATGTGAGGTCTGATATGGGGGTCTGATTGATGGTCGGGTGGGGGTCTGATTTGAGGTCTGATCTGAGGATCTGATATATGAGATCTGATATGAGAGTATGATCTGAAGATCTGATATGGGAGTCTGATTTGAGGTCTGATATGAGAGTATGATCTGAGGTGTGATATGGGGGTCTGATCTGAAAGGTAAGGGGGTATGTAAGAGGATATTTTTTGTACTGACACACATTATAAGGGGGTATTTTTGGTACTGACACACATTATAAGGGGAGATTTTTGTACTGGTACACATTATAAAGAGAATTATTACTACTGGGGGACTATGGGGAACATAATTACTAGTAATTTTTACTATTGGGGGCACTGTTAACACTTAGGGCACTCTGGCAGATAATTATTTCTATTGGTGGGACTTTGGGGAGTATTATTACTGCAGGGCATCCTGGAATAGTATCAGTTTAACACAAATATTTTGGGTGGACATTATGTCTACACTATTAGTGTCAGGGACACTTTTTTCTGGGCGCAGTTATTTTTGAGGGCACTGTGTGCCAATAATTATTAAAGGGGCACGATCTGTGTGGTACAGGGGGACTGTTTCTGCAGTATAGTACACAGGATAGGGTGTTAAGAAGGTGAGGATGATGGAAAAGTAGGAAACTAAGTTGGCTGGCAAACTCTGCAGAGACAAGAGATGGCTGAAAGAAGTCATCATGGGGGTCTGGTCTGAATGGAGAAGATGAGGAAAGAGAACATCCACATTCTTGCACCAGGGTCCATGAGCCTTTAGCTAGGCCCCTGCCCACTCCTCTCTATATCTATCCCCAAAATACTGCTATAGAGTGCTACAGTGCCATGTAACACCTGAATTATGCATTGCATAAGTACTAGTACCACCACATGGTGCCTAAATAATATTGACTTCCAATGTACAACAGCCAGTGTGTCTTCTTATGTCCTAATGACTAGGAAGCATCCATATGCTACCACCAGTTTGGGCACAAACTCAGAGTCTTCACTTTACTGCCCTGGGCTTAAAGGGGTTATATCAGAAAAAGTTTTTACAGTATCACTTACCCAAAAAATAGGTGATATATATTGAATAGCTGGGGGTTGGACTGCTGGGACCTCCAGTGTTCCAGAGAGCGAGTTCTCTCTGCCCATTCTTCTTGCTAACCTACCAATAGCAGCAGAGAGTGCACAGGGAAGAGAGTAACACATGGCTGCAGAATCAGACTACACAGGATTTGTTTGTAGTCTGTAACCAAGGAAACATATAGGTCAGTATAGGACAAACAGTAGGAGTTTGTTTTCATGCGTCTATGCTACAAAAGCTGCACCTGACTACTGCTTAAAGACGTCGTCCCACGAACAATATTCCACAGTTTCAAACCAGCACCTGGATCTGAATACTTTTGTATGGGAATAAAAATGTATTATAGCTACTGAGTTATTCAATTAAATCTATTTGTAGAGCGCCACCTGCTGTTTGCTCTTTTTATAATTTCTTTGTCCTGCTCAATGAGAAGCACATGGTCAGTTCCACCCTTCAACTGACACCAGCTGCAGCAGAGAGGACATGCCCTCTGGGAAAGAACACAACCCCTAAGCTAACAGCTTGAAATAAATCTAGCAGAACAATTGGAGCAATGAATGGGGAGATCTCTGGATCCATGTGAGGTCCAGGGCTGGTTCTAGATTTGTTACAAAGAGGTTGTCATGTACATTATGTATGATTTTCTTTTCATTACACTGGATAACCCCATTAATTTAATCATTTAATATGTCATCTACAAGGCAGGCAGATTGCCCGGTATAATATATATTGTATATTTTTAGAATAATAACAGAAAATCTGTTTTTACCATTCACTTTTGTGATGTCACAAAACTGTGCCAAAGCTATCCTGCCGACTTGGCCTTGCTTAGTTTGCCCTCTGGTGGCCTCTGCTATAAACTGCAACACTAAGGTAAAGTCATTTATTGAAGAACGTCACACACAAAGATTTGCCACTTAAGTGATTGCAAAATCTATAATCCATTTTTATTTTTATTTTTTTAAAGGATAAATGTAAAATTTTCATTTTTTTCAAGTCCAACGTAAGCCAAGTGTGTAAGGCTGAGTTCACATTAACACACCACTTGCTGTTTTAGGTATGATTATAGGGTAACTAAACCTATATAAAAAATACAAATTTACAAAGGGTAAGCATAGTTTCTCTGCTGCTGCCCCTCTCTGCCATCGCTTTATGATCAGTGGGGGTCTGACCTCTGCACACTCCTGGCCACCCAACTGTGCAGGGAACTGCAGCCGTCCAGATTCACTTTAGGGCTCATGCACACGGCCATAGCCATTTTTGCAATCCTCAAATTGCGGATCCGTGAAACACGTATACTGGCTGTGTTCTCTCCGCATTTTGTAGAACGGAATGCCCGGCCTCCATAGAACTGTCCAGGGATGAGTAAATCTGTACAGTATTAGAATGTATTGGCTCCGATGAGTAAAAGTTATTACTATGCAAAGTCTCGCGAGTGGTACCTTGGAACCGAACCCAAGTTCGGGAAATGGTTTTCTACAGTGTAAATCAGTTTCTGAAGTTATTATGCGAAGTCTCGCGAGACTTCGCAAAGTAATAACTTCGGCTCATCGGAGCCAATACATTCTAATACGTTACGGAGCGCTCGCTCCGTACAGTATTGAAACGAAGTTTCATCCGAAGTCGATTCGCTCATCCCTAGAACTGTCCTATCTTTATCTGTAAAACGGACAAGAATAGGACATGTTCTACTTTTTTTGGGTGTCACGGAATGGACATACGAATGCGGACTGCACATAGCGTCTCAGAATCTTTGGGTTGACATCCGACCTGCAAAAAATGCGGATCGGATGCGGAAAAAATATGGACGTGTGCGTGAGTGAGTCCTTAATGGGGCTCTGCCGAAAAACCTTTAATTGTTATGCAAATGAGGAAAGTACAGTCTTCACAGTTGTCGTATACAGTTTCCCCTTGCTGTGTATGAAGGGCAGTGGGCTCAATAAAGTTCCCTTTAAAGGGGTATTCCCATCATAACAATCACTGTTAAATCTGTTAATGAGTTGACAGTGATCATTTTTGTAAATATATTTGATTAACAAATTCCCACCATTTAGGATAAAATTCTTCCCCACTTACCTCATTGTTGTCATTCGGTCTCCCCTGGTTACGGCCACCGCTCTTCTCCGGAATCCCGGTGGCCGCGCTTGCGCAGAAGACTCCTTCTTTTCTCCCGGCCGGGCTGCTCGCTGTCCTAAACGCACGCGCTGCCGCGCATGCGCGATGGTGACTTC
Source organism: Bufo gargarizans (assembly GCF_014858855.1). Taxonomy (NCBI): domain Eukaryota; kingdom Metazoa; phylum Chordata; class Amphibia; order Anura; family Bufonidae; genus Bufo; species Bufo gargarizans. Next base: position 31,899,204 of record NC_058086.1, read on the forward strand.
TTCCTGGCCTGAATAGTATAGAGCCGCGAACACGCATGCCAGCTCTGTACTATACTGGACAGGAATAAGTCACCATGGCACATGCGCAGCGGTGTGCGCGTTCAGTCCAGTCCCGGCCGGGAGAAGACTTCAATCAAGATGAAGCCCGCCCCCAGCCAGAATCCAGGAAGTGAACGGCGCTGGCAGCAGGTAAGTATGAAAACGCGAAGTGGGCTAACCCTTTTAAGTCTCTGTCTATATAGTTTGCACAATCTTCCCAAATCAACCAAGGGGTTCGACTTGTCTATTTTTATCTTTTGCACTAAATTGATATCTCCACTGTATGCTCAGCGGAATTCAGTCTATCAACAGTCCATGATGGAGAACTTGAAGCTGATTACTCCCACCCACATGCAGTAAAGTCAGGCAGGTGTTGTCTATAGCTGCTTAACTTTCTGTAGAGTCCAGTAACTCCTTCGCTCCATTGCTGGCCCATGTGCTGTCACTTTACTGCATTTTAAGCCTCAGGGCTGAATCCCCGGGAGTTCTTGCTCTGTTTTGCTCCTTCACTCACAACTTTCTCTCCTAGGGGAAGGGGCGGTGCCAGCCCAACCTAGAACCAGTAACCAGGAACTTCTTGCTCTCTCCATACACAGCTCATGGGACATATAAGGCATAGCGTACAGCTCACAAAACCCTGCAGTGGGACACTACACATGTGCCAATGCTGGTCAGTATGGGAGAGGCGTGGAGTTACAGGACAAGACAAGAGGATTCTGCTGATGCACCCTTTAGTGCACTTAAGCCATTCTTTGCAAAGGGATTAGTGTTGATCGTGACGATTCTAATCGCTAATTTTTATCGTGAATATCGGCACTTCGAGAATTTGCAAAGATGTAGAATATAGTGCTATATATTCGTAATTGCGAATATTCTAGATTTTTTTTTACATCAGTAACCTCCCTTCTTGCTTGTGGGCCAATGAGAAGGCTGCAATGTCTTTGTCAGAGCTTAGCAACCCCTTTACTATATAAGAGATTCCCCAGCTGCCATTTTCTGCAGTTTTTTTGCAGTTCTGAGAGAGAGAGCAGTGACATTGCTGTGCTCTGTGCTTTGCTGAGTCATCTGGATCCTTATTCAATTACATTAGATAGTTTGTTAGCTCATATATATAATACAGATAGTTAATGGGAGATAGTCAGTGTAGGTTATATCCTGATATAGTTAGGGTGGCCAGAAGTCCGGTTTTAGGCCGGAGAGTCTGGTTTTCTAGCTCCAGCCATTCAGCACTGCACTGTCTGAGCGTGAGCTGCAGCAACTGACTGAGGCCTCTTTCAGAGGGGCTATGCGGGAAAAGGTGCGGGTGTGGGAACATGCGCGATTTTTCCGTGCGAGTGCAAAACATTGTAATGCGTTTTGCATGCGCGTGAGAAAAATCGGCATGTTTGGTACCCAAACCCGAACTCCTTCACAGAAGTTTGGGCTTGCGATCGGTGTTCTGTAGATTGTATTATTTTTCCTTATAACATGGTTATAAGGGAAAATAATAGCATTCTGAATACAGAATGCATAGTAAAATAGCGCTGGAGGGGTTAAAAAATAAATAAAAATGTAACTCACCTTGATCCACTTGATCGCGCAGCCCGGAATCTCTTCTGTCTTCTTTCTTTGCTGTGTGCAGGAACAGGACCTGTGGTGACGTCACTCCGGTCATCACATGGTCCATCACATGATCCATCACCATGGTAAAATATAATGTGATGGATCATGTGATGACCGGAGTGACGTCACCACAGGTCCTGTGCCTGCACACAGCAAAGAAAGAAGACAGAAGAGATGCCGGCTGCGCGATCAAGTGGATTAAGGTGAGTTAAATTATTTTTTATTTTTTTTAACCCCTCCAGCGCTATTGTACTATGCATTCTGTATTCAGAATGCAATTATTTTCCCTTATAACCATGTTATAAGGGAAAATAATAATGATCGGGTCTCCATCCCGATCGTCTCCTAGCAACCGTGAGTGAAAATCGCACCACATCTGCACTTGCTTGCGGATGCTTGCGATTTTCACGCAACCCTATTCACTTCTATGGGGCCTGCGTTACGTGAAAAACGCACAAAATAGAACATGCTGCGATCTTCACGCAACGCACAAGTGATGCGTGAAAATCACCGCTCATGTGCACAGCCCCATAGAAATGAATGGGTCGGGATCCAGTGCGGGTGTAATGCGTTCAACTCACGCATCGCATCCGCGCGGAATACTCACCCGTGTGAAAGGGGCCTAAGGGTTCTCTCACCCCCAGTCAGTCACTAGAGCCGTCGACATGGCTCCCTGTGGCTGACTGAGGGGGAGAGAAGCACCCTGGGCTGCCCCAAGCTCACCTTCCATTCAGAAACTTCTTCCCTCTCCTCCCCCCATTTTTTTCCCGGACGGCGATGAGGGCATGGCTTCACTGCTTCAGATAAACATGGGCATATGGGAAAGACATGCAAATTTGCAGAATCTGCCTAGTTTTTCAGCTGAAACACTATTTGCATGTTTTTCCCATATGCCCATTGTTATGCAAATTAGTTTACATAACAAAACAGTATAGAAAGGTTATTAAATATAAATGTTAGGACAATTAGAAAACTGAAAATTTGTATGCAGCCCCCTAAGCAGTGAGAGAAGAGTTAGCTGGCATCCCAAAAATACATTTACATTTTTGTCACCCTAATGATAATGATCTAGGTGCGCAGGTCCCCCAAGTCATTCAACAAAAATCAGGCAACTTTGAGGCTTTCTGGCTCTCAGTCAGATGAGAGCTGGTCTTAAATGTCTCATTGCACACAAGGCTGCCATTGTAAGGTATGCTGACTTACCTGTCTCATGGATAGGTTGTTGGCTTGCACATACCTGGCTTTTGGCATATAGCCTTTGTGTGATTGCCTGCTATATGCTGTCGATTGTATATTATAGGTATTGATTTATTTTAAAAATATTCTAGCATCTATAAAAAGAAATTATTAATGATAGATAGAAAAATATTTAAAATAAAAGTTAATTCATGATAGGTAAAATAATAACTATAAAAAAGGTATGAATGATAGCATAATAAGGATAAAGAGAAGCTATATACAATAAGTGAAAAAAGATTATAGGTTTATCTAGTGATAAAAAAAAAATCTAGAATATTTGCGATTGCAAAGATATAGCACTATATTCTAGATCTTCGCTCGCGATGAATATTCACGCTCAACACTACAGTGGAATAGTGGATTGAAGAATCCGACCAGAAGAAAACCTATAACAATCTCTTAGTGTACAATATAACAGGAGGCATATCCAGCAGTATAAAGTACAAAGTGCAGTTTCTGGCACCAGTTGAGGAGATATGGTGGCTGGTTGTGTGGCTGTTTAATGGCACTTGCAGTCAAAAAAAAGTCGAAAGAAGAGACAGAGGGGAGATGAGAGAGACTGCTAAATACATAAAGGGAATCAACTCGGTAAAGGAGGAGAGCAGATTTAAAAGAAGAAAAACTACCACAAGAGGACACAGTTTTAAATTAGAGGGGCAAAGGTTTAAAAGTAATATAAGGAAGTATTACTTTACTAAGAGAGTAGTGGATGCAGGGAATAGCCTTCCCGCAGAAGTGGTAGCTGCAAATACAGTGGAGGAGTTTAAGCATGCATGGGATAGGCATAAGGCCATCCTTCATATAAGATAGGGCCGGGGCTATCCATAGTATTCAGTATATTGGGCAGACTAGATGGGCCAAATGGTTCTTATCTGGCGACACATTCTATGTTTCTATGTTTCTATGTCACTTGGGGATATAGGTGTCCACTGTGTGATACAGGCTTGATGTTTGTCTGGCCGGTGGTTATTCTAGGTGATGGGTGTCTGACCTGTTTTCCCTCATCGGCAGCAGGGTCTGTGAAGCTGAATCTTGCTGGTCACTCTTCCTGGAGTAAGAGTATCACAAGAGAATAGTATCAGGCTCATAGAGTAAGAGTTTAAAGGGGTATTCCGGTTACACAAAGTAGTATCTATGTTACAGGGTTTTACCATGCAAATGGCTCACTTTATCTGTAATAAAAAGACCTTTTTTGGGCAACCAGCCTTTTTCTTATTCAGCATTTTCCATGGACACGACCTGTAGTTTTCTGTGCAGCATGGTTGAGCATGCTCAGTTATTCTCTGCCTCCAAGCTTCCGTAATCTGTTTCCAGCTCATGTGATGTAAGGGAAAGTGCTGTCACAGGGGATTACAGATCAAAACGGTAGAAGAAAGGTAACGATGGACCCCTGAAAGCTGTTTCTGCCCGAGTTAAGACTGACAGTATCGCACAACAGTCACTCCACCCCTCACATTTTTGTAAATATTTTATTCTATCTTTTCCTGGGACAACACTGAAGATCTGACACTTTGATACAATGTACAGCAGTCGGTGTACGGCTTGTATAATAGTGTAAATTTGCTGTGCCCTCAAAATAACTCAACACATTAATGTCTAAACCGCTGGCAACAAAAGTGAGTACAACCCTAAGGCCCCATGCACACGGCCGTGTTTCACAGCCGCCGCAATACAGTAATACACTGGTATGATCTATACCAGTGTATTACTGTACTGTGCCGGCAGCAGGGAGCGCACGGCGTCATAGCAACCAGTGACGCCGTGCGCTCCTGCACTCAGGAGGGATCCAGGCCGCGGTTCCACGGCCCGCACACGGCTGTGAAACACGGCCGTGTGCATGGGGCCAAAGTCAATGGGTCCGTGAAAAAAAACGGAAAACGGCACAACGGCCACGGATGCACACAACGGTCGTGTGCATGAGGCCTAAGTGAAAATGTCCAAATTGGGCCCGATTAACCATTTTCTCTCCCCGGTGTCATGTGACTCATTAGTGTTACAAGGTTTCAGATGTGAATGGTGTATTAAAGTGTCATATCTTCAGTGTTGTCCCATGAAAAAAATATAATAAAATCTTTACAAAAATTTGAGGGGTGTACCCACTTTTGTGAGATACTGTATTGCAGCGCAAAAGTGCAGTTCAGAAAAAAATAGCTTAGGGCTCTTTCACACTTGCGTTCTTGTCTTCTGGCATAGAGTTCCATCGTCGGGGCTCTATGCCCGAAGAATCCTGATCAGTTTTATCCTAATGCATTCTGAATGGAGAGAAATCCGTTCAGGATGCATCAGGATGTCTTCAGTTCCGGAACGGAACGTTTTTTGGCCGGAGAAAATACCGCAGCATGCTGCGCTTTTTGCTCCGGCCAAAAATCCTGAAGACTTGCCGCAAGGCCGGATCCGGAATTAATGCCCATTGAAAGGCATTGATCCGGATCCGGCCTTAAGCTAAACGTCGTTTCGGCGCATTGCCAGATCCGACGTTTAGCTTTTTCTGAATGGTTACCATGGCTGCTGGGACGCTAAAGTCCTGGCAGCCATGGTAAAGTGTAGTGGGGAGCGGGGGAGCAGTATACTTACTGTCCGTGCGGCTCCCGGGGCGCTCCAGAATGACGTCAGAGCGCCCCACGCGCATGGATGACGTGATCGCATGGCACGTCGTCCATGTGCATGGGGCGCTCTGACGTCACTCTGGAGCGCCCTGGGAGCCGCGCGGACTGTAAGTATACCGCTCCCCCGCTCCCCGCTCCTACTATGGCAACCAGGACTTTAATAGCGTCCTGGCTGCCATAGTAACACTGAACGCATTTTGAAGACTGATCCGTCTTCAAATGCTTTCAGTTCACTTGCGTTTTTCCGGATCCGGCGTCTAATTCCGGCAAGTGGAGTACACACCGGATCCGGACAACGCAAGTGTGAAAGAGCCCTTACACAACTTTCAGGATAAGAGGCCGAACTGGATGGACAAATGTCTTTTTTCGGCCTTATATACTATGTTACTATGTTACACAGCCGGAATAACCCTTTAAGCCTATGTTTCCTTCCTCTACACTCTCTACTCTGGATCTCCCCCTTCTGTCAGTAAGTAGAACTAGCGGACTCCTTCCAAGAGGGCAGGAACAGGGTGGGTAGCCCTATTCCTGCCAACCATTGCCAACTTCACCTCCTCTTGCAGGAGTACACGGCAGAGCATAACAGTATATACCATTACATGTGGCACTGACAGGGATGCTCAACCTGCGGCACTCCAGCTGTTTCAAAACTACAACTCCCAGCATGCCCGGATAGTCTACAGCTATCATCCTACAGCAGGGTATGGTGGGAGTTGTAGTTTTACAACAGCTGGAGGGCCGCAGGTTGAGCATCCCATATAGTATATATCGTTGTGTACACAGTATGACCTTAGGCTCATATGTAGACCAGTCATGTAGATATACTGGGAGGATTTACCCTCAGACCTGGATGAGACGGGTTGACATTGACGCCACTCAGTTGGCGCCTGAGTATCTCCAGTCTGTTATGTAATTGCTCCTATGACAGGTTAATAGGTGACGACCGCGGGCAGAAATGACACCGCGGAGGGGAAATTGCTGTTCAAGCGACATAAATTATTTGTGTGTTATTGCCCAGGGTTTGATAAGTAACTGTTCTATATGACCTCTACCGAGCAGCTATAAACCCAGGTTGGACCCGATCATGCTGCATTTTATTTTTTTACAGGGCATCAATTGTATGGGTTGTGCGTGCATCCAAGGGTTGGAAAGTCTTATTTAAACAGTTGCATTAAAGGCGTCTACAATAAATCTCTGCAAGGTAACGACTGAGAAAATATTTGCTTGAGTTCCTGTCTTTTATGGGACTTTCAGTATGGGAAATAAATGTATGTAACAGACTTTGTTTGTCACTTAGCAGCTTTTACTCCTGAAGATGCATGCAATCGGTGAAGCTTTAAAGAGCACCTGCCAGCAGGATCAACTCTATCAAACCAAGGTTGACTCTGCCGATGAAAATGTTACTTGACTTGGTAAGATTGGTTGAGGCGTTGCAAATGGGAGCTTCAGTGCACCTAGTGCGGAGCCTAGCCCCTTGGAGCACCTCAGCTCTTCAGCTTTCCAGTGTCGGGCACAACCCTCTGAAGTGAAGCATAAATCTGCATAAAGAATGGAAGTCTTTTTCGTGGGAACGCCACAGCTGATTTCCACAAGACAGGGGTCATTTTTGTCAGTAGGATGAACCCCGCCGGGTATTATACCTGATTTAATAGGGTCGATCCTGCTCTTTAAGGTTAACAAGTTGAATTTTTATTTAATTGGGTTATGAGAGTCAATTCAGGTTTGGAATTTTGTAATATATACCAGGTTTTGAAAATAGTTGAAGCCACAGTTTCACTCGTTTTGGTCTACAATTTTTGATTTAGGCCCCTTAATACCATATGTTTGGTCCACATCCGATCCACATTTTTTGTGGATCAGATGGAGACACATTCATTTCAATGGGGCCACAAAAAATGTCTGTTCCACAGTCCATTTACCAAATGATTCCTGTGGAGGTTAGAAACAGCAATGCAGAAAGATGGACATGACCCAAGAAAATATAAGCAGATGCTGGAGAACAATTCTACAGCAAAAAATGAGCACAGTGCAAAAGTGAAATTTTTAAGAATTTATCTAAGGTTAGGAATAAAAGATTCTGCAATGTTTTTCGGAAACAGAGCCACTCTTGTCCATGGTCAATGTCTAGTATTGCAGCTCTGCTCTGTCGAATTTACCGCCAATGGATAAAAATTTGAGATGAGAAAATGGATTCTACACAAATCTGGTATGAAGGAGGCTGGCACTGCTCTGGTTACCTCTCCCAGTAAGACTGGACCCACCTCCCACTGTCTCCCTCTTGTTGGCTACAGCCTTCTTGATGGCTAGACCTCTACTCCTTTGCCTGTAGAGTCCACGAGTTCCCTTCACCTCTTAAAGAGCAGTGTGCACACCCTAATCTTCCCCAGCCAATGTATGGAAACTCTGGGGTATTTAAGGCAACTTACCCTGTGGAAGGGTGCCTGAGCAATAGGTTTCTTATTTTTCTACAAAGGCTTGGTGTTTCTGATGTTTGCCCGTGTACATTCTTTCTGCCGTTTACTGAATTCTGACCCTCTGCCTCCTGACATGACCTTGAACTGTTTAGCAGATTGCTTATACTCTGCTTGCCCTGACCTTGGCCTGCCCCTGACTATGGTTTTGCCTGATCCCTCAGTATTTTTACCCCTGTGGCCATCTGTCGATCACACAGAGATGCATCCAGTAGGTAGCAGCCTAGTAGTTTCTCTGCAGCGATGTTCAGATCTCTGTATAGTGGTTAAAGGGGGAAACCAGGGGACTGCCAGAATGATTTCTTTACGAGTAGCCCAAAGCCAAATCTGTTGGTCGACACAGTGATTCCACACCCGCTGCTGTCACAGAAGTCATCCTCAAATTTCATAAAATTCAGGTTCCAGACAAATCTGAACCTTTTTAAATTTGATTTGAACAAAGGTCTCAAAATTCTGCATGTCAGAAGACAGAGGAGAAGGCATCTCCCACCAAAATTGACATTACTAATGATGTATTGCAGTTAAAGAGTTTGAATGGTGTTAGAGACCTCATAGCATCCTCTACATCTTTTCACAGTAGGAACCTTCCAATTAACCCACAGTACTAACACAGCACTATTAGGGTGCATTGGGTGCCTAATTCACTTACCAAAGTGCAAATTGATAAAGTAATTATAGCACCTGCATCCTGTAAAGAGGACGGGTCACCACAAAATGCAATGCATTTGAATAAAGTTAATGTACTTTATTACTTCTGATCATCTTAAACCCTTTGCAAAGGAAATTTGTGAGTCACATTTCTATCCCAAAGTGCATAATTCATGTTTCATAGGGACTGAAGCAACATCTAGTCCACAAGGACATTCTACTGTAGGTTTATTAGTCGGTCATTGAAATGATAAGTACCGTTACAATAAGTGCTATTGGAATTGAGGAAAACCACAATTTCCAAGAAAACATGTCATGAATAGATAACATTTTGCATGGTGGTAATGAACAGCTACCATGGACATTTGAATGCTTATCATGAAGGTCAATGTGTCCAAACAACACAAAGCTAATGCTTAAGTAGAATAAAACATTTAGCATAATAAGGGAAACAAGAATAACTTGGTATGGAAGATGGATGGTTCATTATGACTTAGAGCATATACAATGTGTAAGATATTGTTAAACAAAGGTAAGACTTTGATGTGAAGAAAATTATAGTGAGAAGGAAACAAACAGAATACAGAGTGATCATTGAGGAAAAGTAGCGCTATAGAAGGTGAAAAGTTACTAAAATCAAGTAGACCCTTGAATAGTGGTGGCGAACCCATGGCACGCGTGCTAGAGGGGGCACTCAGAGCCCTCTCTAGAGGCACGTGGATCTGTGTGGGCCGTGCATAGGGTTGCCACCTGTGCACTATGATTAATAAGCGCTCCCATTGTTGAGTGCTCATTAGTACAGCCTTTGCCCCCTACTTCTGCTTGTGTTAAATAAATAAATCAATACAACTCACCTCATCTATTTGATTGCGCTGCTTAGAACATTCGCTGCTCACTGGATGTGCACCAGTGCCCCCAGTATTAATAAGGCCCCCATTAATGGCCCAGAGCAAAATAATGCTGCTATTAGTGCCCCCTAGTATTTTTTTTGCTCCATTTGTGGCTCATAGTATTAATAATGCATGCTTCCCCAATCTTCTTGCGCAAAAAAAATAAAAAATAAAAAAAAAACTCATCTCACATCCATTTGATAGCGTCGCTAGAACGCTCGCTGCTCACTGGATGTGCAGAACTGGACCTGTGCTCCAGCATGATGACATTTTGCAGCATTAACTGGAGAATGCAGGTCCTGTCCTGTGCATCCAGTGAGCAGCGAGTGTCCACCACGGCGTCATCAAATGAATTAGGGAAGTTTTATTTTGTTTTGTTTTTTGCACAAGAAGACTGGGAAAGGGGGCATTACTAATACTGTGGTCTCTAATGGGGGAATTATTAATACTGGTAGCCACTAATGGAGGAAAATGAATACTAGGGGGGCACTAATGAGGGCATTCATTTTAGTGGGGGACATTAATGGGGGCCTTATTAATACGGGGGGCCACTAGGGCATTATTAATACTGGGGCCACTAATTGGTGCTTTATACATACTAGGGTCCACTACTGGGGCATTATTAATACTGGGTACCACTTGGGGGCAGTACTAATACCAGTGTCACTAATGGGACATTTTTAATATTAGAGGCGCCTACGACGACATTCATTTTACTGGGGCCTCTGCTAAGTCACGACTTCACAGCTTAACTTGGCTGGTATTCAGGTTAAATTGCTGTGTTTGTACTTTGCGATAAATAAGTGGGTTTTGGGTTGCAGTTTGGGCAGTCGGCTTCTAAAAGGTTCGCCATCACTGGTCTAGAACATGGAAGAATACTGTATTCAGAGTGGTAGCTTGGATTTTTCAGCGTATGCCTCCCCTTTCTTCACCCAGCAATATCCCTGGACACATTTTTAGCCTAGAATCCAAATTTCTCTCTCTCATCTCACAGTATTTGGGGTCAGTAGAATCAGAACCTTTTGAAAAAATGTTATCGAATTTCTGAAGTTTAGAATCCCTCTGCTCATGTAATGAGGACACATAGGGCAATGTAAAGGTTTTTGATAGTTTTTTTACTTCCTCTTGGACATCGCGTCCAGAGCAGGATTGACCAAGCATATGCAAAGACTGGTATGAGAGAGATGAGTGTATTTATTAAAATTAGTTTTGGGTCTGATTCATCCGAATCAACCATGTATGAATCGATTCTACCCAAATCAAAATTGGTTTGAGTGCCTTGAAAAGTCTTTTTCCCTCTCTCTCTCCTCACTCAGAATCGAATTTCAGGAAATTCTGATTCCAACAAATCAGAATTATTTTTTTTTAATTGGGTTGAATTTTGATTCTTAAGCTGGTATGCATCGAGCAGAGGCTCACATTGAAAAAATGTATAACGAATGCCATAAGTTTTTTTTCTCAGTTGGGTCTTATCGGCAACATAAGCTTCTACAGTGACATATGACAGAGGTATATCTATGTCAGGAAATTCTTCTGTCGTATACCGCCGATGGAACCCTAAAATGCAAAGTAACCAGAGCCTTACGGAATCTCTACATTATAGTGATTCCGTGTGCTTTTAGTGGGTCAGAGATGGCTGTTACTATGGGTAAAAACAGAGGGGGAAATTTCCTAAGGCCACCAATTTAGACGCCGGTCTTAGTCCCTGTCTGCTGGAGCTTTCTACTCCTAGGTTATGTAGAGGCGCTGGCGTATGGTGTATAATTTGGTGGCTGTTCAACAAGATTAAATCTACGCCAGATCCCTTGCTGACGTAGATTTAACTCATTTTCTACGATAAAAGCAGACGTAGAAAATGATGAATAAAACAGGACTACCACGCTCCTTTTTCTCAGAACTCAAGAAGAGAGGCGTAAGTGGCGTACGGAGGGAAATAGGCATAGATTTAGCCGCAAAACACAAAATAGGTGGCGTATATTTTTTCATAAGTGACTCACAGAATTTTTTGCTCTTGCTTCAAGTTACAGTCGAACTATGGAGGAAAGAGTAGACCTGAATGTGTGAGACATGTGATAGATGACTCCTTGACCCCAGTTCGGTAAACTGTCAATAATTTAGAAAGGTAAACCATAAAATACGCACTCCACCAGGTCAGCAACGCTTACAGAGCTATTGTAAAAATGCCTGGCTCTTAAATAACTTAATCAGTATCATGAAAACTAAAACATGCAACACAAACATTTTCTTCGCGCATAGAATCAGGCTGCAATGCGCTAATGTTGTTGATCCATAAAAGGATAGACTGTATGCTTAACGATAAAATATGTCAAAAGAAATCATTCAGTTAACTGTGGCCAAAGTCCGGGTTTGTAGAGTATCACAAAAGGCATATTAAGCTAAGGATGCTCATTAAAGTAAAACAAAGTTTAAACCTAGTCATTGTAAAGTGTGGATTCACCTTGGAATAATATTGGCAATATAGTAAGTAAATGTGAGATCTTGTATCTGTGTAATCTATCTTTGTTACTTTTTTACTGTTTTATGTTTTATGGAAGAAAAATTCTTTGACCCTTTAATGACCTGCCTATTTTGGGCCTTTAAGAGGTTATGCCAAATTTGAAAATTATCTCCTATCCATGGGTTAAGGGATGAATAACTGATCATTAGGGGGTCTAAGCCCTGGGTGGAGGAGGTCCAACGGCGGAGACCCTCTCCGATGCTGATAACCATGGTCCCATTCCCCCATCCTGGTGGAGATGCAGGTCAAGCATATGTAGACCCATAGAGAATAAATAGGTTGACAGTGCGCACGTTCGACGTTAATACGTGAATGGGACCCCTGTTCTCAGTATTGGTGGCTGTCCCAGCAGTCTGCCCCCCACCGATCAGTAAGTTATCCCCTAATCCATGAATAGGAGATAACTTTGCAATATTTTTCACCCTCACACTTCAAGAATCATAACTTTTGTATTTTTGATATGGGATATTTTTGCAGAACAAGTTGTATTTTTAATGCCACCATTTTGGGCTACATATAACTTTTTGCATTAACTTTTATTCACTTGGGAAGGTCAAGCAAAAAAAAAAAAATCGCAATTTTTATAGGCTTGTTTTATAGGTTTCATTTCTGTAGTGTTCACCTAACAGTTTAGCTTTATTCTTAGGATCAGTATAATTACAGTGATACCACATTTATATAGTTTTTATGCCAGTTTTGCTACTTTTGCCCAATAAAAACACTTAAAAAAATAAAATCATTTGAAAACCATAAGGTCCCTTTCACACGAGCATGATTTTCGTGCAGGTGCATTGCGTGACGTGAACGCATTGCACCCGCACTGAATCCTGACCAATTCATTTCTATGGTGCTTTGTACATGAGCGTTGTTTTTCACACTTCATTTCTGCGTTGCGTTAAAATCGCGGCATAAGTGAATGGGGCTGCGTGAAAAACGCATTGCATACGCAAGCAAGTACGGGTGCTATGCGTTTTTCACTGATGGTTGCTAAGAGATGTTGTTTGTAAACCTTCCGTTTTTTATCACGCGCGTGAAAAACGCATTCGAAACGCATTGCACCCTGCGCGGAAAAAACTGAACAACTGGACGCAATCGCAGACAAAACTGACTGAACTTACTTGCAAAGTGGTGCGAGTTTCACTGAACACACTCTGAACGCATCCGGCCCCAATCCGCAACGCCCGTGTGAAAGGGGCCTAACTTTTATTTTTGAGCAACAATGGAATAAACTGCAACTGCAATTTGAGATGAGCGGTGAGTGCCGCGGTGATTTCTTTTCACTCAGTACAAATAACTTTCATTAATGTTTCCTTCAAAGGAGCTGTGCGAGGTCTTTTTTGTGGGAAAAGTTGATAGTTTCACAGACCATTATGGGGTTTGATCACTTTTTATTCCACTTTTGAGAAGCAAAGTTACAAAAAAAAAAAAATTCTGGTATTGCTTTTTTAATTGGTTTTTGGAGTGTTCACCATGTGGGTTAAAGAACATGATCATTTTATAGTTTAGGTTGTTACAGACGAGGAGATACAAAATATACAGTATGTGTCTTCCTTCTGCCATAATAATTTTTAATGGGGAAAGGGGGTTTTGTCTTTTTTTAGTCCCAGTTTGGAATGTGATAAGCTAGATGACTACATCACATCTATAATATATTGCAATACTTCAGTTTTACACTGACAGGCATCCTATTATATAGGGCCTAATAATAAGCATATGTATATGGCAGACTTTGAGGTTCATGTTTACAGCCCCCTTGTTGCCAAATGAACCACTTATATGCTGCAGTTGCTACTGATCATTGCACCTAAGAGGCTAAATTGATGGAGATCAGAGTTCCAGCAGGAGCAGAGCACCTACAGCTGATCTGGGAGGTACACTGAGAGCACACAATATGATGGTTCAAGAACAAACACATGATTGTGATGTACATTTATGTCACAAGTGGATAGGTGAAATATGATTGCTGGGGATCCCACCTTGGAGATATTCACTGATCATGAGAATAGGGTTCTCATGTTCCTAATTTGAATGAAGTGGCGGCTGTGCATGTTGAGGAGGGTCACAACTCCAAACAGTAGGCAGCTCCTATGGGTAGGGACGGCACCTGGAAGTAGATACCATCATGGATTGAGCTAGCATCGACTGAGGTTGGTGGAGGTTCGGGGAGTATCAACTCAATTTTTTTGTTTTTAAACCTACTCTGAGCTCTTTAAAAAAAATACCTTACTACTCAACCTTTTTATGGTTCAATCTTTTTTATTGAAGTATTTGTGCAATAAAGCAATACAACATTACAAACTGTCGAGTGTTGTCATTGAGGTATCAGAGAACATTGGAGATAATAGGAATCAGATGTCTAAGACAACTGTGAATATTGTACATCGTGTTTACAGAAAGATGAGGTACAATTTTGTGGAGAGGTCGGTTTGGCCCACTGAAAAAGTAAATTTAGTGGACGTACACAGAGACAAGACAGGAACAATAGGTTGATAGGGTGGGTGGGGGCGGGGGGGGGGAGCCCATCCTTGGACCAAGGGAGATGACCAAGTGTGGAAATAGTTACGCGACTACGCCATTGGCCAACTAACCGAAGAAGTGTATAGATATGCGAAACTGGAGCCATGGTTTCTAAGACTTAGTTTAAATTGATTCAGTGCCCCGTTCCTCAGCTCCAAATTCCTCCATGTGGGCCATTTCATCTAGGGCAGTCACCCAGGTAATCCTCTGAAGGCTCTCAGTTGACCTCCATTTGCAAGGTATTATTTGTCTTATTGCCAATAAGTTTAAGTTTGGGAGCGAACCTATTCCAGATTTTTGCTAGGGAGAGTAGTAGTGGGGAAAGCTGAGACTTGAGTATCTGATTCAGTGTTACCATTGGAAGCCAGAAGATACCTGGTGTTAGGTTAGGGGCCGTTTCATGCTCTATCTCCACCCATATTTTTGTGTCAGTATTGTGGGTAAGGTCTAGAATACAATTCGCTACTGCTGCTCTATAATATGTGAGGAAATTAGGAAGTCCTCCACCCAGTGACTTTGGTCGCGTCAGCAGATCATAACTGAGTCTGGCCCTCGAGCCCTTCCAGATAAATTGAGTGGTCAGTCTCCTGAGGCAAGTGAAAAACATTAAAGGGATCTGACATGGGATCGTCTGAACTACTCAACCTTTTTAAAGAGTTGTCAAGGATTTGGAAAACATGGCAGTTTTCTTCTATAAACAGCACATCAGCTGTTCACTGGTTGTTCATAGTTTTGCCGTTAATTATCATTCACTTCAAAGCTAGATAAAATCCATTATGCAAGTGCAATGTTGTTCCGTTGTTCCTGTACAACCCCTTTAAAGGGAGTCTGTCAGCAGTTTTGACCTGCTGACAGCACTACATAGGGGCTGGGAAGAGTAGTACAAAAATAACTTTTGTGGCACTTTCATCATCAGGAGTAGTGAGAAAATGAACTTTTATTCTGCCAGATTCTACTCCTTAAATGCAATGGAGGTGGAGCTTCAGCTACAGCTGCCACAGAGCAGTTGGGAAAGGCTGCATAGCAGCTCAATTCGGTGAGTCCTTCAAAGTGAAATCATATCCTGGGCACTTGCAGGAGTATAACCTGACAGAATACAAGTTTATATTCACACAACTCTTTATGATAAAAGCTCTATAAAAGGTATGTTTTTATTGCTCCTCCAGCCCCTACCTAGCACTGTCAGCAGTTTATCATTGTTAAAACTGTTGATAGATTCCCTTTAAATATTATTGTTTTTACCGCCCTACATTGTATCTCTCTTTAAAAAAAGCAAGTGATTTCAAGTATACGGCCGACTCCAGGATAGCAACAAGGCTCCTGTCTACTATAATAAATAATGAATTACTATATAAAACTTACGTTTGACCCAGGAGACACGGGGAAATCAAAATCTCTTTCTACCCTTTGTGACATATTGATAATGCAGCATTTGAGTTGAGGCTTGAGTCTACTTTAGCTTATATCACTCTTTTTGTTGTCTGTTAGTTTTAGTGTTTTTTTCCGCTCCGTGGCCCCCACCTCAGGTTTGCCATACTCATTCGAAAGATGAAAAGACAAAAGTTGCTGCATCCTTTAGAGCTAGAATGAGGTTTTAAAAGCCTCCTCTGACATAGACAAAAGAAGATCTCGCCTTTCGCTGTTTTTAATGATGTGGTTTAATTCAGCCGAGGAGACTGCTCATAATGCCGTGTTTATTTGATAGCAGGAGTGCTGCGTACTTGACATGCATTACACTAAAAGCCGGTAACAACTGTGTGGCATGAATTTCAATAGCAAACATATCATTGTATTGTCCTCTTTATAACAGATGAGATGAGGACACTACAGAACTAAGTTTCTTACCTAGGTTTATAAAAAAAAAAAATCATAAAAGCCCACTATTTCTTGTAGAGATGTGTCTCGGGTGCATAACTAAAATATTATATTTTTATTTAAAAACTTCAAGCTATAAACTTTATTGAAATGAATGCATATTTAAAATAGAGAAAAATTGGTGTGTGGGCTGTTATGTGGACATCTCAGTGTTACTACACGGTGGCCTTAGGTTGATTGGTGCCCTGTGTGGGACTTTCTGTTGATGCCTTCTCTTAGGATTTACCATATAGTGGCCAATAAAAATGGCAAACAGTTTCCTAAATAACACCATCCTATAAATAACTGTATCCACATACACATGAAGCATGGTATCGGGGTACAAGCAGTGCCCACGTCTGGATTTTAGTGGATTTGGGTAAATCAATGGATGGCTATTGACATCAATGGCAGTGGCTAATAATTCATCTGAATCTACAAAAAAAAAATCCACGGTGGCTTTTGCCAAATTACAGTAGACCATGGAAACTCTTCACTTCTCCATGATCGTCATGATCATAAAGCCTTTTGGGTCCCACCTGCTAACGACCGTTGTTGTGTTCTGTTCCGCAAAATGGGGTTCCGTTGTTCCGTGATCTATTTCCGTTTTTGTTTCCGTGAGTCTTCCTTTATTTTTGGAGGATCACCAGACATGAAGGAAAGTAAAAAAAAAGTCTAAGTCAAGTTTGCCATGCAAATTATAGGAAAAAAACTGACGCGGAAGCGCAGATGCGGATGATGGTTTTTATATCCCAGCCAAAACCTGGAGCGTGGGGAGCAGCCACCCACCCTGCACTTTGGCTGCTCCCAGTAAGAGCCGGATCGGCTCTACAGCCATACTAACTAACAAATAGTGTCAGTCAGCACTAACTGCCGCTGACACTTAAAATTACCGTCCTCTACCTCACCGAGGGCAGGAATCTCAGTGACACATACCTTCCGTCAATGACGGACCCTTGCGCCTTCCTACTATATATATATATATATATATATATGTATATACAGTACAGACCAAAAGTTTGGACACACCTTCTCATTCAAAGAGTTTTCTTTATTTTCATGACTATGAAAATTGTAGATTCACACTGAAGGCGTCAAAACTATGAATTAACACATGTGGAATTATATACATAACAAAAATAGTGTGAAACAATGAAAATATGTCCTATTCTAGGTTCTTCAAAGTAGCCACCTTTTGCTTTGATTACTGCTTTGCACACTCTTGGCATTCTCTTGATGAGCTTCAAGAGGTAGTCACCTGAAATGGTTTTCACTTCACAGGTGTGCCCTGTCAGGTTTAATAAGTAGGATTTCTTGCCTTATAAATGGGGTTGGGACCATCAGTTGCGTTGTGGAGAAGTCAGGTGGATACACAGCTGATAGTCCTACTGAATAGACTGTTAGAATTTGTATTATGGCAAGAAAAAAGCAGCTAAAGAAAAACGAGTGGCCATCATTACTTTAAGAAATGAAGGTCAGTCGGTCCGAAAAATTGGGAAAACTTTGAAAGTGTCCCCAAGTGCAGTCACAAAAACCATCAAGCGCTACAAAGAAACTGGCTCACATGCGGACCGCCCCAGGAAAGGAAGACCAAGAGTCACCTCTGCTGCGGAGGATAAGTTCATCCGAGTCACCAGCCTCAGAAATCGCAGGTTAACAGCAGCTCAGATTAGAGACCAGGTCAATGCCACCCAGAGTTCTAGCAGCAGACACATCTCTAGAACAACTGTTAAGAGGAGACTTCAGGCCTTCATGGTAGAATATCTGCTAGGAAACCACTGCTAAGGACAGGCAACAAGCAGAAGAGACTTGTTTGGGCTAAAGAACACAAGGAATGGGCATTAGACCAGTGGAAATCTGTGCTTTGGTCTGATGAGTCCAAATTTGAGATCTTTGGTTCCAACCATCGTGTCTTTGTGCGATGCAGAAAAGGTGAACGGATGGACTCTACATGCCTGGTTCCCACCGTGAAGCATGGAGGAGGAGGTGTGATGGTGTGGGGGGGGCTTTGCTGGTGACACTGTTGGGGATTTATTCAAAATTGAAGGCATACTGAACCAGCATGGCTACCACAGCATCTTGCAGCGGCATGCTATTCCATCCGGTTTGCGTTTAGTTGGACCATCATTTATTTTTCAACAGGACAATGACCCCAAACACACCTCCAGGCTGTGTAAGGGCTGTTTGGCCATGAAGGAGAGTGATGGGGTGCTGCGCCAGATGACCTGGCCTCCACAGTCACCGGACCTGAACCCAATCGAGATGGTTTGGGGTGAGCTGGACCACAGAGTGAAGGCAAAAGGGCCAACAAGTGCTAAGCATCTCTGGGAACTCCTTCAAGACTGTTGGAAGACCATTTCAGGTGACTACCTCTTGAAGCTCATCAAGAGAATGCCAAGAGTGTGCAAAGCAGTAATCAAAGCAAAAGGTGGCTACTTTGAAGAACCTAGAATATGACATATTTTCAGTTGTTTCACACTTTTTTGTTATGTATATCATTCCACATGTGTTAATTCATAGCTTTGATGCCTTCAGTGTGAATCTACAATTTTCATAGTCATGAAAATAAAGAAAACTCTTTGAATGAGAAGGTGTGTCCAAACTTTTGGTATGTACTGTATATATATATATATATATATATATATATATATATTTATATACATATATATATATATTGCAAAGAGGGGTGGTAATCACAAGACATAAACTTACCCTGATGATGTCCTCATTGGAGATAAGCTGTTGGTTACATACATAGAAGTTTGTACTTTCTAGCTCCTCTTAGCCCTTCCTAAAGATATTCAGTATGCAATACACATGTGCAGTTACCTCAATCCTTAGGAACCAGAGGTACCAGTTCTGATAACTGTAGACCAATAGGGGCCTGTATATGCTCACTAACTACATTTCTAGGAATTTCACTACATTAGAAGGGTAGGGAATAATTAAAGGGAAATAACCAATACAAATAAACCTTGCCACATAAGCTTGCTTACCGAGAGAAAAACAGAGTACTTTTCAGGATTGGGACCACCCTTGGGGCACTTGCTGGCTAGTTTGCATACAGAATTAATCTTACTTTTCTCTGCAGTGAAGAGGCTATGGCGGGATACAAAGTTACAGTATATGTGAACATGTTGCTCAGTGCACGACCATGCTTGGAGAGTAGGTTGGTGGTCATAAAAGTGCTGTCAGATTCCTTTTAAAGGATTTAGGGGGGAAAGCATCTTTTCTCCAATTCTTCCCATGGGCTACATCTGGTATTGCATTTCAGCCCTATTTACCAGAATGCTGTAATACCAAACGCAACCAATGGACAAGAGTGGTGCTTATCTTTGACACCTTGGTATTCTGGGCACATATAACAGAAGGTTCCTAATAGTAAATGTCTTAAAATTTTACTATACTTTTACTATATTTTTCGCCCTATAAGACGCACCTGCCCATAAGACGCACCTAGGTTTTTGAGGAGGAAAATAAGAAAAAAAATATTTTGAAAAAAAAGGTGTGCTTTTGGTGGGTTTTGAACTAATGGTGGTCTGTGGATTACACTATTATGGGGGATCTGTTGAGGACACTGTTATGGGGATCTGTGGGTGACACTGTTATGGGGGATCTGTGGGTGACACTGTTATGGGGGATCTGTGGCTGACACTGTTATGGGAGATCTGTGGCTGACATTGTTATGGGAGATCTGTGGGTGACACTGTTATGGGGGGGATCTGTGGATGACACTTATATGTGTCATCCACAGATCCCCTCCACAACAGTGTCCCTGTAGTGTGAATGACCCCCAATATAGGGGGTGGGGGTCGCATCTGGTTTTAAAATGACAGCGTGGCCCGTGCAGTGACTGTATTCTACTACACGGGCCCCGCTCACTGTATATACCGTAATCTTATCTATAATTGTGGCATTGTTAATAGTAATCAGCGCTGTGTATTACTTACAACAAGCGCTCGGTAGCAGAGAGGAGGGAGGAGGCAGGCCGGGAGGACGGGCGCTGGCAGCGTGAGTCACTACGTCATGCGCCCACGCCGCCTGCTTCATTCATAAAGTGGGCGGCGCAGGCGCGTGACGTAGTGACTCACACTGCCAGCGCCCGTCCTCCCGGCCTGCCTCCTCCCTCCTCTCTGCTACCGAGTGCTTGTTGTAAGTAATACACAGCGCTGATTACTATTAACAATGCCACAATTATAGATAAGATTACGGTATATACAGTGAGCGGGCCCCGTGTAGTAGAATACAGTCACTGCACGGGCCACGCTGTCATTATAAAACCAGATGCCAGCCCCCAGCCCCTCCTCCCTCTCAGCTGATACACCCGCGGCGCGGCGTATCATTGACAGTTCGGCAAAATGCAGCATTCGCCCCATAAGACGCACTGTTATTTCCCCCCTACTTTTGGGGGGGGGAGTGAGTCTTATAGGGCGAAACATACGGTACTAATAGGGTACATTGATGAAGAATTCCTTTGACCCCTTGAAGGGGTAATCCCATGAGTAATGTAAACAATGAAAATCAGACATCATATAGTACATGACAATCTCTTTCTAACAAAGCTAGAACCAGCCCTGTACCTCACATGGATCCAGAGATCTCCTCATTCATTGCTCCGCTGGATCTATATCAAACTGACAGCTCAAGGGGAGTGTCCTTTCTGCTGCAGCTAAGGGGGCGTGTCTCACCTCTCCCTATCACAGCTCAGGAGGCAGTTGAAGGATAAAACTGAGCATGTGCGGCCATCACAGTGAGCAGGTCAAAGAAATAAGAAGGCATCAAAAAGCAGGTGGCGCTATACAGATACATTTTATGGAATAACTCAGTGGCTATGCAAAATTTTTAATTGCATGCTATTACAAAAGTATTCAAATCCAGGAGATGATTTGAGAACTGTAGAATATTTTTCGTGGGACAACCCCTTTAAGGACAGGACCAATTTTTGCTTTTGCATTTTTGTTTTATTCTTTCTACCATCCAAAAGCCACAACTTTTGCATGTTTCGCTTACTTCACAAGTATTTTTAATGTCCCCATTTTATTTACCATTCTTTGTGGGGTGAAATTGAAAAAAAGTTTTCTTTGGGGGGGGGGGGGGGGGGGTTTGATCATTTGTTCAGGCTTTCAGGCAGCTAGCCATGACAGGTCTGGGAACCTTCACAAGGCCCTAGGCTCTCATGGCAAATGATCAGAGCCCCAAATGGGGATTCTGATTGGGGGACAGAGGGAACCCCCTCCCTCTGTCTAACCCCACAGATGGGTATAAGAGAGAGAGAGAGAAAGTGTGAGGGTCAGACCGATCTGTTGGAAAGGGGTTCCACTAGATCTGAAAGACTTGAGGCGCCTCGAGTTTATAGGAGCGGAAATGGAGAGAAGGTTGGGTGTTGAATACTAAAGGCTGCTCCGGGTATAGTCAGGTCGACAAGATGTCTGCCTGTAGAGAATACAGTAGTGAGCCAAGTAAGGGGACTGGTGGGTAGAGATACCCTTCAGATCTCGCCTATTTGGAATATACCCTTTTGAGCGCCAATAGTGGTTGATTGTTACTGATTGGTATTTGGGCTTTGTGTTGGTATGAGGAGCAAGTTTTTTTGGATGTAGGGGTGTGTATATATGTCTCGAGCTGTGAGATAAAAGCACATATATGTTTATGCATATATAAACGCGTATAAAAATCTGCAAAAAAGGTCAAAAGATTGTATCTATATAAAAGTCTAAAACATTTTCACATGGGTAGGATTACTGCAAACTGTCTCAGGTGCCTAAGAGACTGTGCTCTGCAGCATCGTGCGCTGTATGGTATGGTACAGTACGTAAATCAATGGGTTAAAAATCTGTGTCCAAGGGTACCATTATACATATATTTAAAATAACATATATATAATATAAAAATAAAATTAAATAAAATAAAAAAGAATATTTTTCAAAATATTTTTAAAAATAATGTAGTAACGTGGGTTCAGTTACTCACTTCACGAGGGGGGCGGTTTACCAGGATAAGCATAAAACACCTGTAAACCAAGTACCCCCCCAGCCTGGATCGCTTCTAGAGTATTAACGGATGAAGGCAGCAAATCACACGGGTGCTTCTCTTCAAAGGTCTTTATTTGCATATGTAAGTAAATCCGGCTCAACGCGTTTCGGGACAGGCACGTCCCTTCATCAGGAGCAATATTGTCCATGTCTATATTCCTGGGTATATATACCCTCAATGTCTTGTTTAATTGTTTGTTAAAATGGCCCCTAATTGGCAAAAGGGCGCCAAAAGACGAAAAGTGGCGCCAAAATATCTTTGGGGGACCGCCCATGTGTGGGAGAAGGCATTTTTCAGCCTATCCGTGCGATCGGCCGAAAGTAAGGGTAACCGGCTGTGCTTTTGCGCATGACCGGAAGTAGGTGCGTTCCACGCTGGAGCGCATCGTAACGTCCGGTCTAGTCAGTGGTTTTCTTCTTCCTCTATTTCGTGCGCTGCGCATGTCCGGAAGTTCGGCCTTGCGTTCCAAGCTGAAACGCATGTTCTGCTTCCGGTATTTGCGATCCTTCTGGTCTCAAGTCTTTTGCTGTTAAGGCTACATGGGAGCGTTAGTTTTTAAGAGGATACCTGTGATGATTTAGTGTATTTGGTGGGGTGGGCTTATACCTGGGGTGAATCGGTTGGACTTTTGGGTTAAAATTCGTGTGGGGGTTGAATTAAAAAAGGAGAAGAGAGGTCTTTTCTAATGGCAAAGAGTGGTGTGCCAAGTGTAAAAGTCCTATAAAATCTGTCTTCCTTAGTTCTGGCTCTTTTTATGGGGTTTAGGGTGGAAGCATTGTATGGTGAGTGTCAGTGGTACTGAAGAGGGGAAGGGGGGGGGGTTAATATTTATTAGGGTGTATAATAATTTATAGATATGTAGGGCAGGTTCTATTCAGATGGGGGTAAGTGGGATTAGATGTTATTATCTCAAATAAATAGTAAAAAATATGTAAAATACATAACATATATTATATGAAAATAATAATGCATAATAGAAAATAAACCATTAAAAATATGTAAGATGAGGAAAAAATATATAAGATGAGGAAAGGGTGTTGTATCACTTGAAGATGGTACTGATGGTGGGATTATATCTCTTGGGGCAAGGGGGGGGGGGTTCGGGTTAGGCGGTCAAAGACATATGTATTAAAATGTGGTAATACAATAAATACAATAAATAAATGTGGAATTAGTATGTTCTGTTTGTGTCGTTGTTTCCTTGATTCTTGTGTGTGCATATACATATACACACGTGCACATATATACACATACACATATATATACACACACACACGCGCATGGACACGCACGCATCCTCTCCATGTATAGTTTGCTTTCATCGTTCTTGGTTAAAACCGTTTTTTTGAAAAACTTCTTATGTGTTTTGTGTTTATATATTCTTTTTCAGGTTTTTTCTTAGGGAAAGTGCTTGGATGTTTTGGTTTTGGTCTTTCTAGTGGTTTAAAAGGTTGAATGTGCATGTTAATTGAGTAGTGACGGGTGGTTGTATTGGGTGCGGTAGTTGATGATTAGTGGTACTTGATGATTTAATAGTGGTACTTGCTGATTTAATAGTTGGCGTGTTCAAGTGCTTCGTTGAGTCCAAATGGGGTAAGGGTATTGAGTTTAAAAATCCAGAACATTTCTTTTCTACAGAGTTGTTGATAGGAAGTGGTTTGTTCTAGGGGGATAACTTTTAGATCGAGGGGGTTGCCTTCGTGTACTAGTGTAAAGTGGCGTGAAACGCTGTGTGTCGTGATTTTCCTCTTTATGTTTGATCTGTGTTCATTCATTCGTTCTCTCAGGGTTTGTGTCGTGCGGCCAACGTAATAGATGTTGCAGGGGCATTGGAGTAGGTAGATGACATTTCTACTGGCACAGGTCATTTGTTGTAGGAATACGATCTTGTTTATGGGGTGTGGGATGTCTATTTCCCTGTTTGCTGTTTTGATCATTTTGCAGCATTTGCATTTTTTTACGCCGCATTTTGAGGAACCCTTGAATTCTGATGTTTGTTTGTAGATTTTTGTTTGTTTCGTCGTTTTTTGGTTGTGTTTGTTTGGGCATGATGGGGCTAGGATGTTTTTAAGGGTTTTTGCTCTTCGAAAGGTGAGTTTTGGTGTTTTAGGGATTTCTTTACCTAAAATGGGGTCTTTAAGTAGTACTGACCAATGTTTTGTTAAGATCTGTCTGATTGTCTGATGGTTTTTGTTATACCTTGTGATTAGTCCTGGTATGAAGGGGGTTTCTTTATTTGCTTTTTTTCTTGGCTGAAGGCTTTCTTTCTGATCTATTTGGAAGATTTTCTTTTTCAAATTTTTTATGAGTTGTGGGGGGTAATTTTTTTGCAGGAATCTTTGGCTAAGGGTTTCTATTTGTGTTTTCATGGTATCTGTGTTTGTGCAGTTGCGTCTTATTCTTTTCATCTGGCTGAAGGGTATATTGGTTTTCCATTTATGGTAGTGGCAACTGTTGAAATCAAGGAAGCTGTTGGCGTCTACATTTTTAAAATGTGTGCTGGTGAGGATAGTGTTGTTTTGGCTATTGAGGTGAAGGTCTAGGAAAACTGCGTTGGTTGGATCTGATTCGAGTGTGAGTTTGATGTTCCAATTGTTTTGGTTGAGGGTCTGTACAAATGTTTTGAGGTCGTTATTATTTCCTTGCCAGATGAAGATGATATCATCAATGTACCTCTTGTAGAATTTGATGTTGGGGTGTTTGAGTAGGCCGTGTTGGTCCTCGAAGGCCCCCATGAATAGATTTGCATATGAGGGTGCGAATTTGGTACCCATGGCTGTACCTTTGGTTTGGATGTAGAAATTGTCTTTGTATGTAAAATAGTTATGGTTAAGTATGAATTCTATGGATTTCGAAATGAATTCTTTTTGGGTTGGTGTCATGATTGTATCATTGTCTAAATATCTATTTGTAGCGTTAAGACCTAGTGAATGTATGATGTTACTGTATAGTGATGTTACATCGAGTGTGGCCCAGATGTAGTTGTCTTGCCACTTGACTTCCTCTAGGCTCTGAATGAGGTGTGCCGAGTCTCTAAGGTAGGATGGAAGCATGATGACGTATCTCTGAAGTATGCCATCGATGTATTCTGACAGGTTCGAGGTGAGGGAATCTATGCCCGAGATGATTGGTCTACCCGGTGGGTCTGATAGGGATTTGTGGATTTTGGGGAGGTAATAAAATCGGGCAGTAGCTGGATGGAACACTTTGAGATATTTTTGTTCTTTTTTGTTCAGGATTCCTTGCGATGTGCCGTAATCTATTAGGTCGTGAAGTTGGGTTTTATATTCTTTAGTGGGGTCGTCAGTGATCTGTTTATAGTAGTTAGTATCTGATAAAATTCTTTGGGCCTCTTTCTCGTATTGGTCTGTGCTGAGGATCACTATTCCCCCTCCTTTATCTGCACTTTTTATAACGATGTTAGGGTTGTCTTTTAGGTTCTTTAGGGCTTTTTTCTGGTCATTGGTGAGGTTATCCGCTTTTTTTGTTATTATTGGTTTCGAGATGTCTGATCTTGTGGGGTCTTTACCTTTATGTTGGGGGTGTGTGGTGAGTGAGAATGCATGTTTGAGGTCATCTAGAACCATGTTATAATAGCTTTCTAGATGTGGGCCCCGGCTTTCTAGGGGATAGTAGCTGGATTTATTTTTTAGTGGTGGTTTGATAGTGATGGTCGGTTCTAGTGTTTGTGTCTCATTATATATTGTGTTTGGTGCTGTTGATGTGGAGGCGATTGCGTCGTTTGGACTATCGTTAGTTGGACTTCTGGTCGTGTTAGTTATGTGATTTTTAATACTAAAATGGTTCTGCAAGGTAAGTCTTCTAATGAATTGGTTAAGATCTACGAAAAGTTCGAAGAGGTCTGGTTTGTTGGTGGGGCAAAATGATAGGCCTTTACTTAGGAGCTCTATTTCTGTTTCGTTTAAGTTATATCCCGAGATGTTGAAAATACCCTTTTCTCTTAGTGTGTCAGAAACTGATTTTACCGTGATTGGGTTTTTGGTCTGTGTTTTTTGTTTGTTTGCAGGTTGTTTCCTGCCACCTCTACATCCTCTGTGGCGGGGTTTGGTCTTTTTTTGGGGTTTGAGATGGGGCTGTAGAAGTTGGTAATTTTTTGTGGTTCCTGTGTTTTGGATTGGGTAGGTTGTGTTGGGCCTGGTGTGGAGATCAGTGTATTTAGAATTTGTGTGCTTGATAGGTTGAGGCGGGGAGGTGGTAATGTTAGGGAAGGAGACCCCCCTGTTGGTCCTGTCTTGTTGAGCGTGGATAGTTGCTCTAGGAGAGGACTTTCTGTTAGAGTGGGGGGTAGGTCTAAAAAATGTTGGTCTGGGCTTGGGTAGGATGAGCTGACTGAGTGTGTTGTGATGTTAAGTGGAGATAGTGGGTGTATTGAGTCATTGTCTATATCTGCTGATTCTTGGTTTTGGAGACTAAGAGGGGCGGTATTTGGCGAGCAATGTATAGCTGTGCATTTGGGTTGTGTGGTTTTTTCTATACAGTGTGGCTGGATGATGGATCCTTGTCTGTAGGATGCTTGAGGTGTGGTGTAAATTGATATATCTGGGTTGTATTCGTGTGGTGGGGTTAGGTTGTTTGGGGTGTTGAGTATGGGGAGATTTTTTTGTTGTTGTTGTTGTCGTGCTCTTCTGTTGATGAGGCTTGGGATAGTTGGAAATGGTTCGGGTGGGTCAGGCGGTCTATTGTATTTGTCCCACTTGGTATTTTGTGTTGGGTATTTTCTATCCCGTCCACTTACAGCCTCGGCATAGGTTTTTTGTTTCTCTTTCGTATCTGTATTGTAGTTGGATCTCGTGGGTTTGAGGTTCTGCCTAGTTGTTGGGGGGAAAAATTTGTGAGGGGACTTTCTTTCTGGGGGGATATGGTATGTAGGAGCTCTTTTGTGGTGTTTCCTTTCCCAGGTTCTTATTAGGTCGTTACTATAGTCTCTGAGGTCTCTGAGAAGTTTGGTGCATTTGGACCGTACAAGGTTGTATTCGTATATTCTTAGGGGTTCTTTTTGGTAGTTTAGGGGTGGGCTTGTGTTGGGGTTGGTTCTGTTACATTTAAGGTGATAGTTCAGATTGGTAGCGAGGTTTATACTTGTGTTTCTCCGTTTGGCTATAAGGATCTTCATGAGCGATTGAGAGCAGTTGTCACTAATGTGTAACCAGTCTGTGTTAAAAATGTGGTCATTGGGAAATGTGGGTTTGAGTGATAGTCTTAATCCTCTGGGGATGAGGTTAAGGGCCAGATAGATCCTTAGAAAAAAATGGTCTATTTCGTTACTACTTAAAGACGCCAACAGCTTCCTTGATTTCAACAGTTGCCACTACCATAAATGGAAAACCAATATACCCTTCAGCCAGATGAAAAGAATAAGACGCAACTGCACAAACACAGATACCATGAAAACACAAATAGAAACCCTTAGCCAAAGATTCCTGCAAAAAAATTACCCCCCACAACTCATAAAAAATTCGAAAAAGAAAATCTTCCAAATAGATCAGAAAGAAAGCCTTCAGCCAAGAAAAAAAGCAAATAAAGAAACCCCCTTCATACCAGGACTAATCACAAGGTATAACAAAAACCATCAGACAATCAGACAGATCTTAACAAAACATTGGTCAGTACTACTTAAAGACCCCATTTTAGGTAAAGAAATCCCTAAAACACCAAAACTCACCTTTCGAAGAGCAAAAACCCTTAAAAACATCCTAGCCCCATCATGCCCAAACAAACACAACCAAAAAACGACGAAACAAACAAAAATCTACAAACAAACATCAGAATTCAAGGGTTCCTCAAAATGCGGCGTAAAAAAATGCAAATGCTGCAAAATGATCAAAACAGCAAACAGGGAAATAGACATCCCACACCCCATAAACAAGATCGTATTCCTACAACAAATGACCTGTGCCAGTAGAAATGTCATCTACCTACTCCAATGCCCCTGCAACATCTATTACGTTGGCCGCACGACACAAACCCTGAGAGAACGAATGAATGAACACAGATCAAACATAAAGAGGAAAATCACGACACACAGCGTTTCACGCCACTTTACACTAGTACACGAAGGCAACCCCCTCGATCTAAAAGTTATCCCCCTAGAACAAACCACTTCCTATCAACAACTCTGTAGAAAAGAAATGTTCTGGATTTTTAAACTCAATACCCTTACCCCATTTGGACTCAACGAAGCACTTGAACACGCCAACTATTAAATCAGCAAGTACCACTATTAAATCATCAAGTACCACTAATCATCAACTACCGCACCCAATACAACCACCCGTCACTACTCAATTAACATGCACATTCAACCTTTTAAACCACTAGAAAGACCAAAACCAAAACATCCAAGCACTTTCCCTAAGAAAAAACCTGAAAAAGAATATATAAACACAAAACACATAAGAAGTTTTTCAAAAAAACGGTTTTAACCAAGAACGATGAAAGCAAACTATACATGGAGAGGATGCGTGCGTGTCCATGCGCGTGTGTGTGTGTATATATATGTGTATGTGTATATATGTGCACGTGTGTATATGTATATGCACACACAAGAATCAAGGAAACAACGACACAAACAGAACATACTAATTCCACATTTATTTATTGTATTTATTGTATTACCACATTTTAATACATATGTCTTTGACCGCCTAACCCGAACCCCCCCCCCCTTGCCCCAAGAGATATAATCCCACCATCAGTACCATCTTCAAGTGATACAACACCCTTTCCTCATCTTATATATTTTTTCCTCATCTTACATATTTTTAATGGTTTATTTTCTATTATGCATTATTATTTTCATATAATATATGTTATGTATTTTACATATTTTTTACTATTTATTTGAGATAATAACATCTAATCCCACTTACCCCCATCTGAATAGAACCTGCCCTACATATCTATAAATTATTATACACCCTAATAAATATTAACCCCCCCCCCTTCCCCTCTTCAGTACCACTGACACTCACCATACAATGCTTCCACCCTAAACCCCATAAAAAGAGCCAGAACTAAGGAAGACAGATTTTATAGGACTTTTACACTTGGCACACCACTCTTTGCCATTAGAAAAGACCTCTCTTCTCCTTTTTTAATTCAACCCCCACACGAATTTTAACCCAAAAGTCCAACCGATTCACCCCAGGTATAAGCCCACCCCACCAAATACACTAAATCATCACAGGTATCCTCTTAAAAACTAACGCTCCCATGTAGCCTTAACAGCAAAAGACTTGAGACCAGAAGGATCGCAAATACCGGAAGCAGAACATGCGTTCCAGCTTGGAACGCAAGGCCGAACTTCCGGACATGCGCAGCGCACGAAATAGAGGAAGAAGAAAACCACTGACTAGACCGGACGTTACGATGCGCTCCAGCGTGGAACGCACCTACTTCCGGTCATGCGCAAAAGCGCAGCCGGTTACCCTTACTTTCGGCCGATCGCACGGATAGGCTGAAAAATGCCTTCTCCCACACATGGGCGGTCCCCCAAAGATATTTTGGCGCCACTTTTCGTCTTTTGGCGCCCTTTTGCCAATTAGGGGCCATTTTAACAAACAATTAAACAAGACATTGAGGGTATATATACCCAGGAATATAGACATGGACAATATTGCTCCTGATGAAGGGACGTGCCTGTCCCGAAACGCGTTGAGCCGGATTTACTTACATATGCAAATAAAGACCTTTGAAGAGAAGCACCCGTGTGATTTGCTGCCTTCATCCGTTAATACTCTAGAAGCGATCCAGGCTGGGGGGGTACTTGGTTTACAGGTGTTTTATGCTTATCCTGGTAAACCGCCCCCCTCGTGAAGTGAGTAACTGAACCCACGTTACTACATTATTTTTAAAAATATTTTGAAAAATATTATTTTTTATTTTATTTAATTTTATTTTTATATTATATATATGTTATTTTAAATATATGTATAATGGTACCCTTGGACACAGATTTTTAACCCATTGATTTACGTACTGTACCATACCATACAGCGCACGATGCTGCAGAGCACAGTCTCTTAGGCACCTGAGACAGTTTGCAGTAATCCTACCCATGTGAAAATGTTTTAGACTTTTATATAGATACAATCTTTTGACCTTTTTTGCAGATTTTTATACGCGTTTATATATGCATAAACATATATGTGCTTTTATCTCACAGCTCGAGACATATATACACACCCCTACATCCAAAAAAACTTGCTCCTCATACCAACACAAAGCCCAAATACCAATCAGTAACAATCAACCACTATTGGCGCTCAAAAGGGTATATTCCAAATAGGCGAGATCTGAAGGGTATCTCTACCCACCAGTCCCCTTACTTGGCTCACTACTGTAACCCCACAGATGACACAGTCGCTATTGACAGCAGCATCTGAGTGGTTAAATTACCTAGATCGGTATCATTGCCGATCCCGGTCATTGCCGGAGAGTGTATGCTGTATTATACAGTCGGCACCCACCATGTATGAAGCAAGCTCGGCATGAACACTCGCTCCATACATCCCCTGCACGCCAATGCTGTACATGTATGGCATTATGGGTTAAGTGGTTACTTTTTTATTTATTTAAAAAGCCACATGTTTATGCCTTGAAGACCAGTCCTTGAACCCTGACACCTCTACATCCAGGGTGATCACAGTTAAGTCTTTTCCACTAAAGCATTTTTAACGATGCCTTGCCTTTTGGCCTAACAAAACCCTTATCCTTCCCCCCTCCCCCATGTAAAGCACTAAAAAGCAGGAACAAGTTATACAAACAAGCTAATCAGAAAACCTATAAAAGACGAGAAAGATAAATTGGTAAAGAGAACTTTACGATCGGTTACGAAAAGAACAATCATTGAAATGGAAGCCACTTGTTCCTCATCATGGGGCATGGCTTTTCTCAGTAGGAATTTCTTTTTTTTCCATCGAGTGTACACAGCTACCTCTATGTCCAAATCCATAACATTTTAAGAGTTATAATCCATCTAGTAATAATTAATCAAGACCAAAAATGTGTCTGACATTGCCTGATTTGGATTGTGTGCTAAGAGTCTGTCTCACAGTTCAATGTCAAGCCTGTCTTATAAAATGGCTCCATAAAAATTGTGTAAGTTGGTTTTTGGCTTTTACAAGGCGGTTTATAATGTACGGGTTTATAAGGCTCTGCAGGTGTGAATCCAGGTTTAGAAGCAGGCTTACTTAATATGTTTGTTCTATGGGTGTCAGGAAACATCCGGTGTATGACTTGAGCGCTAAGAAACTCCTAGACGGGTGCAGCTGCCAACACGCAGCAGGAACATTATGTTTTTACAATGAGGTTGCTGTGAATATGCTTTTGTGCTGGGCCCTTCTACTTTTTTACATTTTCCTTAACAAATAAATACTGTTTCTATGTCGTTTTCATTTGTGACAAAATAATGGATGACAATGACTAATTATATCCACCACCAGTCGGGTAGTTGTAGAGGTGGATGGATCTACTAGGCTTATTCTTGGAGGGGGCCCGGGACTGATCTGCTTCCCCTTCTTCATGTCACATATTCATATTGTTGAAAGCATCTGCAGCCACTGCATAAAAATGTATGGGTTCAAACTTACATGTAGAAATCCACGTGAGCTCCCCCTAGTGGTAGCCAAAATTGCATAATTTACCTATAAGTCTGGAACCAGGTCTTTAAAGGGACTTGATTTTTTTTTCCTTCAAAATTTCAGTCCTAGCCTGTTGTACCCTAAAAAAAACATTCTAATCTCCTCCCTGCAGTACCATTCCCGCTCCCTGCCTCCCTTCAGTGGTGTTCTGGTCCCCATCTGTAAACTAACAGATGGAGTCCTATGCATCACTGCAGCCAATGACTGGCCTCTCTAGTAACGTGTCCCCAAGCAGCATGTGACCAAGCAGTGACATCCCACTGCTTGATCCAAGATGGGAAAGGAAACTAACCAAAAACATAGGGGAGAAGAATCTACTCAGGGCCTGGAGCTGCAGAGCATTACTGTGCTAAACTCAGAGCTTCCCCAGCTTTCTACAGACCCTGAATGGCACGAAAATCGCCCAATTCTGCAGAGATTCTTTCCCATCTGCTCTGCTCTGTTTCTACTTGCCAGATCTGCAGGTGAATATGGGCCATGGGCTGATAGGGAAAAAAATCTATAAAACCTTTGAAGATCAGCGAGGAATGCTGCATTCATAAAAGGGATTTATGAGGGTGCTCGTGTCATTACTATGAATAGCACTTCTACAGAAATTCTTCATATATTCAGCTAAACTTTTCCCCATGTCCTTCATCATAAATTAAGGTTCCCATACAAAAATAAGCCCATACAGCAGTCAGCATATAACCCTTAAAGTGAATGTTCATCAATGAATATATTACTTTCTTAATGTTAGGTTTGTGGTCCTTGCCTGCCGCCCTCCTGCTGTCCTCTGTGGGTGTGGACCCATCGTCACTTACAAGGCCACCTGACATCCTGGTCGCTGACATCCTCTCTGTGCTGTTGCCTGATGCTCCCTTAAGGCACGGATTCACTTTTGGTCTCTTAAAGAGCCAGTGCATGCTCCCAAATCCTTCCCCAGTCAATGGCGGAGGATTCCTGGATATTTAAGGAACCCTTTCCACCAGGAGGGTGCCTGAGCTTTAGATTCTCTGGTGTTCAATTGTCGAGTGCTATTGCAATTTACCTGCGTTTATCCTGCATTATCTCCTGCCTGTATTCCTGACGTGTTTGCCATGTGTGCCTTTTTGCCAGTGTGCCCCTGCACTTTTAAGTTCAAGTTCGGTTTGTCTTTAAGTTAACCCAGTCCATCTTCTCTATCTGTGCTCAAGTCCCTAGCCTGCTTGCCTCATGTTTGTCTCTTCACTACCCCATCCGTAAGTCTTTCCTGTGTCTGCAGTGTCTGGATCTCTAAAAACCAGCATTCTAGTTTTTGCGACTGTCCAGAGTATAGCTACAATTTTATAGCATTATTGGTGCCTTTCCTAAACCCAGAGTAAGCTGACAACTACACCAGACCCATCCCAGGAGGTGGCAGTCCGGTCACTTCCCTGCAGCATATTCCAGATCCCTGTATAGGGGTTAAAGGGTGAATACCAGGGAAGCATTGGAATAAGCCAGAACTGGTTAGTTAGCACAGTCGGTTCACACTCACTGATCCGTAACATTTAAAATTTCTTTGTAGTGGTTGGAGCTTTGCTTTTCTGATACAGAGTCCCAGATCATCTGATAAGGCTAAACATTACTTGATTAAATTTTGGTTACCTGAATCTGACACTAGAGGAAGCAGAGGACCTTACCGCTTTCTTTTTTTACCTTAGCCCCCATAATAAAAGTTTGCAGTATCCCCCTAAGTGTTAGCATTAGGCAGACACAGTCATAGTTTATCCCCTTCTACCCCAGGCCAGTTTTCACCTTCCTTTTTTATTTTATTTTTTTCAGTTTTCACCTTCCTGGACAGGCCTATTTTTACAAATCTAACCGATTCTGACAGTGTTTTCTAGCGACACATTGTACTTCATGTTAGCGGCAAATTTGGGTCAATATTTTTTACTTTATTTATTTAAAACATTCAAAATTTACAGAAAATTTGAAAATTTTTTAAATTTTCTAAATTTGACTTTCTCTACTTTTAAGACAGATAGCGGTACCTCATTAAATAGTTATCAGTCAACATTCCCCATATGTCTTCTTTATGTTGGAATCATTTTGTCAATGTCATTTTATTTTTTTAGGACATTAGAAGGCTTAGAATTTTAAAAGCAATTTTTTAAACTTTCGAGAACATTTTCAAAACCGTCTTTTTAAGCACCAATTCAGTTATAAAGTGATTCTGAGGGGCTTACATAATATACACCACCCATTTTAGAAATTACACCCCTCAAATTATTCAAAACTTATGTTACAAACTTTGTTAACCCTTGAGGTGTTCCACAAGAGTTAAAGGAAAATGGAAGAGATTTTTTACTTTAATCCATTTTTTTTTCTGCAACACAGCAAGGGTTAACAGCAAAATAAACCTCAATATTCATTGCCCTGGCTCTGCAATTTACAGAGAAGTGCTCTATGGGCACATGGTGGTGTTCAGAAGGGAAGGAGCGCCATATGGTTTTTGGACGGCATATTTTGTTGAAATGGTTTTTGGGCACCATGTTGTATTTCAAGAGATCCCGAGGTACCCCTGAAGTGGCCCCCAAAAGTAACCCCATTTTGGAAACTACACTTTGACCCCACAGCTGTATTACGGAAAATGAAAAATCTAATTTCTTCTAAGAAAATGTTGCTTTAGCCCCAGTTTTTTTTTATTTAACAAGGGGGTAAAAGGAGAAAAAGCACACCATACCTTGCAACCCATTTTCTCCTGAAAATGGCAACATATACAGTTGCAAGAAAAAGTATGTGAACCCTTTGGAATTATATGGATTTCTGCACAAATTGGTCATAAAATGTGATCTGATCTTTATCTAAGTCAGCACAATAGACAATCACAGTCTGCTTAAACTAATAACACACAAAGAGTTAAATGTCACCATGTTTTTATTGAACACACCATGTAAACATTCACAGTGCAGGTGGAAAAAGTATGTGAACCCTTGGATTTAATAACTGGTTGAACCTCCTTTGGCAGCAATAACTTCCACCAAACGTTTCCTGTAGTTGCAGATCAGACGTGCACAACGGTCAGGAGTAATTCTTGACCATTCCTCTTTACAGAACTGTTTCAGTTCAGCAATATTCTTGGGATGTCTGGTGTGAATCGCTTTCTTGAGGTCATGCCACAGCATCTCAATCGGGTTGAGGTCAGGACTCTAACTGGGCCACTCCAGAAGGTGTATTTTCTTCTGTTTAAGCCATTCTGCTGTTGATTTGCTTCTATGCTTTGGGTCGTTGTCCTGTTGCATCTTCTGTTGAGCTTCAGCTGGTGGACAGATGGCCTTAAGTTCTCCTGCAAAATGTCTTCATAAACTTGGGAATTAATTTTTCCTTCGATGATAGCAATCCGTCCAGGCCCTGACGCAGCAAAGCAGCCCCAAACCATGATGCCCCCACCACCATACTTCACAGTTGGGATGAGGTTTTGATGTTGGTGTGCTGTGCCTCTTTTTCTCCACACATAGTGTTGTGTGTTTCTTCGAAATAACTCAACTTTGGTTTAATCTGTCCACAGAATATTTTGCCAGTACTGCTGTGGAACATCCAGGTGCTCATGTTCATACTGTAAACGTGCAGCAAAAGTTTTTTTTGGACAGCAGTGGCTTCCTCTGTGGTATCCTCCCAAAAAAATCCATTCTTGTTTAGTGTTTTACTTAACGTAGATTCGCCAACAGGGATGTTAGCATATGCCAGAGACTTTTGTAAGTCATTAGCTGACACTCTAGGATCCTTCTTCACCTCATTGAGCAGTCTGCGCTGTGCTCTTGCAGTCATCTTTACAGGACGGCCACTCCTAGGGAGAGTAGCAGCAGTGCTGAACTTTCTCCATTTATAGACCATTTGTCTTACCGTGGACTGATGAACAAGAAGGCTTTTGGAGATACTTTTATAACCCTTTCCAGCTTTATACAAGTCAACAATTCTTAATCGTAGGTCTTCTGAGAGCTCTTTTGTGCGAGGCATCATTCACATCAGGCAATGCTTCTTGTGAAAAGCAAACCCAAAACTGGTCTGTGTGTTTTTTATAGGGCAGGGCAGCTGTAACCAACACCTCCAATCTCATCTCATTGATTGGACTCCAGTTTGCTGACACCTAACTCCAATTAGCTCTTTGAGATGTCATTAGTCTAGGGGTTCACATACTTTTTCCACCTGCACTGTGAATGTTTACATGGTGTGTTCAATAAAAACATGGTAGCATTTAATTCTTTGTGTGTTATTAGTTTAAGCAGATTGTGATTGTCTATTGTTGTGACTTAGATGACGATCAGATCACATTTTATGACCAATTTGTGCAGAAATCCATATAATTCCAAAGGGTTCACATACTTTTTCTTGCAACTGTAGGTTGTAAACTGCTGTAGGAGCACAATGCAGGACTCAGAAGGGAAGGAGCGCCATATGGCTTTTTGCAGTGAAGATTTTGATAGATTGGTTTACGGGTACCATATTGGTATTGCACAGTCTCTGGGGTACTACTAATACTGCTATTTTCTGACAACCATATGCTTTTCTCCATGTGAGGATTTCTGTTTTGTGATATGAGTTGCCATCATCATTGGTTCTATTTAGGGGCACATATGAATTTTTGATCACTTTTTATTTTATCTTTTTGGGAAGCAGGATAAAGAATTTTTTTTCAGGATGGAATGATGGTTTAATTGGTACCATCGCCTGGTATTACGCTTTTTGTGAGGCAGGGTGACCAAAAAATGGCTGTTTTGGCGCCGTTTATATATATATATTTTTTTACAATCTTAATCTGTTAGGGTGGTTCATGTGATATTTTTATAGAACCGGTTGTTACAGATGTGGCAATACCATATATGTTTTTTCTTTCTTTTTTTTCTATTTTTTTTTTTTACAATTTCATGACCAAATTATGGGGTCGAAGAGGGAGCTCCCTTTTCTGCAAACCCTGTGCATGCCGCGATTAGCATTCACCAATGCTGGCGTATACAGATGGGCCCCTGCCACTTATCGAGCAGGTGCAACTCCTGCACTCACCTGATCAGAGCACTGTACATGTACGGAGCTGGGTGGCAAGTCATGTTCCTCAGCGCCGTACCACACTTGTTGGGAAGGGGTTAAGCTGCTTTAGAGGCAGACCATGCCATATGAAGTACCTGCTTCATTTTTTCAACATCGACATTAGATAAGATGGGTTAGGCAGAGGGCACCTTTTTATTAAACATTTTACTAATGAAAAAAAAGTCATTAAAAACCTTGAATTGAACAAAATTGTTAATTTGCCCAAAAATACGGAGAGTCATGCTTTGATTTCCACATTGCCTGGGAGTGGCAAGGGGACCCATACTAAGTTTTGCTATGGGGCCCTATGAGATCTGTGAACGCCCCTGTATAGAGAGGCAAAATGAAGAAATCATTCAGCACAACACTTCAAATTGTATCTTTTTTTGAGGCTGGCTACTTGGAAAATATTATAGTTCCTTAGAGATTCAGATATCCAACATGTATTTCACCCGTAGTTGCTTTGATTCTACAAAAGATCAACTCCTATGTGTGCGAGCCGTAGATAATATACAGACGGCACATACAGTAATGAATGACACAATACACAACCGGCATCCACGGGCTTTAGAAGAATTTCGTCAGAGGTGGCCATCAACAAGGCGGAGAGTCCTTGACTCTGAATTCTCAACACATCCCTTAGTTGTATAATTCAATTGTGATGTTGAGGAATCGGATAGGTTATACATCAGTTCCAAATTAAGACAGGAATGCTTTTTAATTTACATCTGCACCCTTCATCTTCACCGTGTGAGTATAGACAGTAACATTCTTGTAATTAGACCCCGATGGGGCCTGCTGCAAATAAAATGTGCCCATCTAGATTAATGTCGCCCCTGATGACTTTATTTTTATTCCACATTAGAATCAATATCCAGCATCGGGATTTTTCAAATCAATTTAAAAATTATTTTAATGTTCATATCTACAGCTCAACATCGGGCTGAAAGGATTTTTTGTGGCGCAAATTCCAAGTCAATTGTAAGACAGAGAAAAAAGTTGACTATGAACGAAAAAACCATTAATAAAATATTATGCTATAAAGTGTCTGTCCTGTCGAAGAGCTATATTAGGCACTGATAAGGGCATAAAAATAATTTTAAAAATAATTTCAAAAAGTTACACGTGTCCTTAAGCTTCGAAATGGCCCTAAAGAGATTAAAACGAAGAGATAATTACAATAGGGACACGTACACAAAACACAAAAATTGTCTCTTGACATCATAAGATACACAGTAAAATACATGAGCACTGCTAGCAAAATATTACACTATAGCTATTTCCATCAAAATGTAACAAACAGCTTTTATTTTTTACAAAAGCTACCGCAATCCACCAGCACATTGAACGCAATTCAGTTTTCTGCCACTAGATGGTGGCAGAT
This sequence comes from Bufo gargarizans, assembly GCF_014858855.1. NCBI lineage: Eukaryota > Metazoa > Chordata > Amphibia > Anura > Bufonidae > Bufo > Bufo gargarizans. The sequence continues at coordinate 31,937,695 of NC_058086.1, forward strand.
CAGCAAGTTGGCATCGGCATATTCAGCTTGGAAATAGGTCAGGCAGTCAGACTACTGGAGCCTAACCTTCAGTTTAAGTCCCATGCACACAACTGTGTCTGTTTTGCTGACCGCAAATCGCGGATCTGGAAAATACGGATGCAGTCCGCCTGCTGTCCGCACTTTATTTGATGAGCCATTGTTTTCAAGGAGTCTGTGATCTGCATTTTGCTGATATATTCTATCTTTTGGGGGGGACAAACGGATGCGGAAAACAAATAGATGATCCGTGTGCTTTCCGCATCCATATGTCCGTTCTGGAAATAAATAGTACATGTCCTTTACTAGTCGGTAAAATGAGGACCCATTGAAGTCAATTGGTCTGCAAAAATGCGGAGGCCACACGTACTGTGACGAATATGGAAAGCGGAAAGTCGTGTGCATGGTGCCCTATGCATAATCGGGCTGCATGACATATGACAAAAAATAATTATAATCATAAGCTTCTAATTTGCAAAAATGTATTTATGCCAATCGTAGCAACAGATTTTTGCAATGGACTTTTATTGACAAATATTGAAATATAAATAAATAACATTTTCGATATATACTGTATATAATCTAGATAATTCTACATCATCTCGTCCCTCTTCCCCAGATGATAGCCCTGCAAAATGAATATGCCTACCCTGGACGTCAGTTTGCAGAGGTAACGTGCCTATCACATCATCAAGATTGTCTATGAAAAGGGGCCAAGCAGAATGAAACATTGTATAATTGGTGACGTTTATTTTTCATCATCTTATGGATTTATGGAAATCCCCTTAAAATATCCATAGGGTCAGGTATCAGTTGTAGGGGAGAGCGCCTCCATACAATAGGTCATATCAATGACATTCCTAGGAGCAGGTATTGTGATATATTACAGCACATTCCTCTTCATATTGAATATAAGTTAATATTTAACTAGACCTAATGGTGTCTCTTCTCTATAAGCTGCACGTTCGTTGTAATAAACATGAATGTGAACTGGTGACGCATCAGTCCACGAGCTTTAGTGTAAAGTCTGTGTCAGGTCCTCCGTAGGTCATGGGCCTTGTAGCCTCTGAAGGTGATATACAATTGGCAATGTCCATTCTAGCTATTTCTAGACTCCCCCACTGCATATACGTGTAACGATCCAGAGGGCCGTTACCACCTGTGCACCTCACTACTATCTCCTATGGTTAACCTAATGTCATCATATGTATTAATTTCCAGGTCTTGCAAAATTTGTATTCATATCTCTTGTTATGTAACTGTTCAGGTGTAATATGCCTGGCTCACCAGCAGATGGCAGCATAAATAGCAGAGCTATTTTACCTAGAATGGAACCCTTCTTTCCATTCCAGCTCTCTCTAAGAGAGGGAGGGACTAGGAGTTAGTTTCAGTTTACCCCCTGACAAGGGAGGGTGTGGAGCAGGAGCTCGCCCCAGTTGGACAAGCCCTGTCTGGGCAAGCTTGAGCACCTTCAGCTTTGCTGGACACAGAGGCCAAAGCCTGAAGCTTCAGAGACCAGGAGTAAAGTGTTCCCTGGACCAGTTTAGAGACAGACTACAGAAGTGGCAGCCCACAGCTAAAGCTAACTTATACAGCTACCCTGTCAGCACAGCAGAGCCAGAGAGCAACAGACGTAGCAGAGAGGAGTTTGCCTTCCACAGTTAATGCCAAAGCCTGCTGGAAACCAAGACAAAGCCTGTAAATCATTTTGGAGAAAAGTTTATTCAAGTAAAGGTCCATTCACACATCCGTGTGCGTTTTGCAGATCGACGGATGGGCGGACCCGCAAAACACGGACAGCGGCAATGTGCGTTCCGCATTTTGCCGGCACTAAGAGAATATGCCTATTCTTGTTTGCTATTGCGGACAAGAATAGGACATGTTCTATATTTTTCGGGATCGGAATTGCGGGCCCAGAAGTGCGGGTCCGCAATTCTGGATACGGGCCGCACATCGTGCGGCCCCATAGAAATGAATGGGTCCGCAATTCCGTTCAGCAAAATGTGGAGCGGAATTGCGGATGTGTGAATGGGGTCTAAAGCTGTTATCAACCTCATCACAAGGTCTAGACTCAATGTATTAAATCATCCCCTTCATCAACTATCCCTTTTCTGCATCGGAGCCAACGCCTGGGGTTCCAGCGTATTCAGGTATGAGCACCTGTGACACGTGCAACGCAAGTAAGGGACATTCAGGCTACCCTACACCACTCTGGCATTCCCACACCTGGGTAGCATCCTCAGTATCACTAAAAGGGTTCCTGTGCCCTTGTTGCTTCGCTGCAACTGACGTCACAACAAAACAAATCATTTTTTCCCTCTTAAAGGGACCCCTAGTGGCGGCGTAAGCTGGATATGTGCCCAGTTTGGCCATCCAGGAAAGTAGGGTGTAGTATTTTTTCCACTTTATGCCCATTCTATAACTCTTTGGCCAATTTTTGCATCCCCATGTTTGCTACCAATGCATGTCCTCTGGAAAGGAAAACCTACACAGGTTCATGCCAGTGGCGTATCCACCATGGAGGATCATGTGACTGCTTTAGGGTCTGGGGGAGGGGTGCCTGGTGCTGAGCTCCTTCTACTGTTTTCGACATAGAATCACAGCACTTCCCTGCAGCCACTACTAGGTGGAGATCTTACAGCTGCTAAAGAGTTCAGTGGTACCTATAAATTCCTATGCATTGAGCTCCCCCTGGTGATGGCTGCAGACGGACAGTTTTGTAACATATCGAGGGAAATCTATCATGAGGTTAATAGTTGAAGTCAGTTTTCCTTGAGTCTGCGTTGGAGTTCTTCGCACCTACTGCTAGCGCTGGTGCCTTCTCAAACAGCTGATCGGTGGGGTCCCGAGTGTCAGACCCCCACCGGTCAGATACTGATGACCTATCCAGAGGATCTGATGGCGGCTCTTACTGCCAGATGGCTACGTGGAGACATTCTGAGAACCTAAAAAACAATGAATTATGTTTATGGATTATTGCTCCGTGTATAACAACATATTTGAAATATTAAGGTCTATACTATAATACGATAAAATTTCATCTTTAGACTTAATTGTCTTCTCAATAGCTGTTCCATATCTGCTGCTCTACTGCTCTATTTATTTCCCTCTCCTCATTCTTCTCCAGATGATCCTACTCCTCCTTCGATGATATTGATGGTGTCTGGGGACCTCTCTACCGGAATCCAAGGGTCCTCCTGCAGTGACTAGTTATACTGCAGGCTTGTGCCATAGCTGTAGAATGGCTGCCCAACATTTACCATAATGGATAAGGTGACGTCAAAGGCAAATAGATCCACCAGATGGTTCTACGCTAGAAAAGTTGATGCCGTTAAATGGAAGCAACATGGAAACATCTGAATTATGGTTATTTTCCTATAATGAATGCTCCTTATTTGGGGGCAATGTATTCTAATCCACAGTTCTGCACGTCCTCCCCAAATGCAATGATTGCCGCTAGTCCAAAATCAGCAATTCTGATGTGTCTGATGTTGTCTCGGAGGACATTACCAGGGCTTTATGTCACTGGAGAGAGAATGTTTCTGACATTTATTTTGATGGATAACTAGTCCGAGTTATTTTAAAAAGTTCTTAGCTACGAGTAGACATGTATTATCTTATAACGTTGCTTCTCAAGGGGGATGATGCTGCGTTGATGCAGGAATTGGAGTCCACAGACTGAAGTAGAGAAGAAAGCTGATCAACGTTTCCATACATGATCATACAGAGGACAGACAGTGATGAAATTAACATTTACGTTGTCATAGTCATGTTTAGAGGCAGTTTTCCTGCCATGAAATGGTGCAGGTCTCTTCCAACCACATAAACCATGAAAATCAGGTCGGTCAGGAAACGACTCCTGACGATCTCTGACTTGGCAGATTCTTTCGGGTCTTTGTTCGCTTTACTCTATAATGTTGACTGCCAGGATCGCTTCAGTGCCACAATCTCGCTTCAGTGCCAGAAGACACAAGACAGATCAGACCATATCTTGGGGGAATGGATTACTGATGCAATAAAATAAAAATAAAAACGCTGGTGTACAATGCGCCAGAATTATTAAGAGGTAATAATTCTGGTGAACCAGAAAATTAAATCCACGCCAACGTGCGCCAGTTTTCACACTTCCCACCCAAAACCTGAACACTTTTTGTAAAAGTCTAGAGGGTGGAGGGAAAGTGCAAAAAGTTGCAAATTTTTTATCCAAACTGCACTTGCACCAAAATGTGTACTTTTTGTAAACACTGTTGGTAATGATTTTTCATTGACATCTGCCTCCAAGTCTTCATACTGACTTGGCCATTAGTTTGCCAACATGGAGGCAAGCCTAACTGGAGGCAACTTGTGTATCTGTATCATCATGAGGAGAGCAGCAAAACTAGTGCTGGCACCCCGCAAAAAAAATACCATGTATGGTATACTTTTTTATAGGATGGGAACCAAAGAATGATGTGCCCATAACACGTCCCATACAGTTTTACCTGTATACACCACCAAAACAGCCTTTCTCTCCTCCCTCTTCTCCTTATCTATCACCCCAGGAACACAGCTCTCCTCCTAGGTTCCTCTTATTTGCCATGCATGTGCCAAGAAAGATCCTAGGGCAAGCAATGAATCACATGGCAGTTTTCCAACTCTTAGCACCTAGCACATGCCAGCTAGTATCCTTTGGTAATACTCTTGGCCAAGATTTTTCTTCCATGTGTAGGAAAGCCTAGCCTGCTGGACTTTCCTATACAGATGGATAAAGTATAATCACATATACGGTGAGGTATATGGTTTTTTACAATGGGAGATAAAGGGAACCAGTCATGTGGTTTGGTGCCACCAGACCACCAGCATATCACTATGCAACTTAGGTTTAGGGCCCGATACCTCAATCAAACTCATCGCTTTCTGCAAAGAAAAGTGTATGCTTGACTGCCAGCAATTCTTACAGAGAGACCCAGGATCCCGTTCTTGTATTCAATGGTGGTCTTATTAATGGGCAGAACCCCCTATCCTGTGGATACGAGATATGTTGTCTAAGTGTTTAACCCCTTAAGGACATAGGACGTACCGGTACGCCCTATTTCCCGAGTCCTTAAGGACCGAGGACGTACCGGTACGTCCTGACTTAAAAATGTAATTCCGGCGCCGCGGGGGTTAATCGGAACGGGATTTCGGCTGAAATCATTCAGCCGGCATCCCGTAACAACGCAGGGGGGGGTCATTGGACCCCCCCCGTATCGGCGATCGCAGAAAACCGCAGGTCAATTCAGACCTGCGGTTTTCTGCGTTTCCGGTCCATTCGAGTGTCCTGTGACCCGATGAACCGGAAAAAGACTGCGATCGGTGGCGTAATTTTACACCACCAATCGCAGTCCGAGGATTTGAGGAGGCGGTGCTGGCCCTGGTGCTGAACACTGCTGTCCAGGGTGCTGATTGGTGCAGGGGAGAGAGGCGCGAGATTCAAACTTCGCTCCTCTCTCCCCTCCTCTTCCTAATCTGCACGAGCACCCGGCAGCATCGTCCAGCACCAGCTCCTGTGTCCCCCTAATCGCCATCCATCACCCTCCTGCACCCATCGCCACCCAGGTAGGTATGGGTCAGTGAGGGAGAGGCACCGTTAGGCAGGGAAAGAAGGGAAAAGTAAGTTAGGAAAAAAAAAAAAAAAAGTACTTTTATTCCAAACTTCCAAACTTCCATCTATCCATCTAACCCTAACCCCGACCCCCCCTGCCACTTGCCCCCCACCCCCACCAGCCCCCCCCCACCCCCATCCTCACCACCACTTTTTTTTTTCTGCGTGCGCTGACTGGCCGGCACTTTTTAACGTCCGTCCACTGTTAGCGCATCGCCCTCCCCACCGCTGATCAGTGTTGTACCGCTGATTAGCAAGTTTTAACTTTTTTTTTTCCTATCACTTGCCCTTTTTTTCTTGCCTTTTCTAGTACGCGAACACCCGTTGCCCCCACACACACGCACATATAATAAAGTTTGCCACACACGCACACCTACACGCACACACACCCATGGCCCGCCGGGTGTTCTCGGCCGAGGAGGCATACGCCCATCCGCATCCTCCTCATCATCATCGGATGACGATGAGCCACCAAGGCGGCGGAGACGCCGCCAGGCGGAGCCAGGGGCCGCACATGCTAGGGATCCTGTGGCCCACCCTAGTACGAGCCGCCCTGGGGTTCGTACTGGTTTCCCGGCCAACCAAATAAGTCCACCGGAGCCCCCTGCCGATGAACTTAGCTGGTGTCCCCCAGTGGACTTTGAGCCTGAGATTCCGGATTTCGCTGGCAATCCTGGAATCCAGATTCCCACAGTGGGGTTTACTGAAATAGACTTTTTTAGTTTTTTTTTCAGTAACCCACTGGTGAATTTGATGGTGGAGCAGACGAATCTGTACGCCCAACAGTTCGTCGCTCAAAACCCAGGCTCAGTTTTGGCTAGACCCGGTGGCTGGACGCCGGTCAGTGCAGCCGAAATGAGAACATTTTGGGGCCTCGTGCTGCATATGGGTCTAGTCTAAAAACCCAGTGTCAGGCAATACTGGAGTGGGGACGTCCTGTACCAGACCCCACTGTACAGTATGGTCATGACACGTCACCGGTTTGAGGCCATCCGGAAATGTCTGCATTATTCCGATAATGCAGCATGTCCACCCCGAGGTGATCCTGCCTATGACCGGCTGTATAAGATACGGCCGGTCATCAATCACTTTGGGGCCACATTTCAGCAGGCCTACGTACCTGGAAGGGAGGTCGCGGTTGATGAGTCTCTCGTTGCGTTCAAGGGGAGACTCAGTTTCCGCCAATACATTCCCACAAAGCGGGCGAGGTATGGCGTGAAGCTATACAAAATTTGTGAGAGTACCTCAGGGTACACTTACAAATTTCGTGTGTACGAGGGGCGAGATTCCCGTATTCAACCCCCAGAATGTCCCCCCACTCTGGGTGTTAGCGGGAAACTCGTGTGGGACCTTATGTACCCACTGCTGGATAGTGGTTACCACTTGTACGTGGATAACTTTTATACCAGCATTCCCTTGTTCAGGTCCCTTGCCGCCAGATCCACGTTCGCTTGTGGGACCGTGCGGAAAAATCAACTTACCCCCTCCAGGTACCTATCCCCAGGGGTGAGACCCGTGCACTTACCAGTGGAAACCTGTTGCTGGTCAGGTATAAGGACAAGAGGGATGTCCTTATGCTGTCCACAATCCACGGTAACAGCACCACCCCAGTCCCTGTGCGAGGTACCGCGGCAACGGTCCTCAAGCCCGATTGTATCGTCGACTACAATCGGTATATGGGAGGAGTTGATCTCTCTGATCAAGTCCTCACGCCATATAACGCCATGCGCAAAACCCGGGCATGGTACAAAAAAGTTGCGGTCTACTTGGTGCAGGTTGCCATGTACAACTCTTTTGTACTATCCCGAAGCGCTGGCAGCACAGGGACATTCCTCCAATTCTATGAGGCAGTCCTCAAGGACCTGATCTTTTCGGACCGGGAAAGAGCAGGCCGGAGTACCTCGGGAACTGGAGGCGCCCGGATCGTCCCTGGCCAACACTTTCCAGGTGTGGTCCCCCATACTGGAAAGAAGGGACGAACCCAAAAAAAGTGCAGAGTGTGTCACAAGAGGGGGATACGGAAGGACACCACCACTCAATGTGACACGTGCCCCGATCATCCGGGCCTCTGCATTATCGATTGCTTCAGGGAGTATCACACTTCCATGGAGTACTAAATTTTTATAATCCCCAACAGTTCACTAGAGAACATAAAACACTATGGCTCTCAGACTTTGGAGACACGAAAACAATTTTTCTTTCCCTAAAAAATATTAGTTTTAGTGCAGGCATCCTCAAACTGCGGCCCTCCAGATGTTGTAAAACCATAACTCCCAGCATGCCCAGACAACCTACAGCCATCATCAGGGCATGGTGGGAATTGTAGTTTTACAACATCTGGAGGGCCGCAGTTTTAGGATGCCTGCTTAGTGTCTCCAAAGTCTGAGAGCCATACATATTGGGCATCGTCGCGTGCGTAAAAGTCGTCGCTATAAAAATAACTTTTTACCAAACGCCTCGGATGAACGGTGTTAAAAATATAAAATAAAAACGGTGCCAAAACACCAATTATTGGGCAAAATTTAAATTTAAATCCATTTTGCCGGTAATAAAGCAAGGGTTAACAGCCAAACAAAACTAAACATTTATTGCCCCAATTCTGTAGTTTGCATAAACACCCCATATGTGGTCGTAAATGGCTATATAGCCGCACGGCAGGGCATAGAACGAAGGGAACTCCATACGGTTTCTGGAAGGCAGATTTTGATGGACAGTTTTTTTTTTTTACACCATGTCCCATTAGAAGCCCCCCCTGATGTAGCCTAGACTAGAAACTCCAAAAAAGTGACCCCATCTAAGAAACTACACCCCTCAAGGTATTCAAAAGTTACTTTACAAACTATGTTAACCCTTTAGGTGTTCCACAAAACTAAATAGCGAATGTAGAAACAATTTTAGAATTTAATTTTTTTGTTACATTGCCTCAAAAAAGAGTAATATAGAGCAACCAAAAATCAAATTTACCCCAAAAATAGTCCCAAAACAACAACCACCTTATCTCGTAGTTTCCTAGATGGGGTCACTTTTATGGAGTTTCTACTCTAGGGGGGCATCAGGGGGCTTGAAAGGGTACATGGTGTAAATAAACCAGTCCAGCAAAATCTGCCTTCCAAAAACCATATGACGTTCCCCTTCTTCTATGTCCTGCCGTTTAGCCAAATAGTAGTTTACCACCACATATGGGGTGTTTCTGCAAACTACAGAATCAGGGCAACCCATTTTGAGTGTTGTTTGGCAGTTAACCCTTGTTTTACTCCTGGAAAAAACTGATTATATTGGAAAATTTTCCAAAAAATAGAAATTTCAAAATTGTTTCTCCATCTGCCATTAACTCTTGTGGAACACCTAAAGGGTTAACAAAGTTTGTAAACCCAGTTTTGAATACCTTGAGGGGTGTACTTTCTTAGATGGAGTCACTTTTTTGAAATTTCTATTCTAGGGGTGCAACAGGGGGCTTCAAATGGGACATGGTATAAACAAAACCAGTCCTGCAAAATCTGCCTTCCAAAACCCATATGGTGTTCCCCTCCTTCTATGTGCTACCGTTCGGCCAAACAGTAGTTTACGACCACATATGGGGTGTTTTTGCAAACTACAGAATCAGGGCAACCCATTTTGAGTGTTGTTTGGCAGTTAACCCTTGTTTTACTCCTGGAAAAAATTGATTATATTGGAAAATTTTCCAAAAAATAGAAATTTCAAAATTGTTTCTCCATCTGCCATTAACTCTTGTGGAACACCTAAAGGGTTGACAAAGTTTGTAAACCCAGTTTTGAATACCTTGAGGGGTGTACTTTCTTAGATGGAGTCAATTTTTTGAAATTTCTATTCTAGGGGTGCAACAGGGGGCTTCAAATGGGACATGGTATAAACAAAACCAGTCCTGCAAAATCTGCCTTCCAAAACCCATATGGTGTTCCCCTCCTTCTATGTGCTACCGTTCGGCCAAACAGTAGTTTACGACCACATATGGGGTGTTTTTGCAAACTACAGAATCAGGGCAACCCATTTTGAGTGTTGTTTGGCAGTTAACCCTTGTTTTACTCCTGGAAAAAATTGATTATATTGGAAAATTTTCCAAAAAATAGAAATTTCAAAATTGTTTCTCCATCTGCCATTAACTCTTGTGGAACACCTAAAGGGTTAACAAAGTTTGTAAACCCAGTTTTGAATACCTTGAGGGGTGTACTTTCTTAGATGGAGTCAATTTTTTGAAATTTCTATTCTAGGGGTGCAACAGGGGGCTTCAAATGGGACATGGTATAAACAAAACCAGTCCTGCAAAATCTGCCTTCCAAAACCCATATGGTGTTCCCCTCCTTCTATGTGCTCCCGTTCGGCCAAACAGTAGTTTACGACCACATATGGGGTGTTTCTGCAAACTACAGAATCAGGACAACCCATTTTGAGTGTTGTTTGGCAGTTAACCCTTGTTTTACTCCTGGAAAAAATTGATTATATTGGAAAATTTTCCAAAAAATAGAAATTTCAAAATTGTTTCTCCATCTGCCATTAACTCTTGTGGAACACCTAAAGGGTTAACAAAGTTTGTAAACCCAGTTTTGAATACCTTGAGGGGTGTACTTTCTTAGATGGAGTCACTTTTTTGAAATTTCTATTCTAGGGGTGCAACAGGGGGCTTCAAATGGGACATGGTATAAACAAAACCAGTCCTGCAAAATCTGCCTTCCAAAACCCATATGGTGTTCCCCTCCTTCTATGTGCTACCGTTCGGCCAAACAGTAGTTTACGACCACATATGGGGTGTTTCTGCAAACTACAGAATCAGGGCAACCCATTTTGAGTGTTGTTTGGCAGTTAACCCTTGTTTTACTCCTGGAAAAAATTGATTATATTGGAAAATTTTCCAAAAAATAGAAATTTCAAAATTGTTTCTCCATCTGCCATTAACTCTTGTGGAACACCTAAAGGGTTAACAAAGTTTGTAAACCCAGTTTTGAATACCTTGAGGGGTGTACTTTCTTAGATGGAGTCACTTTTTTGAAATTTCTATTCTAGGGGTGCAACAGGGGGCTTCAAATGGGACATGGTATAAACAAAACCAGTCCTGCAAAATCTGCCTTCCAAAACCCATATGGTGTTCCCCTCCTTCTATGTGCTACCGTTCGGCCAAACAGTAGTTTACGACCACATATGGGGTGTTTTTGCAAACTACAGAATCAGGGCAACCCATTTTGAGTGTTGTTTGGCAGTTAACCCTTGTTTTACTCCTGGAAAAAATTGATTATATTGGAAAATTTTCCAAAAAATAGAAATTTCAAAATTGTTTCTCCATCTGCCATTAACTCTTGTGGAACACCTAAAGGGTTAACAAAGTTTGTAAACCCAGTTTTGAATACCTTGAGGGGTGTACTTTCTTAGATGGAGTCAATTTTTTGAAATTTCTATTCTAGGGGTGCAACAGGGGGCTTCAAATGGGACATGGTATAAACAAAACCAGTCCTGCAAAATCTGCCTTCCAAAACCCATATGGTATTCCCCTCCTTCTATGTGCTACCGTTCGGCCAAACAGTAGTTTACGACCACATATGGGGTGTTTTTGCAAACTACAGAATCAGGGCAACCCATTTTGAGTGTTGTTTGGCAGTTAACCCTTGTTTTACTCCTGGAAAAAATTGATTATATTGGAAAATTTTCCAAAAAATAGAAATTTCAAAATTGTTTCTCCATCTGCCATTAACTCTTGTGGAACACCTAAAGGGTTAACAAAGTTTGTAAACCCAGTTTTGAATACCTTGAGGGGTGTACTTTCTTAGATGGAGTCACTTTTTTGAAATTTCTATTCTAGGGGTGCAACAGGGGGCTTCAAATGGGACATGGTATAAACAAAACCAGTCCTGCAAAATCTGCCTTCCAAAACCCATATGGTGTTCCCCTCCTTCTATGTGCTACCGTTCGGCCAAACAGTAGTTTACGACCACATATGGGGTGTTTCTGCAAACTACAGAATCAGGGCAACCCATTTTGAGTGTTGTTTGGCAGTTAACCCTTGTTTTACTCCTGGAAAAAATTGATTATATTGGAAAATTTTCCAAAAAATAGAAATTTCAAAATTGTTTCTCCATCTGCCATTAACTCTTGTGGAACACCTAAAGGGTTAACAAAGTTTGTAAACCCAGTTTTGAATACCTTGAAGGGTGTACTTTCTTAGATGGAGTCACTTTTTTGAAATTTCTATTCTAGGGGTGCAACAGGGGGCTTCAAATGGGACATGGTATAAACAAAACCAGTCCTGCAAAATCTGCCTTCCAAAACCCATATGGTGTTCCCCTCCTTCTATGTGCTACCGTTCGGCCAAACAGTAGTTTACGACCACATATGGGGTGTTTTTGCAAACTACAGAATCAGGGCAACCCATTTTGAGTGTTGTTTGGCAGTTAACCCTTGTTTTACTCCTGGAAAAAATTGATTATATTGGAAAATTTTCCAAAAAATAGAAATTTCAAAATTGTTTCTCCATCTGCCATTAACTCTTGTGGAACACCTAAAGGGTTGACAAAGTTTGTAAACCCAGTTTTGAATACCTTGAGGGGTGTACTTTCTTAGATGGAGTCAATTTTTTGAAATTTCTATTCTAGGGGTGCAACAGGGGGCTTCAAATGGGACATGGTATAAACAAAACCAGTCCTGCAAAATCTGCCTTCCAAAACCCATATGGTATTCCCCTCCTTCTATGTGCTACCGTTCGGCCAAACAGTAGTTTACGACCACATATGGGGTGTTTTTGCAAACTACAGAATCAGGGCAACCCATTTTGAGTGTTGTTTGGCAGTTAACCCTTGTTTTACTCCTGGAAAAAACTGATTATATTGGAAAATTTTCCAAAAAATAGAAATTTCAAAATTGTTTCTCCATCTGCCATTAACTCTTGTGGAACACCTAAAGGGTTAACAAAGTTTGTAAACCCAGTTTTGAATACCTTGAGGGGTGTACTTTCTTAGATGGAGTCACTTTTTTGAAATTTCTATTCTAGGGGTGCAACAGGGGGCTTCAAATGGGACATGGTATAAACAAAACCAGTCCTGCAAAATCTGCCTTCCAAAACCCATATGGTGTTCCCCTCCTTCTATGTGCTCCCGTTCGGCCAAACAGTAGTTTACGACCACATATGGGGTGTTTCTGCAAACTACAGAATCAGGGCAACCCATTTTGAGTGTTGTTTGGCAGTTAACCCTTGTTTTACTCCTGGAAAAAATTTATTATATTGGAAAATTTTCCAAAAAATAGAAATTTCAAAATTGTTTCTCCATCTGCCATTAACTCTTGTGGAACACCTAAAGGGTTGACAAAGTTTGTAAACCCAGTTTTGAATACCTTGAGGGGTGTACTTTCTTAGATGGAGTCAATTTTTTGAAATTTCTATTCTAGGGGTGCAACAGGGGGCTTCAAATGGGACATGGTATAAACAAAACCAGTCCTGCAAAATCTGCCTTCCAAAACCCATATGGTGTTCCCCTCCTTCTATGTGCTACCGTTCGGCCAAACAGTAGTTTACGACCACATATGGGGTGTTTTTGCAAACTACAGAATCAGGGCAACCCATTTTGAGTGTTGTTTGGCAGTTAACCCTTGTTTTACTCCTGGAAAAAACTGATTATATTGGAAAATTTTCCAAAAAATAGAAATTTCAAAATTATTTCTCCATCTGCCATTAACTCTTGTGGAAGACCTAAAGGGTTAATAAAGTTTGAAAAAACAGTTTTGAATACCTTGAGGGGTGTAGTTTCTTAGATGGAGTCACTTTTTTGAAATTTCTATTCTAGGGGTGCAACAGGGGGCTTCAAATGGGACATGGTATAAACAAAACCAGTCCTGCAAAATCTGCCTTCCAAAACCCATATGGTGTTCCCCTCCTTCTATGTGCTCCCGTTCGGCCAAACAGTAGTTTACGACCACATATGGGGTGTTTCTGCAAACTACAGAATCAGGGCAACCCATTTTGAGTGTTGTTTGGCAGTTAACCCTTGTTTTACTCCTGGAAAAAATTGATTATATTGGAAAATTTTCCAAAAAATAGAAATTTCAAAATTGTTTCTCCATCTGCCATTAACTCTTGTGGAAGACCTAAAGGGTTAATAAAGTTTGTAAAAAACAGTTTTGAATACCTTGAGGGGTGTAGTTTCTAGAATGGGGTCATTTTTGGGAGGTTTCTATTATCTAAGCCTCACAATATGACTTCAAACCTGAACTGGTCCATAAAAAGTGGGATTTTGAAGATTTCTCAAAAATTTCAAAATTTGCTTCTAAACTTCTAAGCCTTGTAACATCCCCAAAAAATAAAATATCATTCCCAAAATGCTACAAACATGAAGTAGACATATGGGGAATGTAAAGTCATCACAATTTTTGGGGGTATTACTATGTATTACAGAAGTAGAGAAACTGAAACTTAGAAATTTGCTAATTTTTCAAAATTTTTGGTAAAAAATGTATTTTTTATGCAAACAAATTTACTTTTTTGACCCAATTTTAGCAGTGTCATGAAGTACAATATGTGACTGGAAAAACAATCTCAGAACGGCCTGGGTAAGTCGAAGCGTTTTAAAGTTATGAGCACTTAAAGTGACACTGGTCAGATTTGCAAAAAATGGCCTGGTCCTTAAGGTGAAAATGAGCCTGGTCCTTAAGGGGTTAATACTGATCATCTTTCCCCAAGATAGGTCATCAGTATCTGATCGGTGGGTATCTGACCCCTGGCACCACATCAGCTCATTGAAGAGGCCACTATGCTCTGGTGAGCCCTGAGGCCTCTTCCTAAGGCCTCTTGCACACGAACGTTGTGTGCCCATGGCCGTATTGCGGCCCACATACCGCGGGTCTGCAATACACGGGCACCGGCCTGTGTGCACTGTGCATCACGGATGTGGACCCATTCACTTGAATGGGTCCACAATCATGGAGATGCGGAACGGAAGCATGGATCGGAACCCCACGGAAGCACTACGGAGTGCTTCCATGGTGTTTCTGTCCGTGCCTCCGCACCGCAAAAAAATAGAACTTGTTCTTTTTTTTGCAGTGCAGACAGATCATGGACCCATTCAAGTTGAATGGCTCTCGATCCGTCCCGGCCGCCGCACGAACGTTGCCCGTGCATTGGGGACCACAAATTGCCCAAAGTCCTCCAATGCATGGAACGTTCGTGTGCAAGAGGCCTAAGCCACTTCATCGGTCACAGATAGCACAGCTCAGTCCAGGGCATGGCTGCTATACAGAGAACGGCCACTATCCAATGGATGGTGCTGTGCTTGGTAAGCTGTGAGGAGGCCGTGGCATTCACCTGAGCGCCACAGCCTTTTCAAACAGCTGATTGGCAGGGGTGCTGAGTGTTGGACCCCCTCCCCGAGGACAGTTCATCAGTATTAGGGTTCATTCAGATGGCCGTAAGCTGTCCTCAAAAATTCAGATCCGTTTTTTGCAGCCAGTTCAGCATGTCTGCAAAACAACGGATTGGATTATGTATTTTTGTGGACCCGTAGAGTTCAATGGGGCCACATCCTGATTTTCACTAACAAGTATAGGACATGTTTTATATGTTTTGCGGAGCCGTAGAACAGAAGGAACGGGCCCCATAGAAGTGAATAGGTCTGCATCTAATCTGCAAAAATCGGATCTGCATTTTTGAGGACAGCATACAGCCGTCTGAATGAGCCCTGACTCTCAGACAACCCCTTTAACTCTTGGACACTTTACAATCCATTGTATGCCTATACAGTGGCCTACGTCACAACCGGTTATTCTTCGGGGAGTACTACAACCCACTCCTTTACCAGAAGGAAGAAGCATTATGTGAACAGAGCCTCACACTCTCATAGGCGCATATTTAGCTTGAATATATTTGTAATTATTATTTTTTTCAGTTTCCAGCAGGATCCGGCTGTAGTCTATATTGTATAGACCACTGAGTCTCCACCATTTGTATTCATGCTCCCCCTCCCCGCCGGGTGTCGAGAGGTGTTTGTAATAAGAAACAGTTGCCTAGTGTAAAGAATAAGTCTTAAAATAAACAGCTTTTCTCCTCTTAATGCCTCACATGACAATATTTACTTTTCTAAAATATCATTTTTGCCATGGCTTTGAGACCCAGCTTAACAAAACGGGGTCTTCGAGTAGTTCAAAGTGTCTGTGACCTACAGCTGAGAGGGAAAGCTGCATATAAATAGGGACATTACGGGCAGATCAATCCTTGGCTCGCTCATTTCAGGCGCTTTACTTCTCCTCTTGTGTAAAACTCCCGGTAATTACTTTCACAAGACACATTTTCGCCGTCTCTTCACAAGTTTGCTAAATGAAGGTTAAGTTAGTTTACCCACCTAGGATTTGTCAGTCATGTGTGAGCATAAAAATGTGCGGACCCCAGGGCGAGTCTGCCAGAGAGGAAGTGTGGATTTAGATACTCCGGGGTTAAATGCAGGTTTTGGGTCCAGCTTAGCTTATCATAATGTTACTTACACATCCCCTGCAGTTCAGAAAGCACGCACGGTTTACTTAACGGGTTTTGGAGTTAAGATAGCAGCGTCTCTGCTCCTTTTCCAACATCAATGTCGCTGATCCTTTGTCGTGGCTTGTACGTCAAAATATGGCCGACCCGCTGACTACCAAAGGAATTTTGTGGCTGATGCCGCTAACGGCGAGATCACATCACCGTTTAGTTCTCCGTTCTTCTGATCCATCAGAAAGATTTAAAAAAAAACGGATCCTATATTTTAAGCAACTGTTATGCTTTTAGACACTTCCATCTGAGATCCGTTACTTTCGATGGAAAGAAAAAATTCCCATACAATGTATTCTTTTTTCCATCTAAAATAACGGATCTGAGACGGAAATAGCTAAAACAGATGCAAAATGTGCAGAACTGAGCCAAACGGATGCTTAAACCATAGGATCCGTTTTTTTTGCTTATTTTTCTGTTATGACGGATCAGAAATATGCTAAACGGTAATGTGAACTTGCCCTAAGAAAAATTCAATCTTAGGACCAGTGATGGTCAGTTTGCAGTGTTCACCAGTGAACACATACGGGCTGCCATCTTTAGAAAGGTAGACTCACCCGTCCGGCGATGCACAGGTAAGCCCTTACCTGTGCCTGTGCCGGGAGCCGGTCTGAAATCGAATGCAGTCACCGGGAGCAGGCAGTTCCGAGAACAGTCGCTGGGGGCCTTCATCGGGCTGTTCTCGGAACTGCCTGCTCCCGGTGACCGCATTTGATTTCAGACAGGCTCCCAGCACAGGCACAGGTGAGGGCTTACCTGTGCATCGCCGGACGGGTGAGTCTACCTTACTAAAGATGGCAGCCCACATGTGTTCGCTGGCGAACACTGCAAACTGACCATCACTGCTTAGGACATGCTCAGAAAAAAAAATATGGCTGCTTTTTTTGTCCGTCTCTGCTCCTTTTTCAACATCAATGTCGCTGATCTTTTGTCATAGCTAACAATTTCTTTGTACGTCAAAACGTGGCCGACCCGCTGACTGCCAAAGGAATTTCGTGGCTGATGTCACCAACAGCGACATTCACATCACCGTTTAGTTCTCCGTTCTTCTGATCCATCAGAAGAAAAGAAAAATTATTTTAAAAAAAACCTGATCCTGTATTTTAAGCATCTGTTATGCTTTTAGACATTTCCATCTGAGATCCGTTATTTTAGATGGAAAGAAAAAAAATCCTACACAAGGTATTTTTATCCATCTAAAATAACGGATCTCAGATGTAACTGCCTAAAACGGATGCAAAATGTGCATAACTGAGCAAAATGGGTGCTTAAAATACAGGATCCGTTTTTTGATTATTTTTATGTTCTTCTGACGGATGAGAAGAACAAAAAACTAGACGGTGATGTGAACTTGTCCTAAGAAGAATTCAATCTTAGGACGTACACAAAAATGCAGCCTTAATTTTTCTTCTGATGATATTTTTGTAATAGCGTTATTTTACAGAACACACGGTATAATGTATTGAAAATATTTTTTTATTCTAAATTGTGGAAAAAACTCCGCATTTTAGAGGCTTTGATTTTTGTTTTTTTCATTTTTTTTAACCCCCTTTGCAACATCCGTCATACATGTCAGTTCTTTAAAGATGTGCCGGCTCCATAGCCTGAAGGTTCCTGCTAATTCATACAACAGACTCCCCCACCTCCCATCAGTGTCCATAATCAGAGAAAATGCCAATCGCAGACACTTAACCTCCCATTTAGAGGTAAGGGTTTACCTTCGATGACCGAGAAAATCGCTCGATTAGTTTGATTGTTTTGACAGCCAGGAGCCTTGCGAAGGCTCACAGAATTGCCAATGTAAAGTTCCTATGGAGCATCTGAATCAGACAGGGCTTAATAGGAACATAGCGCTATTGGCAATAACTGCAATAATAAACTGTTGCAGTCTATGCCCCCCCCCCCCCCCCCAACAAATAAAGGGCTCCAATATTACCTATTACCACCGTGTGATTAAGCTTAATCCACCACCTCAATTAGGAATTCCACATCACACAGTGTACAATTATTTAAAAATATATATCTTTATTAATACATCATTCATAATATTAAAAAGTTTATTACAGCTGCATGCATATACGATAAAAGGAGGCAGACTGGGCGGTGTAATCCAATTAAACTATCCCTCTGTCGAACCAAGCGCAAACAGATTACGTGTTTCCCTCTAACACAGGTATGGCCAACCTGAGGCTCTCCAGCTGTTGCAAAACTACAACTCCCAGCATGCCCAGTCTGCCTACAGCTATCAGCCCACAGCAGGGCATGGTGGGAGTTGTAGTTTTACAACAGCTGGAGAACCACAGGTTGGCCAGCCCTGCTCTAACACATCGCCTCCCTATTGCTCCCCAAGTAAAGGGCAAAGTGCCAATCTTAAGAGGGGTTAAAATAGGGCGTTACATAATCATGACATAGTAAATAGTTCATACAGGGACAGTCCACCAGGGAATAAATAATCAAATAAACAAATAAATACAGACCAGGATGACTACAACCCCGGCGTACGTTTCGCTTCAAGCTTCCTCAGGGGATGATTTTATTGTATATGCATGCCGCTGTTATAAACTTTTTAATATTATGGATGATGTATTAATAATAAAGATATGTATTTTTCAATAATTGTATACTGTGTGATGTGGAATTCCTAATTGGGGTATTGCAGTCTAGGGTATAAGCGATCACATATTCTAACCCCATAAGAAAGTTAAAAAAACATATTTAAAAATATAAACAATAAAATGTTAAATCACCCCTTTCCCCATTTTACTTATAACAGGGGTGCACCTAGCCTTTCTCCTGCCTGTGGCGAAAACTGAAATGGCGCCCCCCCATGGCAATTTTTTAACCTAACCTCTTTGCCACAATGGAAGCGCTCATTGCCCATTAGTGATGAGCGGTAGGGGCAATATCCGAATTTGCATATATTTGAGAATTTAAGATTATTTTCTTGATTGCGAAAATCGGCAATGTAATATGCGGAACAGATGGCCCCTAATAGAACAGTCTTATCCTTGTCCGTAATGCGGACAATAATAGGACATGTTTCATTTTTTTGTGAAACGGAAACAAGGACATACGGAAATGGAATGCACACGGAGTAACTTTCGGGTTTTTTGGGGACCCATTGAAATGAATGGTTCAACATACGGTCTGCAAAAAGAAAAACGGAACGGACACGGAAAGAAAATACGTTTGTGTGCATGAGCCCTTAGTCAGTAGATCAGCTGGTGTGTTAATGGACAATCCCAGATCCTAAGGACAGTTAATGACTTCTGTAGTCCTGGAGAAGCTCTTTAAGATAACCTAAATGGGCAGCATGTCATTGAGTCCACAAGTGTCTGGAACAGAATCTTCTTAGTAGCTCTTGGGAGTAATTAGTTATCCTTGTGATGATCCAACTGGCAAAAGGCATTCCCGGAGAAAAAGCAAGCACAATATATCTCCTCCTCCTCCTAGATACACATCTTTATCATTACAAATCTGGAGTGAAAATTGAATGTGTTTGTATTGTTTTTTAAATGTTGTAACCATTTCTTTTTAATTTTAAAAAACTTTCCTGGGGGCAGCCCGAAAGAGGCCCACCGGGGAGTAGGACTGAAACATTTTATTGTCAGGGCCCCCTCAACAGTATTATACAATGACATTATATACAGTGACATGACATAACGTATATATATATGTATAGGAAATGGATTGAGTGGCTGCCAGCGCTGGGCTGGGAGAGTTAGCTTCGCTAGCCAAAGGAATGAGGGTTGCACAGTAGGAAGGTGTTTCTGGGGGGCCCAGATAGGGGGGACATTTAAAAATTTGCTTTGGGGACCAGTCACTTCTTGTTATGCCACTGGTGCCACAGGTTGCATGTGTGCTTTATGGTGGCTGAGATGAACAGGAGTCGACTGGAAGAGAAATGTTCTAGATTATCACAGTCTCCAGAAAATGATGGCGTATAGCTGCTCCATCCAGAGACTAGAAAGTGACAGGGAAGCTGTATAATGCATAGTGTTACAACCCTACGGCCTTATGTAGATCTCCAGCTGTGCAGCCGCAATCTCTAATGATAATGAGATGGTTCTGCTCATTCTCACCCAGTCTATACAGTAAAGCCAAGAAGTAAGCTGCTGAAATTTCAGCCTATTGTATCTGCTCTAGAGACCAGTGCTTCTTTATGGGTCACAAAGTGAATGTTTATAATAAAATCCAATGTGAATAATATTTTATTTCTTGATGATACATTCCCTTTAAAGAGCTTTGAAGCATGTCTTAGTTTATCAGCCAAACCAGAGGCACTGTGATAATCATCTCGATGAGTGAATGATCCATGGTTTTGGAGATCTCCATCTTCAGATTGCTCCACATCATGATTTGGAGCTAGTTCCATCCCGCTTAGTGCTTCTGGCTGAAGGAACCTGAGACTGTAGAGGTTGGTAGCTACAAGCTAGCTATCAGTAGGGGTCCAAGCAACGTAAAAAAAAACGCCATTCAGTTTGGGGAAAAAAAGGGATGGATTGTATTTTTTTAACATTTTACTTGCCCTTTCATAACTCACCCCAGATGTGTTATAATGCTTCTCCTACAGTTGCCATAAATGATCTTCGCTGTTCCACCCAAGGACGTTACTGTCTTTACAAAAACAGATGAGCAAATCTAGCTTATTTTGGTCAAGTCATGTTTAGACAGATCATATCTCTCCTTTTATTGCATACATTACATCAATTAATCTTCTCCTTGTTTACTTTCAGCTCAGTATAAATGATTAAACCATGCGGCGTCCCATAAGACCCCACTTCCAATGAAACACTGTATTCCCTCTGGAGCCCATTTCAACTTCAGAAAAGATCAAGTTGTCCTAAAGTCACCAGAGGAGGGAAATAAAGGAATGTCTTGAAATAAGAAAACATGTCTCTTGAATGACAGGAGCTCCAGAATGTAGAGTTTTCTATGTTCGTTTGGAAGAAAATCTGACAAAAACCATTTCAGAAGTCTAAGTTTTCTACAAAATATCTCTACTAGGCGGCCATTTTCCTTGACTCTAAAGCCCAGCGAAGTCTTGTTGCTTGACTGTATATAATGGTTCCTTTATGTTAGCGGCTACGTAAGCGTGGATATGTTTATTTTCCACGTATTTTACTACACTGGGGACTGAAGGGAACGTACAGTCGTGGATGATAGATTACAATCATAGCTTCTCTACTGGGGCTTAACACAACTGCCAATAAATTAATCAAATGAATGTGACTCTGCATCTGTTATATAATCTTATTTCACATAAATTACTTATATTTTTTTCCCAAAACATCCCATCTGACAATTTCCGTTTTGGACAGAAAATAATTATTCTTTACTTTGCACCAGCTCTTTCGGCTTCAAACATCTGAAAAATAACCTATTAGTTTAATGAAAATGGATGATTCCATAATAGTCGAGGTAAGAGAAACCAGGAATGTTGACTGTTGGCAATAGCGGGAGTCGTCGGGGTGCAGCTAGAGAAGGTCCACTTGCAGGGGTTGCATGCAGACCCTGGTGCCCAAGGCTCTTCTAACAAAAAAAGACTAGTATTAGTATCAAGGGTGCAAGGTGGGTGGGTGGCCCTGATTTTTCATTGGGGTCCCGGAGCTGGCAAAATACATAAAAAATAGGGGACTCCATAGCAAAAATGCTCCCCCCCAAAAAAATAAATTTAAAAAAATTATATTTTAATGCTGGACTATGCCACTCAGTGCAGAAAGAGCTAGTGTTTTCTTAGTCCCTCCATTAATTTTTCATTACCCTTGGGCCACTTCATCGCTCTATTGAGAGTGCAGCACAGGTTATCGCCACCTAATAGCAAAGCAGATGACACCAGGGTTTGGGTCTTCTGTCTCCAAGGGCCACCTAGCAGCTACTTTGTCTGCCCCTATTGCATGTATGCCCTTGAGTGGAGGACTGGCAGGCAATAACATAACGGCTTAAATGTCAGTAGTGGCCGTAGGCATCATCATCATTTTTATTTGCTCTAGATGCAATTTTTTGACTCTTTTACTTCTTTAGATGTCTTCTAGAAGCTATGAATGAATTACTAGCAGCTTAAAATGAAGCTCCTGGTGGGTGTTTCCATTTGGGGGGTGTCCCTGCACAGTCAGACACTAGCAGCACTGATTGGATGGTGTCAGGCAGTGCAGGGAAACACCCACAACCGGTACCACCCATCTGGACCTTCCTTGCAAACTGCTTGCAATTCATTCATAACTTCAAGAAGGGATAATAAAGGAATGGAACAACATAGAGTCATAATAGATGTTCCAGAATTGTTATTACATGGGGAATACAAGTAGTTACTAAAGCAGATATGTCAGGAGAGGGGACAGGTCCTCTTTTAGGGCTCATGCACACGACAGTATTTTGCGTTCAGTATACTGCCCGTTTTTTAAGTTCAGTATGCGGTACATATACTGAACCAATCATTTCAATGGTTCAGCAAAAAAAAATGAAGTGTCTCCGTGTGCATTCCGTTTCAGTATTTCCATATTTCCGTACCGTGAAAAGATAAAACATGTCCTATTCTTGACCGCAAATCACGGTGCTTGGCTCCATTCAAGTCAATGGGTCCGCAAAAAAAACAGAACGCATGCGGAAATGCATCCGTATGTCTTCCGTATCCGTTCCGTTTTTGCGGAACCATCTATTGAAAATGTTATGACCAGCCCAATTTTTTCTATGTAATTACTGTATACTGTATATGGCATACGGAAAATGGAACGGAAAAACGGAAAGGAAACGGAAACACAACAGAAACAAGAAACGGAACAACGGATCCATAAAAAACGGACCGCAAAACACTGAAAAAGCCATACGGTCGTGTGCATGAGCCCTAAGGCTTATGTTAAAGACTAGAGATGAGCAAAGTTTTCAAAAATGTAATTTGTTACTAGCTACTTCGTAATGAATCACATTACATTGTATGGAGTGGGTGAAATGACAGGGAACGGCGATCGTGCCACCCTCCGTCATTTAATCCTTCAAATGCCGCGTTCAACGCTGATTGCAGCATCTGAGAGTCACATTCAGCCTGTCAGGGGTTAATACAAAATATATATATACAATCACCTCATCCGTTTGATTATGGAGAGGCCGGCGCAGCCATCTTGATTGAATAAAACACACCAATTCTTGCGCACGCTGACGTATGAAGTCACCACATCACCACACTGGGCAAACGCCACTGTGCCCCCAGCGTGATGACGTGGCGATGTCACACATCAGTGCGCACAAGAATTGGCGTGCTTTCTTCAATCGAGGTGGCTGCGACGACCTCTACGCGATGAAATGGATGAGGAATGTTTTTTGTTTTTGTTTTTTTACCACCCTTCCAGGAAAAATTGATTTGTTAGCACAAAGCGCCAGGAAATTGAGATTCATGGTGAATCAACTTTTTCCTGAAATTCGGATCAAATTCCACTTTGTTAACTTCGATTCGCTCAACACTATTGACTGAGACCTTTTGTAAGAATTTTAAAAAAAATGAACATATATGAATTGCACTTACGATGAACCTAGTGGCAGAGAAAAATGTTCACTTGTGGATTCTTTCAAAAGCATTTTTTAATAAATAAATAAACATAACAAAACGTAGATCATGTGTTGACTCAATGAGGAAATTTATCAATAAAATAAAGGATAAAGACAAAGAAAAACAAAACTAATACAGAGTCTAAGAAATAGATGGAAAACATTGATGACACTGGACATAAACCCAAACTTAGGGCTCTTTCACACCTGCGTTCTTTTCTTCCGGCATAGAGTTCCGTCGTCGGGGCTCTATGCCGGAAGAATCCTGATCAGGATTATCCTAATGCATTCTGAATGGAGTGAAATCCGTTCAGGATGCATCAGGATGTCTTCAGTTCCGGAACGGAACAGTTTTTTGGCCGGAGAAAATACCGCAGCATGCTGCGCTTTTTGCTCCGGCCAAAAATCCTGAAGACTTGCCGCAAGGCCGGATCCGGAATTAATGCCCATTGAAAGGCATTGATCCGGATCCGGCCTTAAGCTAAACGTCGTTTCGGCGCAATGCCGGATCCGACGTTTAGCTTTTTCTGAATGGTTACCATGGCTGCCGGGACGCTAAAGTCCTGGCAGCCATGGTAAAGTGTAGTGGGGAGCGGGGGAGCAGCATACTTACCGTCCGTGCGGCTCCCGGGGCGCTCCAGAGTGACGTCAGGGCGCCCCAAGCGCATGGATGACGTGATCGCATGGAAACGTCATCCATGCGCATGGGGCGCTCTGACGTCACTCTGGAGCGCCCCGGGAGCCGCACGGACTGTAAGTATACCGCTCCCCCGCTCCCCACTACTACTATGGCAACCAGGACTTTAATAGCATCCTGGCTGCCATAGTAACACTGAACGCATTTTGAAGATGGATCCGTCTTCAAATGCTTTCAGTACACTTGCGTTTTTCCGGATCCGGCGTGTAATTCCGGCAAGTGGAGTACACGCCGGATCCGGACAATGCAAGTGTGAAAGAGGCCTTAAAGCATTGACCGCACACAGGGCCAATGTCTCATTCTTTACTTTTTCCAGACAGATAAAAATTCGACTCAGAAACTGATAAAAGAAAAAATATATATTAATGTAAGGGTCAGCTCCCACTGTGTTTGTATTGTATGCTCGAGGTACAGTATTTACATCGGGATGATTTTTCTCTAGCGTATGCCTCTGACGTATGGCACTCTCTATAACCATTGGATAGGTATGATATACAATTTTTTGTGGAATGGAATAGCGCAGAAGAAAGAAAGGCCATACGGAACTGATGAAGGTCAAGAGGAAGCTCTTTTGGACCCCGTTGGGTAGGTTGGAGCCTATGGACACATTTGATGTATTTGTCGGGTGCTTTTTCCAGTGCATACGGCAAACAGACACGGCAAAGGATAAAATCATTCCTATTGTGAGCACATTATTATTCATCCCATGCAGATCCTGAATGAATGCTTCAGGGAGCGGCTCCAGCCTCCAGGACTCTTCTTCTGCGCATGCTGTGGTCTGTTCTGCTCTGTTTCCAGGCTTTATTTCCACAATTCAGTTCATCAAATGCTGCAAATTCCTCTAAAGACTTTGTTGGTGTCTCGCTCGGTTTCATTACAGGATGTTTTTTTGTAAACTGTTGAGTGACAAAACTATACAATAGAAGTAGCCCTTGGGTAATAATAAAGTGCACCCCACAGGGTCCATCCATGGTGCCTTCATTAAGCTGCATCTGTTCAGAAGATGTTCTGGCCAGAAGAACCAAAGCCACGAGCAGAGATGAAGACTGTGTACAAGAGACGTCACTTATGAAGTTATAACATCTCATTCTGTGGTGACATGCTTCTGTCCTTTATAGGGGTCAGTGTTGAGTGAATCAAAGTGTCCAAAGTGGACTTCCATCTGAAGTTCAGGGAAAATTTGAAGTCGATTATACCTAAAATGAGGTATAAAAAATATATAAAAGTTACCTCATCTGTTAAAGCGCGAAGAGCCATCTTGATTGAAGATCCCACACTAAATCTCGTGCGCGGTGATGTATGACATCACCACGCCTCTTGATGTGATGACAAGATTTTGCGCTGGATCTTCAATCAAGATGGCAGCTCTACGCGATCAAATGGATGCGGAATGATTTAAAAAAAAATTGTAGACCTTAATATTAGGGTGCATTCACATGTTCGTAAGTGTTTTGCGGTCTTCAAATTGCAAATCGGCAAAACATGGATACTGGCCGTGTGCGTTCCACATTTTGCAGACCGCACAAGGCCGGTCCTAAGATAGAAATTCCTGTTCATGTCGGGGCATGCCCTATCTTTTTTGCAGGTCCGTGAATAGAAGTATGGATGTGGACAGCAGACGGTGTGCTGTCCGCATCTTTTGTGGCCCCATTGAAATGAATGGGTCCGTACCCGTATCGCAAGATTGCGGAACGGATGTTAACCGAGAAATACAGTCGTGTGAATGGACCCTTAATGTCAGATGCCGCGATCAGCATCTGAAGGGTACAATGACTAGGAGCAGCGTAGACAACGTTCCCTGTCATTGCACCCACTACTTACCAGTGATGAGCGGCAGGGGCAATATTCGATTTCTCAATATTTCACGAATATTTTGGCGAATATTCGTCATATGTTACTAAATTCGAGAATTTGTGACCTCCAGTCATTATTTTCTTGATTGTTAAAATCAGCAACCGGAAAATTTGCGATAAAAAAGCGCACTACGAAAATTTGCGATCAACACTACTCCTAAAGTCAAAGATATTGCAGCCTTCTCTTTGGCCCACAAGCAAGAAGCAGTGAGGGATCACGGGCACTGATGAAAAAAAATCTAGAACATTCGCGAATGACGAAGATACAGCACTACATTCTAGATATTTGCGAATTCTTGAAATTCCAATATTCACAATAAAAATTTGCGATTAGAATATTCACGATCAACACTACTACTTACAAAGAAATGTGCTTCGTGGCGATGTCATTTGTCCCGAAGCAAACTTTTTTGTAAAATTCGTCGAAGCAGCCGAATCTAATTTTCAAGAACTTCACTCATCTCTAATAGGAATGTCCGAGCAGTGCCCAGGGGTAGAAAAAATGTGCCTACTTTTTTATTTCAGAAATAGTGCCATTTTATCCATAGGCTGTGTCCGATATCGCAGTTCTGCGCTGTTACCTCAAAAAAGGATGAGCCGCAAATTAACCCCAAAGTGGGAGGTTTGTGAGCATTTTTTTTTATGTCTTTAAAGCAGTTCCTGGGAAAAGTCTTATATTTTGTTGGCAACTATCCAGATCCAGGTTGTGGGTAAGAGTGGCGCTGTTTCAAGCCCCTGTATGACAATTGTGACCATACGTGATTGTCCTTACCAACAGGATATATTGTCTGAACTTTTCATTAATTGTATCCAGTCTTGGCGATCTTCTGTGAGCAGATACGTCAGCCGCACAGATATCGCTCTTGTCCTGATGGTTTGCCACAATGTTATAATTAGTGTTGCGCGAATCGAAGTTGACGAAGTGGAATTTGATCCGAATTTCACAAAAAATTAGATTCACTACGAATCCACATTTCTTGGCGCTCTGTGGGAACTAATCAATTTTTCCTGAACATACTAACCTCATCCATTTGAGGAGAGGCCGTCGCGGGCATCTTGATTGAAGAAAACACGCCAATTCTTGCGCATGCTGATGTGTGATGTCACCACACCCAGCGTGATGACTAGTGTTGAGAGTGTATATTCGAATTACGAATTTGAATCGCGAATATCGGCACTTTGAGAATTCGCGAATATTTCAAATATAGTTCTACTGTGTGTATTCGTTTTTCGAATATTCGTCATTTTTTCCATCTGAACACATGATTCCTCCCTGCTTCTTGCTTGTGGGCCAATGAGTCTTTGGTCCACAAGCAACTTAAGCAGGGAGGAATCATGACTTCAAATGGAAAAAAATGATGAATATTCTAAAATCCAAATATATACAGTAGCACTATATTCTATAGTGCTATATATTCATTTTTGACCCATGCCTTTATTGATTGCGTAATATTTGCTGATTTTAAAGTAAAAAAAAATAATGTAGAATATAACGAATATTCGAATTCGCAAATATTCGACGAATATTCTACAAAATATTTGCTAAATCTAGTGAATTCGAATATGACCCCTGCTGCTCATCACTAATTATATATATATATATAAGGTAACTATCTAATGTAATTAAACAGTAAAGCACAGAGCACAGCAATGTCACTGCTCTCCCTCAGAAATTTAAAAAACTGCAAAAAAATGGCTGCTGGGGAGGTTCTTATATAGTAAGGGGCAGGCAGCTTTCCTATTGGTTGCTAGGGATGTTGCTAAGCTCAGACAAAGACATTGCAGCCTTCTCATTGGCCCACAAGCAAGAAGCAGGGAGGGATCATGGGTTCAGATGGAAACAAATCTAGAATATTCGCAAATACGAATATATAGCACAATATTCTACATCTTCACGAATTCTCAAAATGCTGATATTTGCAATTTGAATATTCGCGCCCAACACTAATAGATAGATAGATAATAGATAGAGAGATTGGATGTTGTGTTTCCTACCAGTGTTTGCTAAATGTTTTAGTCCTTATAATGTAAGCCTAAAGTCAGGGCAGCGGTAAACGCCAGGAACCATCAAACAGCCCCAACACATCTTTAAAAATAAATTAGAAATGTCATTGTTATGACAGGTACTGAAAGAAATGCTGGAAGAACTTTTCTGAAGACATCGCTCATCAAAGCCTTGAAGTGCAATTACTGCCATGTAGAGCTATTCCCAGCCCCTGGCCACAGTGCAGCCATTAGTCATCTACGAAACGGTCCCTGGTCTTGTATAAAAGGGGTGTCCAGGATTAGAGAAAGGGGTCTGCTCATTTCCAGAAACAGCGCCACTCTTGTTCATGGGTTCTGTCTGGTATTGCAGCCTACATATTGAGATAGGGGATGCCAGACACAGACTATATGTAAGCGTGGACCGTTTCTGGGGGAAAAATGCACCTTTTTATCTAAGCCCAGAGATCTCTTTTTAGGTGAGTGATGCAAAGTGAAATCTCTTTGAGACCAACCAACAGTGTTGTTCTAAGGGTTGTGGTAATCTGATCTGGATGAGGGGGTGGTCTTCTCAAAGAGATGGTCTTGTGGAGAGGTCTCCAAATATATCAAGTGCTTTAATGGCTGCAGGAATGTACACATCATCAAAAATAGCATCATTTGTCAGTGTAACCTGGGTTCACACCTGAGCGTTTCTGAGACACGCATTTTACGCGCGTATTTGTCACGCGTTTTTATGCGCGTTTTTTGCAATAGTAAACGCGCATTTGACGCGTGTTTGTGTGATTGACTGCAGTGTTGTCCAATGAGTCTATGGCCAAAACGCGCGACAAACGCCCCAAAAAAAGCTCAAGAACTTGTTTATGCGTCGGACGTTTTACAGCGCGTTCAAACGCGCTGTAAAACGCTCAAGTGTGAACCAGGGCCATAGGGAAGCATTGGTTTTCACGTGTTGAGCGTTTTACAGCGCATTTGAACGCGCTGTAAAACGCTCAGGCGTGAACTTAGGGTAAGGCCTCATGCACACGACCGTTGTAGTGTTCCATTCCGCAAAATGGGGTTCCGTTGTTCCGTGATCCGTTTCCGTTTCTTTTCCCGTGTGTCTTCCTTTATTTTTGGAGGATCACCAGACATAAAGGAAAGTAAAAAAAAAAGTCTAAGACAGGTTTGCCATGCAAATGATAGGAAAAAAACGGACACGGACGCGCAGACGCGGATGACAATCTTGTGTGCCTCCGTGTTTTTTAGCGGTCCCATTGACTTGAATGGGTCCGTGAACCGTTTTCCGCAAAAATATTAGGACAGGTTGTATTTTTTTTTGACGGACTGGAACCACGGATCACGGACGCGGATGACAAACGGTGCATTAACTGAGTTTTCAACTGACCTATTGAAAGTCAATGGGTCCGCAGAAAATCACAAAAAATGGCACAATGGACACGGAATAAAACAATGGTCGTGTGCATGAGGCCTTACAAAAATTTGCTTAAATGACACAAAAATGTGATGCAGCTCATTAGGCACACGTCTTCACCGCACAACCTCAGGGCTGCAGCACCGTGTACTTTGCACCATAAAAAGGGCTCATGATGAGTTGTTTTTTTCGGCAAGGTACTGTAGGTGTAAAAATGTATTTTTTGGGAAAAGCTTTTTTGATGGATACAAAGGGATTCTGATCTTGTGTTTACCTCTAAATATGTGGCTCCCAAATCTGTACACTACCACTAAGCATCTTTCCGTGGTTCTTGACTTTTGACTGATATAGGCCGTACCCATGTCGATTTTTGAAGCCAAAGCCAAGAGTGGATTTAAAAAAGAGAAGAAGTATCTGTCCTTAAAGGGAATGTGCCACATATATATATATATATATATATTTTTTTTTTTTTTTCTAGTAGTTAAGACCAGATATTGACACATAGTCTTCTTTTCTAATGTTTTTGTTTTCTGATTGTAGATTGTTTAATCCATTTCCTGATCATGATTACGGGGGCTGCCCTTCTGCCCAAGCTTAATAGCATCTAATTATGTTACAGCAGTCACCATGGGCCGTAGATACTATAGACCAGAGGGGAATCATTGACTTCTACGGGAGAGCTTTCTATGGTGTATATACATATATCATTGTTATCCTGCCTGTCAGTATAATGAAATGACTGCTAAAAAAAATAAACAGACAAAACAAAAAAAGTGGCACCTATTTTTAGGCTTAGTGGCCAGTTCAAAAATTGCAGGATTTCAGGATTGTTTTTTTTAAGACAGATAGTGATATGGAAAAGTAAAAATAACATAATAATATATTTTAAAATATGTTTAACATCAAAAAACATTTAAACAATAGGTCATTTTCTGAAGACATACCTTTCCTACACTTTTCAGGCACAAGTGTCTCTCTCCTGGTGTTTTTGGGTTCATCTGAGAGCATCCATACAAAAAGAACCCAAAATCAAGTCTTCTATTGTCTTTTTTTTTATTATTTCTTGCCTCATAGCAGGGAAAATTTGGGGTCCTATAACAAAAATGAAAGCCCCTCTCTGGTGATGGATCATTCTCATCCATCTATTCCAAGATAGGGGAGTCACTAGCTATTTCATATTCTTCATTCCCATACCAGATAGGAAACACTGCTGAAGAATAGAGTCCCTCACAGAGCAGAAGTTTCTTCTTGGTTAAGGCCTCATGCACACGACCGTTGTTTGCCTCTGCGTCCGTTCCGCCGATTTTAGTGTTTCAGGGGCGGACCCATTCATTTCTATGGAGCCGTTGAAAATGCGGATAGTGCACCGTTTGCCATCCGCGTCCGTGATCCGTGGTTCTAGTCCGTCAAAAAAATATAACCTGTCCTATTATTTATTTACGTGGAAAACGGTTCGCGGTCACATTGAAGTCAATGGGACCGCTAAAAAAACGCAGAGGCACACAAGATTGTCCGTTTTATTCCTATCATTTGCATGGCAAACCTGTCTTGGACTTTTTTTTTACGTTCCTTTATGTTTTGTGGTCCTCCAAAAATAAAGGAAGACACACGGAAACAAAAACGGATCACGGAACAACGGAACCCCATTTTGCGGAACGGAACACAACAACGGTCGTGTGCATGAGGCCTTACTGTGGAAATGAATCAGAGAGCCCTATGCAGGTCAACACCCCCACAGAGAAGAGGAGCCTGATCTGGGATGACTCCGGTACTGAACTCTTTAGAGTCTACTCTCTGAGATTCCACCTACCAGACACAGAAAACATGCACTCGCAGGACAGTAAGGTATTAGGTTATTTGCAAATCATCCCATAAGAAATAGGCTATAGTGGCAGGAAATTGGGTTGACTTCTGCTGGATTTTTGGTTTCCCATTATTATGGCAAGGGTACCCCGATCAGAGGATTTGGGGTGACCAAAAGCCATGCATATCACTTTGAAAACTTTAGCATCACTGTTTCTTTTGTTGTTTTTTTTTGTAATTTTTTTGTTTTCTCCCTCCAGCCTCCCAGTGAAGCTGCACACAGGGGGTCTTGGGATGCACATCATTTCTAAGGAGATATGTGTCATTTGGCCAAATACAATAAAATTAGTCGAAAGATTAGAGCATTTGATTGCCAGTGACCCCTTTTAAACAGTGATATCACCACCAGCTTGACATACCACAGTCTGGGATGTGTGTTTGACTCATATTGTGTAGTAAAACATTATACATATTGAACAGTGGATTAAATAATTTACCAAAGGAAATAAAATCCAGATGGGGAGTTCTGTTGTGTTAAATTGTCTGATCTGGTTTCCTTTTATAGGAAAGAAAACTCCGCCGCGCTGTGTAAAGTTCGGGCACACAATGTTATACAAATCCCATCTTATACAATTCGATTCTCTGTTCTTCAGACACACGCAGACCCTTTGTGATCCGCTCTGGAATGTAACAGTTATCTGAAATGTTTCTCTTGGTGTAATAACAATCCTGTTACCAGGCAACCGGCTATGTCATTGATACAATGTTTATAAAGATCCCTTCGCTCTCCTTTCATATGTAGCCAGTTAAAGATGAGCTGTCACCTCTCCTGACATGTCTCTTTTAGTAACTACTTGCATTCCCCATGTATTCTTCTGACTCTGTGTTGTGCCATTCCTATATTATTCCTTCTATAAGTTTATAAATGATTTGCAAGCAGTCTGGGTGTTACCAGTTGTCGGTGTGTCCCTGCACAGTCTGACCATCTCCAATCAGTGCTACCAGTCTCAGACTATGCAGTAAGGACCCATCGGTAACACACTGCAGTCTGCTAGTAATTCATTCATCAATTCTAGAAGGAATAATAGAGGAATGGCATAATTAAAGTTTATTACATGGGAATTAAAAATAGTTATTAAAACAGAGATGTCAGCGAAGGTGACGGCTCCTCTTTAAATCTGTATTACCACCATACTGAACTTTGTATTGTTTCTACAGATGGTAAATTAACCAGATACTGAATAGTATTAGGCCTCCTGCACACGACCGTATGGCTTTTTCAGTGTTTTGCAGTCCGTTTTTGGCCTCATGCACACGACAGTATTTTTTGACGGTCCGCAAAACGGGGTTCCGTTGTTCCGTGATCAGTGTCCGTTTTTTCTTCCGTGTGTCTTCCTTGATTTTTGGAGGATCACCAGACCAGAAAAGTGAAAATAAAATCTAAGTCAAGTTTGCCTTGAAAATGATAGGAAAAAAAACGGACACGGATCACGGACGCGGATGACAATCTTGTGTGCCTCCGTGTTTTTTCACGGACCCATTGACTTGAATGGGTCCGCGAACCGTTGTCCGTCAAAAAAATAGGACAGGTCATATTTTTTGGACAGACAGGAAACACAGATCATGGACACGGATGACAAACGGTGCATTTTCAGAGTTTTTAACGGACCCATTGAAAGTCAATGGGTCCGCAGAAAATCACGGAAAATGGAACAACGGACATGGATGCACACAACGGTCGTGTGCATGAGGCCTTTCACGGATCCGTTGTTCCGTTTTTTGTTTCCGTTGTGTTTCCGTTTCTGTTCCGTTTCTCCTTATGGCATATACAGTATACAGTAATTACGGTGTAAAAGGAGTGCGCTTCTTCTTGGAGCTAACATCGACCTGTAAGGCTGAGTTTATACTTGAGTTATTTGTCAGTTTTGGCCCCGTGACTGCCCAAATAAGTGAAGTGTGCAGTGATTCTAAGAGCGACGCCTGTCATCTGCACGTCATACGGACTCACAGTATTATTTCACTACCACGGCAGACTCCCTATGTGTGTTACTGCAAGGTACTGCAAGGCACAGTGTTTTCACCACTATACAGTCAGTGTTACACCACTATAAAGTCTCTCAGCAGCCAGGAAATAGACGTTTTTCAGCATAATTTGTCGCGAATATATTCGGATCAAACCAAATTTTTCCCTAAAAATTTAGCTAACTGGCTGAATCAAATTTTTTTAAAATTCGCTCATCTCTAGTCACCACGCACAGGATGTCGTCTGAGATCTTCAATCAAGATGGTGGCATCCGGCCCGTCACGATCAAATGGAGGAGGTAAGTATGCTACAGGACCTTTGTAGAGAGAGAGAGAGTGTGTAGTGGGTACCACGCTCAATTGATTCCTTTCATTATGAAATTGTGTATACCTGCTGCCACCACTAGAGGGAGCAGTCAGCATAATCTTGAATTAAAATTGGTTATAAAACCGCATGAAGAACGTACTGAAGCTGTTCACATTGAAGCAGAATGTTATAATTTAAAGGGCTTGTCCCACCATTACATGTCATATTCCTTTTATAGCTCATTAAAAAATGAAGCATATTAAAACAAAACAAAATTAAAATTGTCCAGAGAAAAATGATGACATTTTCTCCTATAGCATGGCGCCACCTGTTGGTAAAGTATAATGAGTGCTGATGGTCACACATACTCCGTCACCCTCCTTATGGCCAGGTCTGTGCATAGGGATCATCTGATTACTGCAGGGGATTCAATAGAAATATCTTTCTTCCCTGTTTTCATTGCCGGGGAGCTAATAAAAAAGTCTCACTTCCCTGCAGAAAGCTAATCAGTGAATACAGGATCACTATGCAGAGTCCTGGATTTAGTTAGATTGAGCATGTGTGACCACAGCACTGATCTTGGTAGATGAGCAGGCCCATTGTTATACACTGTGACCACCAGGTGGCAGCATACTCGATGAGAAAATGTCATTACTCTTCACTAGAGCATTTTAACAGCTTGCAATTGGCAAATATTTTTTCATTTTTTTATGATCTGTAAAATGAATATGCTGTGTAATTGTAGGGCACCCCTTTAACACTATGTCTTTGCATGTGATTTGGAGCTCCGTATCAAAAAGATGAAGCTTTAGGATACATTAAATCCACTGATCAGAACAGAATGTTTAGCCTAAAAATAACATGGTGGTAAAAGGTGGATATTCACTTTAAAGGGATCTTCCAGTTGCTAAAAATATGCCTTGATCATTGAAGGTGCCATCACTGGACTCGATTGCTAGAATGAAATGCCTGCTGTATGTTATTTGCTACAGCTGGAATACCCCTTTAAGTTTATTACTCTGCATTGACTGACTTATCATCTGGGCTGCAGACTATAGGAGCAGCGTGAAATAAATTTGCTTTTATGGAATTGTCATGATATCCTGAATACAGTCACTGTATATCCCTGCATCTGGAATATCATCTGAAGTTTAAGCAATAATATTCCTAACCCTGCTAAACCTGTGTGTGCGCCCTGAACAAACATTTATACAGCTCGAATATTCCTTCATAAACGATTTATACATCTAAGACAAACATTTATACAACTTTCCCATCCCTATCTGAAAGACGCTGGTGTGTCTCATGCAAACATTTGGTCAATTATACAGTTATTAGAAAGGAGAGAAAGTGTTTACACCAGGAGGGTTTAATAAACTTTCCTATGGAAACATTTACACTTTGGGGTGATTTTTTATTTAGAAAAGAAACAATGAAACAATCTACGTTTTATATGATGACATATTTCAAGAAAATAACACATGTTTTGCTCCATAAGACTCACTTTCCCCCAAAAAAGTGTGGGGAAAATAACATTGTGTCTTATGAAGCGAATACTAATTAACGCTTCAATTTTGGAAGCACTCATTAGTACACAATAGAG
The DNA here is from genome assembly GCF_014858855.1 of Bufo gargarizans. Taxonomy (NCBI): domain Eukaryota; kingdom Metazoa; phylum Chordata; class Amphibia; order Anura; family Bufonidae; genus Bufo; species Bufo gargarizans. Next base: position 31,973,070 of record NC_058086.1, read on the forward strand.
TAAAAAAGTGGTGAATATACCATTCCTGGTGCTGGCTTTACTCACCACTCCCTGGTCTCCTCCTGTGCTGTGTCCTGACTGCGCACAGCGCCAGGTCACAGTGTAGTCAAGAGCAGGAGAGGTAAATGTATTCCTATTACTTATTTTATGCCTTATATGAGGTCTGATGAGGAATGAGGAGCTGATTTGGGGGTCTGATCTGAGGTCTGATGAGGATTGGAGGTCTGAATAAGATATTGGGGGGGGTCTGATCTGAGGTCCGATGAAGATTGGAAACTGATTTGGGACTCTGATTAAGATTGGTCTTAATCAGGGGTCTGATTTGGGGGTTTAATGAAGACTGGGTTCTGATTTGGGGGTCTGTTGAAGATTGGGAGTCTGATCTGAGGTCTGTTGATAACATGTGGTCTTATCTGAGGTCTGATGAAGATTGGAAACTGATTTGGGTCTCTGATTAAGACTGGGGGTCTGATTTAGGGGTGTGGTGAATATTGGGGTCTGATTTGGGGGCCTGTTGAAGATTGGGAGTCTGATCTGAGGTCTGTTGATAACATGCGGTCTTATCTGAGGTCTGATGAAGATTGGAAACTGATTTGGGTCTCTGATTAAGACTGGGGGTCTGATTTAGGGGTGTGGTGAATATTGGGCTCTGATTTGGGGGTCTGTTGAAGATTGGGGGTCTGATGAAGACTGGGGGTCTAATCTGAGGCCTGATGAAAATTGAGGGTCTGATCTGAGGTCTGATGAAAAATATTTTTTCCTATTTTCCTCCTCTAAATCCTAGGTGCGTCTTATAGTCTGGTGTGTCGGATACATACAGTACAGTACCTGAGTCGTATTTCATTAACGGTAGTTATGTAGATGAATATCTCTGTATGAGACACATTGATCTCTAACAAATATAAACCCTGCACCTATTAACCCTATTAATTTGCTTAGTTACTTAGTCACTTTTCCTGACTTGTCTGTATTTATAAATACTAGTATTTCCCATGTAATTATGTAGCATCTTTTTTTGTAGATCTACGTTGTGTTCCAACTTGGGAGTTACCATTCCCTTTGTCAAAGGACGTGTCTACCTAGACTATCTGACAACGTGAGCAGTCATTGAACAGTGTCAGAGCGTGGAGGGACACCCCAACAGGGAACACCCAGTTATTCATACACTTCCAAGTGGAATAACAGAGGAACAGCACAATGCAGAGCTGTCATATTATGAAAAATATACGGCAGGGGTCTTGACAGGTCCAATATCTATACTGTAGTAAACTCCCTGTTTGTAAAGAAAACTGCAGGGGTGGGTGCACATCCATGAATCCATTCCAAACATTTGACTTTTTAAAGATGTTCTGCAGCAGCTGGAACATAAGTATTAAATGCTATAGGCAGAGGCATAACAAAAGTCTGAAGCTGGAGTCCACCAAGTCCCTTGTGTCTTTTTCCATTGAAGGTCAGGGGCGCCCAAGGGGCGGACTGGTAACTTAAAGTGCCCTGGAAAAAATAAAAATAAACGTGGCCCCAGAAACCACAGTGCTGCCTAAATGAATTAATGCTGAGAGCATCCGCTCTTTATGTACCTGGCTTTTGGCCAAGAGGAGGGCTTAGGTGGCCCTCTGAGCATCGGTCCACCGGGAAATGTCTCTGTAGGGTCCAGTCCACCCCTGGGTGCGTCATATTATGACTGTGACTCCAGCTGCTGCAGAACCTCGCTGCAAAGAAAATGGGAAAACTTTGTAAATGATATGGGTATTCATTACATAAATCTCCAGGAAAGTTCTCTATGGCACTGATACCATAATCTCTGAAACCATGAAAACTATACCCTGCACATGTCATATCTCATATCTTTTTTTTTTTTTTCTGACTGTATCCCCAATTACTGTTCAATGCCAGCTTAAGCCAGGAATCCATAAATTGTGCAGCAGACGGCCACTTTATTTGCAGAGATGTTTTCCATTACATGAGCCGGGAGCAGTCGATGCAATGCAATTATATTTAAGTGCCCCCTCTGTCTCAATGAAATAACATTTGATTTCATAAAATTAGATTTCCGACTGATCTAAAGACATTATTTTGCGGCCCACATTCAAAGCAAAGCGCATGCAGTTATTGAACATTGGAAACCCATCCGTCCGACATGGCCAATAATAATATATTAACTGCAAGCAAATTATTATTTTAGCTCAAATCCATTCATCTGATCCCACAGCTCCCTCCCCCCCCTGCGCTCTTAACCCTTTCAATATCACCCAAGCAATCACATTTCCCCTTTTACTACCCATTCGAATTCCTAGCACACGCAGTCCCAACGGTAACCTCCCGGGAATCGGAGGAACAGACAGGGGCGCGTAAACACCTTCCAAATGAAGTTTCAAATACTCTCCTGTATTAAACCATCTGTTTACACGTAGAGAGAAAATCTCACCAATTTTCTGTAACCGGATCCCCTTGCAAGATCCTTTGGGTGGTCTGCATGTCAAAACCTGATTGAAAAGCCATTCCAATCCGTGGGCCTCTGCTGTGACTCCTGAAATACCATTCCAGCGCTGTCAAAAGGAAAAACACGCCGCCAAACGGACCAAAGTAATAAGCGATGTGTGTGTAATGACTGAGCGCTAATAGCACCTCCGTGGAATAATACTGTGCTCACAATGAAGCATTCCCCATTGACCTTCGTTGATAGACCCTGTAATGAAATAAATTACGAAGAAGAGAGTCCCAACTCGATACCCCGTTCTAGCACCTGCAAGAAAGGACTGCTACAGTGAAGACCTCTTGCTCTGCAGGACCCGTCACACATTGGTTTCATTGGGTGCCATGTAGGGTCTTCCTTGGCATTAGGGGGGCATTGCCATCCCATAAAGTGATAGAATATTGCTAGGATAAGGCATCAATTTATTATTAGTAGGGATCTGAAGTCTGGTGCCCTCATCGATACTGAGGGGGGCATTGCTGCCCACGTTACTGGTCCCCATTTAGTTTGTAGACTGGTTCTGCAGTTTCCTTGCACAGCTAGATAGCAAGGGCGCCCTGTGCAGGTGCAGTGTCCTAAATACCCTGCAAAGCATTGAAAGTGTAAATATCATAGCATTTCATGTATTATGTGCATATACAGTATGTATGTGGGAGGTCCCGTGAGGCTAGTCAGGGCTAGCTTCACCCTTCCTCCCTAGGCTGACTGATGAGGAGTAAAGACCTCGGAGCAGCTCTTGGAAGGAAAATCCATTCCCCTACCGCCCACAAGCTAATGATGTGCTATAGAAGGTTTAGCTGACAGAAAGGGATCGCAGACTTTGGTAAAGAAGGTGATCACTCCTAATCTGGCTATAGCCTCCTCTGCATGTGGTGGAAACAACCTGTCCGCCATCACCACAAGGACAGCAGGGCACCCTGTTCAGAGACTGTATTCCTCTGACGATACTGTGGATATCATATACTTATATATATCTGATGATAGAAAAAGTGCATTCCTTTAGGCCGAGAAAAGGAGAGATTGCCCAGTCTGATTGAGAGAGAGAGAAGCTAGCCTCCATATACAACCTTTGGGAACTACTTGAATTGACTGTAAAGACTGCATTTCATGTGAATACTGCTTGTGTGGACCACATGTGGATTTGTTATACCAACACCGGTCTCATCATTATGCCTCACTACATTTGACCGCAAGGTGCTGGCATCATGACAACGGGGACCTTACCTCCACCGTAAAACATCAACATCAAGGTCCTCAACCGCCATCAGGTACGAGAACCCCAGAACCGGAGTGTGCCCTAAAGGGAAGAACCTGTGCGCCCTTCCCGTCACTACACACCGGCCCAGGGAGCTTCAGGAAATTGGGAGTACCACTACTGCACCCATCCTCTGCCCCTGTGGCCCGGTCGCGGCACAGGAAAAACAGTGGAGTGTATGAGGCACTACACTAATGCTGTGGCACCTTCTTTTTCCGGATCTGTGGCTGGGCGTGCACAGATCTCACAGGGCCCCAAAGCAGAACTTTGTAAGGACCCCCCTGCCTCATCCACTTTCCCAGTACGCATGCATCAATCACTTCCAGCTAATACAGAACTCAAAGTGCAATGCCCCAGATTTCAAATGTAGACGTGGAAGACATTTTATTTCTAAAAATTGAATAAAAAAGTCACACCTGGCCTTACCCAAAAGTGGAACAGATACTTCATAAATATGGCCCTCATTCTGACCACCATATTTCTCAATGCAGAAACTGGCATCAATACATTGATAAATCTCCTGCTGCCATTCTATTATAAAACTGGCTGCCTGCAGCCGCCACTAGGGGGAGCTCAGTGCATAGGTATTTATACAGTTACAAATGAGTGAATTAGATGCTGTAAACATCTGTTTGCAATGAGCTCCCCCTAGTGGTGGCTGAATGAAAATGCAATGCTTTTACATCCAGAAAAAGGAGATCAGCACTGGGTGCCCCCGAGCCCTATAAGAGTGACATAGTCTGCCTCCATTGATGGTGCACCACAGATCTGTGGGGTTCCAGAGGTCAGACCCCCACAACCATAAACTTATGATATATCCTTGTGATCACCTTATGAGATTATCATCCCCTTTTAAGCAAATTTTGGCTAATCCAAAATTTTTGTGATTTGTTATACACAAAATGCTCAAGATGGCACTATATTTCATGGAAATTGGGGCACTTTCAATTCAGCCTGAATTTATTTGGACTGATTAAAATCTAAGGCCAAGTCAACTGAATCAGACCCAAAATGAACTCGGAATATCATGAATACTTTTTGAATTGCATGTAATTGAAAATTTTGTATAGCCAGTGAGCTATTCAATAAAATGTATCTGTATAGCGCCACCTGCTGTTTGTTCTTTTCCTTATTTATTTTTTGTCTGTCTCATTGAGATGGTCAAATGTGCTCAGTTTAAATCTTCAGCAGTCACCAGACCATATATTCTGTTAGAAGCTGTAGCAGTTACAGGGAGAGAGCTGCAGCAGAAAGGGCACGCCCCCTGAGCTGCCAGGCTGAAGATAATCTAGCAGAACAACTAGAGCAGTGAATGTGGAGATCTCTGGACCCATGTGAGGTACAGGGCTGGTTCTAGCTCTGTTAGAAAGAGGTTGTCATGTATTATATGATGTCTGGTTTTCCTTTTTTACATCAATCATGGAATAACCCCTTTAAATCAGCTTGACAGGCTAATCACCACCACTTTCCTGCCCACTGAAAAAAATGCAAATGCTGCAAAATCTTTGGCCAAAAAGTGGCAAATCCCAATTTTCGGAATTGAGTTCTGGAGTACAGGGCTTGAAAAGTTCCTCCTTATTTATTCTGGAACCACTGTAGAGAAGGCTCAGGCTTCTCGTATCGGTAGAAGAACTGTGCTACAGGTGAGTATGGTAGTATTGTTTTATTAGTGGTAAAATTATGCGTTTCATATTGGTTCTAATCTGAGGAAGGGGCATGTCTGGCCATGAAATGCGTAATTTTACCACGCATAATTTTAGGTGTCAGACAAGGGTAATTTTTGGGTTAGACAGGCCCCTTCCTCAGATTATGGCCAATAGGACCAAGGTCCTATTGGTTCTAATCTTAGGAACGGGTCTGTCCAGCCCTGAAACGTGTAATTTTACCAATAATAAAATAATATAACCATACTCACCCGTGCCGCTGTCCTTCTGCCGACACGAGCAGCTCGCCTGAGCCTTTTCTTGTCTACAGTGCATCGTCACAGTCGGCCTGGTTTGGCTCCGATTTCTTTGCCCATCATGCTTGTTTTGTTCCTCAAGGTGAGCATAATCTTCTTTACTATCTCTCTTCCTCCCAACGGTCCGACCTGTCTGCGCTTCTCTCTAGTCTCAATTTATATATTTTGGAAGGCGGTCATTGATGTTGATAGGACATTGAGTTCTCGGCAGTTACATTGTAGCGATATGTAGCACAACATACTGCTATTATTTGAGAATGTTTAGACAACGTACCTGCAATTACTTCCCAGTGGAGATGATGGAGGACATGTGCATTAAGTCCCAGAATTAAGGAGCTAAAATAAATAATTGCCATATTAGACCTCTTTAAGTATCCTCAGTGATGAGACCTGAAAACCAGCATCTTACAGGAACCAGTTGTTACAATGTTACAAAAATGTTCTCCATTCTGGGCTGTCTGCAATGTGCTACATTTCCCCATTTTTTTTCTTACCGTACACAATGCTCAGTGAGACTCAGATTTTCTCTCTTCTTTTGTTTTCTGCAGTAATAATGTGTTTTTCAGTGAAGTTCCATTTTCGTGCACAATGAATGTCACCAGTCTGGAATTTGAAGACCAACTTACATACTGGGCGTCCAGACTCTGCCTATTATTAATATGAAAAGGAGGATGCGACAGAAACATTCCTAGCTTCAGGCAATAAGAATACTTCAGGGCTGTGTCGACCACATCAAATATTGTGTTTCCAAGAATTCTAATAAATTGCATAGATTTACAATGCTACTAATGGTCCCTGTCTCGAAGGCATCATGTCTGCCATGCCGCAAACTTCAGTGGTCGTTCACAGATCTGCTCTGTACTTTCTTCGTAGGGGATACTGTTACTTGGGCCCTGAGTATTTCAGGCTCTGTAGTAAGCAGACAAGATGGGCCTTTTTCTGCAGTGCATATATAATAGTACCAGCCACGGTACATACATCATGATGTCAAATGTAGGTGTAGTCTACCGACAGCATAAAGCCATGATACCATTAACAATGTCAATATACTTAGCGTAATCAGGGGCGGACTGGGAATTTAAAGTGGCCCTGGAAAAATAAAACCTAAAAGTGGCCCCAAATTGTAGGGTCCAAATTGACATAAGGAGGCCAGCACAAGTTGGCAGGGTCAGTAATACCATAGTGTAGTATAGAATACCATCCCAAAGAACCAAATAACACAGTGCAGCGCAAAAAATTGGTGGCCATGAATAGTTGCCATGTCCTCCTCCAGTTGTCTCTAATATGGATATGGAGCAGGGGCCATAGGAGGGTGAGATGTGGCCTACAGCACCAAGACTGCCCTACCTTTAGCATGCTGCCTAGACTTCCTCAAATAATGACCCCTATAGTCCCCCCAGCTTAAATTTCCCCGATGGGATCAGAATCGGACCTCCGCTGATTGGCAAAGGGTTGTCTTCTCCGACGAGTCCCGTTTTCTGCTTCATCGAATGGATGCACGTTGGCATGTCAGACAAGAAACATCAGAGACCAAACACCCTGAAACCATTGCTGGAAGAACACAAGCGGGTGGTGGCAGCGTTATGGTTTGGAGGATGTTTCCATGTCATTCTCTGAGCTTACTCATCCATGTGGAAGGCACTCTCCACCGATTTTGGTATTACTCCATCCTTGCAGATCACGTACACCCATGCATGCTGATTGCCTTTCCTCGAGTGGATATGATCTTCCAGCAAGACAATGTGACATGTCACACAACTAGACATGATGGTCAGAATACCGTGACTCGACTGTGTAATAAGAGCAATATAGTGTGCATGACATGCTCCCATATAGTGTCCATATAATAAGAACAGCATAGCATTTATGCTATTCACCACATAGCACCTAAAAGGATAACATAAGTAGATATTCACCGTATGATGTCCATTTAATAATATCAATACTACTCTGGGTGGTAACAGGACTCTAGACTTGAATAAAGGATAAAGAGCAATTAGAAAGTAGCTGCAGTGGGATTCCCCTTCTTTTCCTAGAAATTTGCCCCCAATATCCCCAAAAAACGGTAAATAAGGAGATGTTAAAACAAAAAAATACGTCTAGCTGAAGAAATTATCATTTAAATAAAGATTACTACTTAATTTTATAATACTTTCTGCAACTTTCTAATATACTTTGGGTTTCCATCCCTCACCATTTTTGGGATCTTTACTTGCCGTCGGTGAATTTTACATTCAGTAAATAAAAATCTTTTGCCTTTATTTTCTGCTCACATCAGCTGTAGGGTTGGCGAAGTAGTTCTAAAGAGAGCATCCACAGCTGGGCACGTGACATAGAAGGTCCAGTAAATGGGATCTTGGGGACCATAGACAGCTGCAGGTGACATAGGAGGTCCTCAGTCAATGAAGGAGGAGAGGGAGTCTCCCTGGCTGCAGGAGCATCAAGAGCGGCGGGCACCCCAATGCTGTGCCAGAATGCAAGTCTGTTATCGTGGGCAAGATTGGTTATCGTGGGCAAGAAGCCTCTCATTCTCCAAGATGTGGTAAATGGAGCCTTGTGTATGTAGATAGATGCACACAGTAATACGTGTCTGTGTCAGAATCCCATGCCCTCAGCGTGGCAGTCAGCAAGGCAGATATGAACTTGGCTGCACTTACTGCAGATCTCTGGATCTCAGGCTGTCAGTTCTTCACAAATGACTGCACATGCACACGCTTTGACCCGTGTTACACGTCAAGGGAATATCTTTCCTAAAAGTCATTTGTCATACACATTTTTCAACATTGTGTTCTTAATCATTGGGATTTTGTGATGGTTCAGACTATTAAAAAGTGTTGGTCCATCAGAACCACTAACCATAAAGCAGCTTCACCATTGATAAATTGATTGACGAGAGTCTGTAGCATTACATAGAAATAAAATTGGATATCAAATTAAGACAATCCCTGTCCATATGTCCTATAAGGGTGTATGGATGTCATACAAGAGCTGCTTTGTCTGAATAAACCAAGGGTCAATCCTCTGTTCAGGATCTCTACCTCTTGGCCAGAGTGAAGAAGGTCTACAGAGAGTACCTCTTGCTCTGGAAGACCTGAATCGACACTGTGTAATCTTTCATTTCACCTGCGGTGGTGCTGCAGGGAAACATTAACTATCACTTTTCTTTACAGACTGTCATGTTGGAGGTCCCTGCCCATTGCCGCTCCTCTCCTCCTGGTCTCCTCCTCCTGCTGGACATGGCTGCATCCTTCTATGGCAGGGCCAGCAGCTGGAGTAAAATGTCAGTGTTCCTCTCCTCCATGAAGTCTGGCCTGCATTAGCTGTGCCCATAGGGCCATGTGAACACTCCATCTGGTTATTAAAAAGCTAGCATGTGCACACCTTAATCTTCTCCAGCCAATAGATGGCCACCTTGGAGTACTTAAGGCACCTTGTCCTGTGGGAAGGTGCCTGAGCAATAGGTTCTAATTCGTAGGTGTTCTGCAAAAGTGTGCTGTATCTGTGTTGGTCTGCCTGTGTACCGACTTCTGCTTGTTTCCTGGATTTTGACCCTTTGCTGCCTAACCTGACCTGTGCTTGATCTCTGTTCTAACCCTGAGTTGCCCACCCAGTCCTCGGACTGCTTATTGGATTGCACAAACTCTACCTGCTCTGACCTTGGTCTGTCTCTGATTATGGTTTTGCTTGTTTCCCCCAGTGGTCCTCATGGGTGTCTCTTGACAACCTCATGGGTCAGCCGTCACTTGAACAGAGGGTGCACCAAGGGTAAGAAGCCTGGTGGTTCCCCTACAGCAGAGTCTAGATCCCTATATAGAGGTTAAAAGGTGAATACCAGTGGTGCCTCTTAGATAATACCCTTAAGAGTAGCCCTACGTCAAATCTGTTTAAGTGACACAGTGGCTCCACACTTACCTCATAACTCAGACAAAAGCTGATCGCTGGGGGGTCCTAGAAGAGGGACACTTTGAAATCAGTTTATTGTCAAAGAACCATTCTGTCCATAGTGGAACCCCTTTAAGTTACTGCCTGTTTTGTACTTTCAAGATTTTTTTTCCACCAGTTTCCAAAAGCCAACTTTTCTGGTTGATACCACTGTAGGATGGCTGGTATTTTGTTAAATAAGTTGTAGTGTTTATTGGCAACATTTTTAGTGTTTTTAATATATTAATTAACTGCTATACACATTTCATTTTTGTGTGTGTGCCAATACGCCACTATATTTAATTTTTTATGTTACACACAGTATGGTATGATTATTTACTGTCCAGTCATGAGCTCAGACTTTATACTGTAGTTACTGTAGGTATTTTTCTGTAACTTTTTATGGTCACATCTACTTATCTGTATGAAGGTATGTTTCGGTGTAACCCTGCGGTTTGTGGGAATTACTCATTTACACAACAGATTTTTATGTTGTCGGGGGAGAAAGGGTTAACGAGATTAAATGAGCCGATCCATAGGACAGAGGGTCCAGAGTTTTCCGTTCCTCCTCAATGAGCAGGAGTGTTAATAGTAGTGCTGATTTTCAGGGAAAATTAGATTCGTCGTGAAACCACATTTCCTCGTGTTTCGTGGTAGCTAGGGATGAGCGAATCGACTTCAGATTAAATATCCGAAGTCGATTTGCATAAAACTTTGTTCTACTGTACGGACCTGGATTAGAATGTATTGGCTCCGATGAGCCGAAGTTATTGCTTTGCGAAGTCTCGCGAGACTTCGGGTAATAACTTCATAAATTAATTTATACTGTAAAAAACCATTTCCCGAACTCGGGTTCGGTTCAAAGTCCTACCTTGGAACCGAACCCGAGTTCGGGAAATGGTTTTTTAAAGTATAAATTAATTTATGAAGTTATTACCCGAAGTCTCGCGAGACTTCGCAAAGCAATAACTTCAGCTCATCGGAGCCAATACATTCTAATACTGTACGTAGCTTCTGCTCCGTACAGTATTGGAACTAAGCTTTACGGATGTTTTATCCCTAGTGGTATAAAACATGACTTTGGATGTTTTATGACTTCGGATGTTTCATCCCTAGTGGTAGCGAATCGATTTTCCCTTAAATGGTGGTAAAAAAAAATTAAAAACAATTATACTTAACTGATCCGTTTGAGTGAGAAAAGCCGCCATCTTGATTGAAGATCCCACATGAAATCCCGTGCGCTGTGACGCAATGTCCGCTCCCTGTCATTGCATCCTCTACGTACAAAGAAATGTCGTGACAAAGTAATTCATCACAAAGTGATTTTTTTTGGTAAAATTCGGCGAAGCGGCCTAATCGAATTTTCTAATACTTCGTTCATCTTTAGTTGAGCCGGCATGTTGATGTCCTGCAGAAAGGCTTCCTTCATACATCAGTGAATCACGGACGTGTGCGGTCTGAGTTTCTCAACGGACCGCTCACTTGTGCGTTGACTTTAGGCCCTCATGCACACGGCCGTTGTGTGTTTTGCGGTCCGCAAACCGCGGATCCGCAAAACACTGATGGCGTCCAGGTGCGTTTCGCAATTTTGCGGAGCCGCACGGAGAGCCTTTAATATAACTGCCTATTCTTGTCCTCAAAGCGCAGACAAGAATAGGACATGTTATATTTTTTGGGGGGGCCATGGAACGGAGCAACGGACGCGGACAGCACATGGAGTGCATCTACACGCCCATTATACATCTACAGCTCTGTTAAAACCACGGGCACAACACGGACGGCATCCGTTTTTGAGCCGTGGTTTTTACGGCCCATTGGTAGGAGATGTTCTGGAAATAAACTTTCTGTCTAGCAGTGTCCGTGGAATAGGGACGACACATGGAGGTGAAAAAAATGGATACATGGACCAAACACAGATCCTTTACGGACACAGATTGACCATCAAGCCGGGAAAGCCATCATGGACGTGTGAAAGAGGCCAAAATACGGGAGACTCAGGGCCCATGTTCTAGTGATCAGTGGGACCTCCACCAATGACCCATTTATCACCTAACCGGTCAGTTGGCGGTAGATTTTCTTAAAGGGATATTCCTTTTGAACAGTTTGGCCACAGAAAGATCACTATGATCAACGGCCATGACAATGATACAACTAATACTGCAACAATGTTACTTATTTCAAGGAGTCTGAAAATATTTATGATGGCGGCGAGCCCCTGCTGGAACCGGCGCGGTCTGGTGCTTGTGTTTAAACTGTAACCAAAGCGTTGATAAACTATGCAGATTTTATTGTACGCGGCAATGATGATTCTTTACTGTAACATAAGCTGCAATGTAAGCTCCGAACATAACCTTTACTCTGCTGCAGCCGGGGTGTTGTGACATGTACGGTGACATGGCGCACCTCTACACAAACAATCGCTCACCATCCCATCACACGCTGTGTCACCTCTGCTCATTCTGGCTGTCGCTGAGGTTAACGGACCACATGTAGTGTTTATGTTGGTGTCACATTGTCACTCAGCACAGGATTCATGATGGGAAAACAGCGTTGGATTTCTCATATAAACTGATCCCAGAGCCATGTGTTTAGGGCAAACATTGGGACGTTGTAGCTGTGTAGTAACTTGTTTGTACAGTCCATTGATTTGTGCAATTTAAAGGGGTTTTACGGTTCTCAGAATATCTAATCAGTGGTGGTCCGACAACCCTTAGCCCCACCAATCAGCTGTTCAACTGGAAGCCACACAGCACCATCCATTTCTGTGGTGGACGGAGCTTGTTACGCCAGCGTTCACTTTAAAGGGCATCTGTCAGCAGTTTTGTCCCTATGACACTGGCTGACCTGTTACATGTGCACTTGGCAGCTGAAGGCATCTGTGTTGGTCCCATGTTCATATGTGCCCGCATTACTGAGAAAAATGATGTTTTAATATATGCAAATGAGTCTCTAGGAGCAACGGGGGTGTTGCCATTACACCTAGAGGCTCAGATCTCTCTGCAACTTGTGCGCTCTCTGCACTTTGATTGACAGGTCCAGACAGTCTAAACCTGATCACGCCTGGCCCTGACTTCTTCTAAAGTCAATCAAAGTGCAGAGGACACGGACGTTGCAGAGAGAGCGGAGCCTTTAGGTGTAATGGCAACGCCCCCGTTGCTCCTAGAGACTCATTTACATATAATAAAACATCACTTTTCTCAGTAATGCGGGCACATATGAACATGGGACCAACACAGATGCCTTCAGCTGCCAAGTGCACATGTAACAGGTCAGCCAGTGTCATAGGGACAAAACTGCTGACAGATGCCCTTTAATAGGGACAACGTTGCAGTACCTAATGCTGCATTCACATCTCAGCTAGAGATGAACCAGCATAAATGCCGGCTGTTAGGGTACTGTCACACTTGTGTTGTTGGATTCCGGCAATCTGTATGCAAACGGATGCCATTTGTAGACGGATCCGGATGCGGAACCGTCTCACAAATGCATTGCAATACCAGATCCGTCTCTCCGGTGTCATCCAGAAAAACGGATCCGGCATTTATCTTTTTCACATTTTAAAGGTCTGCGCATGCGCAGACCGCAAGACCGGATCCGTTTTTCTGAAACACTTGAGGCTGAATCCGGCATTCAGGCAAGTGTTCCGGAATTTTGGACGGAGAAAATACCACAGCATGCTGCGGTATTTTCTCCATCCAAAAACCGTACAGTGACTGAACTGAAGACATCCTGATGCATCCTAAACGGATCGCTCTCCATTCAGAATGCATGGGAATATGCCTGATCAGTTCTTTTCCGGTATAGAGCCCCTAGGATGGAACTCAATGCTGCAAAAGTTTAACGCAAGTGTGCAAATACCCTTAGCCAGACAAAAACCATTGCATGCAGCGGTGTGCGAATCACCACTGGATTCCATTGTAGTCAATAGGGATCTGCCAGTGATCTGTTGAATCCAGTGAACACAGTCACCAGAGATATGAACAAACTGTCTGTACCTTCTGGGACTGGAGCTACTGCTGTCATGGATCTGAAAAAACGAATACAACCGCCTGCATCCATCATGAACGGATCCGGTTGTATTATCTGTAACATAGCCAAGACAGATCCGTCATGAACACTATTGAAAGTCAATGGAGGACGGATCCGTTTTCTATTGTGCCAGATTGTGTCAGAGAAAACGGATCCGTCCCCCTTGACTTACATTGTGTGTCAGGACGGATCCGTTTGGCTCAGTTTCGTCAAGCGGACAGCAAGACGCTGCAGGCAGTGTTTTGGTGTCCGCCTCCCGAGCGGAACGGAGGCAAACTGATGCATTCTGAGCAGATCCTTTTCCATTCAGAATGCATTAGGGCAAAACTGATCCGTTTTGGACCGCTTGTGGGAGCCCTGAACGGAGATAAAAAAACGGAAGGCCAAAACGCCAGTGTGAAAGTAGCCTAATCCATGTGGGGTGCTGCCATAAAAGACATTAAAATGGGTTGTCCGGGTTCAGAGCGGAACCTGGACATATCCCGTTCCTCCCCCCCCTCAGACCCTGTGACATGAGCATTGGAGAATTTCATGCTCCGATGCTCTCCTTTGCCCTACGCTGTATCGCGCAGGGCAAGGGCTTTTTTGTTTATATTTTTACACTGCTAGGCGGAGGCTTCCACCTAGCAGTGTTCTCAGTGACGTCACCGACACCGGTTTACAGTCTAGGGCATCGCTAAAGGCCGCCAATTAGTGCCTGTGACGTTACCAGTATTTTTTTTAACCTCCAAATCTTGAACTTTTTACTTTGACTGATGAACCTCATAATAGACTATCACTTCTTGTTATGTGTCACTTCTCAGCAGTCAGCTCAAAATCATCACAGTCAGGATTACAATAAAAGGTAACACCTAAGTATATATAACACAGAATCCACTATTCACAATAGTTGATGGATATAGCTTATCTTCTTCCCTCCCCGCTCAATGACCACTGCACAGGTCACAGAGCATGCCTCCAGCACTCTCCCACAGAAGACAGTGAGTCAGCCCCAGGCTACATGCTCCTATGGTCCATGTGATTGTTGTAAAGTGCTGTTAGGAGTAGCTCAGGCAAGATGGCTGCCCCCATAATCATGTTCTCTGTTCAGGATCTCTCTGCCATAGTTGGGAGAGGTTACAAAGAGCGTCTCTCGCTCTGGAGGACCTGTCCTGCCCTGTATTACACAGACAACCAATTGAAATGTATGGACACCATGTAATGCCTAGTTTCTCCTGTGGTGGCACTGCAGGGAAATTGATGACTTAATTGCAGGTGTCTCCACAGATAACAGTTGATTGCTGCTGGTCCCAGGAGAGGGGTGAATAAGAATGTGATCAATCTTCTAACTCCTAGATCACAAATTATTTTTGGGCCCTTGAGCATAGAGATGTAATTCTACGGCATAGTTCTCTACTACTTCAGGGGTTAAAAACAGAAGGGCAATTAAAAGAGAATTTGTCAACAGAGTCTTTAAATTGCTTTTTCTTCTTTACTGAATGTCTCCTATCCAATTGCCTTTGACTTAGAATCAACAGTGAGCCATTTATGAGGCCTGGTAGAATGTTACATCCATTATGTCTCCGGTTTTATTACTTGGTAAAGATGTATCCTAGTTACACCAAGGTCAATCTGCTGTTAAAATGCCAAAGTTAAGGAAATTATACTCTCACACTGTAAACAGTAAACTCTGTTTGCAGATATAATTGCTTAATGGTTGTGGCTGAATATCGAGAGGATTGAAGAAAGAGGAGAAAGACATACAAAGGGATTGAGGAACAGGGTAGAACTTTTCAGCTGTGTTTGACCGGGATCTGAGAACCTTGTTGTAATCTTTCTTTGACAGCCTCTGGCATGAACTTTTTCATGAGTCAGTGGTGAGACATTGTCATGGACGCAGCAGCAAAGGAAGACTATGATGACCTTGTCGTAGGAAGCGACCCGTCCATGTGAATAGCACACACTTTAAAAGGGTTGACCAAGTGTTTAATACTGATAACCTATCCTCAGGATAGGTCATCAGTATGTGACCGGGACCCCCACAGATCAGCTGCATGAAGAGACCATGGCCTAGAGGACTAGGGCAGTGTCCTCACGCTCCTCACTCACATGGCGTAGGTGCAGCTCAGTCCCATTCAAGTAAATAGGGATGAGATGCAATCCCAAGCACAGCCGCTATCCAATGGACCATCAGGGGTCCGACACCTGGGAGCCCCACCAATCACTTGTATGAAGAGACCATGGCCTAGAGGACTAGGCCAGTGACCTCACACTAATTGGTCACATGGCCTAGGTGCAGCTCAGTCCCATTAAAGTGAATGGAGCTGAGCTGCAATCCCAAGCACAGCCACTATCTAATGGAAGGCGCCACGCTAGGTAAGTTGCCAGGAGACCCAGGTGTCGAACCCCCTCCAACAAGATACTGATGGCCAATCCTCATGATAGGCCAGAACTGACTCATGACTCATCAGTATGTGGCCGGCGGGGGTCCGACACTTGGGACCGCCACCAATTACCTGTATGAAGAAATCATGGCCTAGAGGACTAGGCCAGTGACCGCACACTCATCGGTCACATGGCCTGGGTGCAGCTCAGTCCCATTCAAGTGAATGGGGTTGAGCTGCAATCCCAAGCACAGCCACTATCCAATAGAAGGCACCACGCTTGGAGAGCTGCCAGGAGACCCAGGTGTCACACCCCCTCCAACAAGATACTGATAGTCAATCCTCATGATAGGTCATCAGTATGTGGCAGGCGGGGGTCCAACACTTGGGACCCCCCCAATCACTTGTATGAAGATATCATGGCCTAGAGCAGTGTTTCCCAACCAGTGTGCCTCCAGCTGTTGCAAAACTACAACTCCCAGCATGCCCGCACAGCCAAAGGCTGTCCAGGCATGCTGGGAGTTGTAGTTTTGCAACAGCTGGAGGCACACTGGTTGGGAAACACTGGCCTAGAGGGCCTCACGCTTATCGGTCGTATGGCCTAGATGCAGCTCAGTTCCATTCAAGTGAATGGGGCTGAGCTACAATCCCAAGCACAGCTACTATCCAATGGACGGGGCTGTGCTCAGTGAGCTACAAGGAGACCCTGGTGGTCATTAGCATTAGACCCTTGGGAAAACCCCTTTAAACAATCAGATTCAGATTATGGGAGTGTCCATACCAATGAGAAGGGAATTTGTGGCTCCTGGATAAAATATGCTCAATGTGTCATTTGCAAAAAAAATAAAATGAAAACAAAAAGTGTCTAGCATTGCCCTGTCAATTGCTCCCAAATCTCGACAGGATATTGAGAAGACTGCATTTCAGAGATGAGCGAAATGATTCAACAGAACTGATGTGTCCAATCAGCAGGGCTTCTTCATTTGCATAATCCCTGGTGATTGGACAAATCGATTTTAACAAATCAATTTTGTAGACTAATTTTGCTCATCTCTACAGCCTTTAATGGTACCTTTCATCAGGTCATAGAAAAGGTGATCATTGTGACTGTGTCACTTATCTGATGAAGGGGACCATTCATTGAAATGGATCAACTTTCTGAGTCTTTTTAAATGAAAAATTCTTTCCTTTTTTTATTTTTTATTTATGTAAGCACATTTTACGCATTTTAAAAATAAATAATATAAACATAATTCAACATAGAAAGTAAGAAGATAGCAGTCCATTTACTTAAACAAAAATATAGTTAGGATATGTCCCCATTGGCTGATAGGTGTGAGTCTGGGACAACTAGAACGGAGCGGGGAGAGCTGTGGCTGGAGGACCCCAGGGACCATCCACCACCAAGCGCTGCTTCCCGCTGCTCCCATAGAAGTGAATGGGAGCGCACCGGGCATGTGCGGCCCCTGCTCCGATTCATTTCTATGGGGCAGACGGAATTAGCCAAGCCAGCGCTCGCCTATTTTCAGCGGCCCCATAGAAATGAATGGAGGGCAGCTAGCAATATGCCCCCATTGTCTGTGATGGGAATACCCCTTTAACTCATTTGTGCCCTACTTCCTTCTTCAAAGCTCCATTCAGCAACAAAAAAATATACAGAAAGAACTGAGGTTCTGAGGTTAAAGGGACACTTCAGAAAGGGGTATGTTTTCAAACTCAGTATTCATAGAAAGCATTTTTGGCTGTGTTATGTTTAATTTCAGCAGTGCTATAACATTAAAAATTGTAAAAATGCTAATTAACACCCTTCTGTAGCTGTCAACACAGAGAGATACATCTCCTATAAAAATGGGTTATCAATTGTCAGTTTACTGCTGCAGTCAAGGGAAGATATCTGCTAGTATAATAGTAGGTGTAGAATTGGGATAACAGTATAACAACTCAATTGTTTTCCCCATAGGCCTTGGTAAAGGTGTCCACAGAAGAGCTTTGCGGCACCTGAGGGGTTAATTGTGCTGATCACAGCCCCCTGTAAGAGATCGGGTGCTGCCAGGCAGCAGGGGGCAGTCATGTACACACTTCTTAGTATATTCTAACTTGAAGCGTCCCCATCACCATGGGAACGCCTCTGTGTTAGAATATACTGTCGGATATGAGTTTTCACGATGTAACTCAAATCCGATGGTATATTCTAACATGGAGGCATTCCCATGGTGATGGGGACGCTTCAAGTTAAAATATACCATCGGATTGGAGAAAACTTCGATAGGGACTCCTGACTTTACATTGAAAGTCAATGGGGACGGATCCGTTTGCAATTGCACCATATTGTGTCAACGTCAAACGGATCCGTCCCTATTGACTTGCATTGTAATTCAGGACGGATCCGTTTGGCTCCGCACGGCCAGGCGGACACCAAAACGACTTTTTCCTTCATGTCCGTGGATCCTCCAAAAATCAAGGAAGACCCACGGAAGGAAAAACGGACACAGATCACGGAACTACAGGACCCGATTTTGCAGACCGCAAAAAAAAACGTCCGTGTGCATGAGGCCATAGGCTGTTAATATGCAGGTCATCCATTTTTCCTATC
Source organism: Bufo gargarizans (assembly GCF_014858855.1). Lineage (NCBI taxonomy): Eukaryota > Metazoa > Chordata > Amphibia > Anura > Bufonidae > Bufo > Bufo gargarizans. The sequence goes on from NC_058086.1 coordinate 31,991,664, forward strand.
AGTCCTCACACTGATCCTCCAATTTATAATATGTTTTTTCAATATCAGAAAACCAATGTTTTCTCTCCAAGCATCACATGGCATATACAGAATATCACTGCCAACCTTTGATGTGGCATAGGTGTGTTTGGAATGGTGACAAAATCATTAACCGTCACAACTGACCATGGCCATCTAGAAGTTTAAAGGGGTTCTCTGAGCTCTCCTATATTAGGTCATCAATATCAGATCGGCGGGGGTCCGACACCAGGCATCCACTCTAATCAGCTCTATGTGAGGAGATGGCGCACTCATTGTGCACTCTCTTCCTGCTCACCACTGCTGTCTATGGCAAAGCGGAAGCAAGCAGGAAGAGAAAGGGGAGATGGCACAGGCACACTGCGCGCGCCGTCTCCCTTATACAGCTGTTCAGCAGGGGTGTCGGACCCCCGCCAATCTGATATTGATGATCTATTCTGAGGATAGGTCATCAGTATAGGAGAGCCCGAAGAACCCCTTTAAACAGCCATAAACGGAGGTTCTCCCAACCCCGGTTTTTAGAACAGGAGTCCAGCAGTCACTAGGCAGCCAAAACCTCGCAACTGGACACCGACACTGGGCATAAGGTGGTGTACAGCTCCTTAGTGACCACTGTAAAAACATGAATTGGCAGTCATTAATGAGTTAAAGTCAGAAACCTCTCAAATCTTAATACTTTCTACACTGAGACACTTATAGAAGCTGGCGATTGACATCAATCATACTATGAAAGCTAAGATTGGGGATTTCTCTGATCTTGACTATTTAACTTCCTTAAAATAGAATCTGTCCCCCTGAAATGCAGAGCAGTCTGCAGGCAGCAGGTTATAGCGCAGGAGGAGCTGAGCAGACTGATGTATAGTTTTATGGGAAAAGATTCAGTAAAACTTCTAATTTATACACTTAATTCTCTGCTCTTTCTAAGCTCAGCTGCCTGAGTGGGCGGTCTTATCTGTGACTTACAAGCAGCCTGTAAAGGACTCATTACTCCGCCCACTTAGGCAGCTGAGCTCAGAAAGAGCAGGGATTTAAATGTATAAATTACATATTTTACTGAATCTTTTCCCATAAAACTATATATCAGTCTTCTCAGCTCCTCCTGCTCTATAACCTACTGTCTGTGGATCGCACTGCATGTTTTGGTGATAGATCCTCCTTTAAGACTAGGACATTTATCATAGATCTTGCCCTAGTACTTTTTGGGACAGCTACCAACATAGAAGAGTTGATTTCTACTGAGACAAAAATAGTTTTTTTTTTTTTTGCGGATAGGATGTTACAATGGATCCGCAAAAAAAGAGGATGGCACATGGATGACATCCTTTTTTATTTTGCGGACCACAAAACACATACAGTCGTGTGCATGTAGCCTTAGGGTACTTTCACACTAGTGTTATTCTTTTCCGGTATTAAGTTCCGTCCTAGGGGCTCAATGCCAGAAAAAAATTGATCAGTTTTTGCCTAATGCATTCTGAATGGAGAGCGATCCATTCAGAATGCATTAGTTCAGTCCCTCTCACGGTATTTGGCAGCATGCTGCGGTATTTTCTCAGTCCAAAATTCCGGAACACTTGCCGGAATGCCGGATCGGGCATTCATTTCCATTGAAATGTATTAGTGCACTAAAATTGCTACATTGATGGATCCGGTTTTCTGGTCTGCGCATGCGCAGACCTTTAAAAATGCAAAAAAATAATAATACTGGATCCGTTTTCTTGGAAGACACCGGAGAGACGGATCCGGTATTTCAATGCATTTGTTAGACGGAGCCGCATCCGGATCCATCTACAAATGCTATCCGTTTTCACACGGATTTCCGGATCTGGCAGGCAGTTCTGACGACGGAACTGCCTGACGGATCTTCACAAAGCAAGTGTGAAAGTACCCTTAGGCCTCTTTCACATGACCGTTTTTTTTCTTCCGTTTACGGGCCATTTTTTGCGGTCCGTATACAGTTCGTATACGGAACCATTCATTTCAATGGTTCCGCAATAAAACGGAATGTACTCAGTATGCATTCCTTTCCCGTATTTTATATTATTGCCTGCAAATCACGTTCCATGGCTCTATTCAAGTCAATCGATCCGCAAAAAAAAACGGAACACATACGGAAATGCATCCGTATGTTTTACGTATCTGTTCCATTTTTGCGGAACCATCTATTGAAAATGTTATGCCCAGCCCAATTTTTTCTATGTAATTACTGTATACTGTATATGCCATATGGAAAAACAGAACTGAAACGGATAGGCATTATTACAATGGATCTGCAAAAAAACGGATCCGCAAAAAAACGGATGCCATACGGAACGTCATCCGTTTTTGGGGTGAATCCTCAATTTGCGGACCGCAAAACACATACGGTCGTGTGCATGTAGCCGAACTGTTTTTCAGTGTCGCTCGGGTCTGAAGGTCTAAGCCAAAATTGTACAACTCTAGTTTTAGACCTAATGAAATGATTGACAACGTCAACGAGTATCACAATTTACTGACAATCACAAATTCCGACCTTTTAGCCTTAAACTCTCCACCTATTTTATGGCTGAGGCTGGAATGCTTCATCATTACTATATTGATTCGCAGATTATATTAAACTTGACGCCTCGTAAATTGTACGATCCTCATAACCAACCCAAACATTATTACTCTGCTCCTATTGTAACGCCTGAGCCTCGCAGACGATCGATCTGGCCTTTGTGTTGTTGATACTTTGTTAATTATTACCACGAGTTTTACTGAGTCCTAAAATCCTGGTCGTTAAACTCTGGACTTGTCAAACTAAAGTTAGACTTTAATGATGAGCCTAGCCATGTTCAGTGCCTTTTACAGGAATCCTAGAGAGCAAAAGTCCTCTCCTCTATGTTTCTCATTCATGCAAATCACAAAATCAGGCTAGGTTCACATTATGCTTTGTAAACGCATTTAGCCCATGCGCCAAACATACCTATAGGCCGCCATTCACCCAGTGAAGGCTTAAAGGGCTTTTGTCATCAGGAACATGGTTATTAAACTCACTTTACACACATGTTAATGTCAGCTGAAGCTAACAGTGTTTGTCCCTTCTTCCAATGTGCCTCCGTTTTTGTGAATAATGAACTTTTACTTTATGTAAATTAACCCCTAGGAGCGATGGGGTTGTTACCCCTTCCTCTAGAGGCAATGTCCTCCCTCTTCTGGCCACGTCCTCATCATGTTGATTGACAGGGCCAGGCTGTGTTCACCTTATCCTGTCCCTGCCCATAGAAGACAATAGGTTGAACTCATGCTCCATGTCGTATAGCTCACGTGTGCGTATTTGTGCCGTGTTTCCTCTTTATTTCTGCAACATTACAAAAACAGCAAAAAAGTAGCGAATCCTTTGACAAAATACGGACGAATAATGGACAATTCAGAACACATCAGGAAACTGGAGTAAATAAAAAAAAAGTTGCAAATGGACTGAAGGAGGATGTGCCTAAGTTATGGGCCTCATCAGAAATAAAGTGCGCCCCCAATATATTTGATCCGTTTTTTTCAGAAAAGGATTTCAATTTTATTTTTAGGTACTTAGATATTGATGTCCCTTCTTCAGGATAGGTCATTATTAGTGTTCAGTGAATCAATTTGATCCGAATTTTAGGAAAAATTTGCCAAATTTCCTCGTGCTTTGTGGTAATGAATCAGTTTTTCCTGAAATGGTAGTAAAAATAAGAAAAATCCTACTTTTCTCATCCATTTGAGCGCGAAGACCCGGCCGCGGACATCTTGCTTGAAGGTCCCACACAAAATCTTGTGCGCAGTGACGGATGACGTCACCACAGCGGCCGACGTGATCAGCTGGATCTTCAAGCAAGATGGCTCAAATGGATCAAATGGATGAGGGTAGTATAATTTTAAAAAAAATTCACAAACAGCAAAATGCTTTAATGTGGCTCTCAGATGCCGCGATTAGCGATGAAGGCAGCATCTTGGGGTGCTCCTAGCTTTTCTGCTGCCTGAGGCAAAACTGAAACGGCGCCCCCCCATGCCAATTTCTTAACCTAACCCCTTTGCCACAATGAAAGAGCTCATTGCCCATGGCCCTTCTGCTGCCCCCCTCTTGCCCCTACCTGGTGCTGCCTGGCCTCATTGGTGGTGCACCCCTGGCGGTATCTGAGGTGTTCAATGGCAGGTACTCGCGGCTCCCTGTCATTACACCCCGCTATTTACCCCAAAAAAAATTGTAAAATTCACCGGAGCAGCCAAGTCATTAATATCAGATCTGTTGGGGTCCGACTCCCTGCACCCCCACGATCAGTTGCATTGGGCAGTCAACGGCACCGGAAACTATAAAGTGTACGGAGTGGAAGCAGAAGGCTTCATCTAGTGCAGGGATCAGCAACCTCCAGCACGCCAGCTGTTCTGAAACTACAACTCCCAGAATCCTCCTTTTACTTCTATGGGAGTTACAGCCACTAGATAAAACACCTACGTGCTATAGACGCCTATAATACAGCAAAAGCTGTAAAAACTAAAATATGTTTAATGGGAGATTAAAAAAATATTCACCACCACCATTGATCCACCAGTCGTAGGCTAGTGTGGGAGTACTGGGCAGTAACACTACTTACCAGTATACATGCCATAGTGGAGGCTGCCTCCACCAGTACATGGTGCAGCGGCTGCCTCCTCAGGTTTACATGTTCCTCGCTTTGTGATGTTAATTAGAACAGGGACAAATTAACACTCATTTGTAAATCCTCCTGGGAGAATAATCACTTGCAGTTGTTACTGGCGGCTCTACAGACCCAGATTTATTGTGCTAATTACCAGATCGTTTAGGTCGTTACAATCCCATTACTGTGAGATAGACTGGAGTGGCCGAGCACTCACTCCATCTTATCACACGAACCAGTGACTCTCAAATGCTGTGACTGGGAACCCTGGAGATGGGCCATTCATACTGGCCTCAAACTGTTGTATTCAAGTCCTGGTGCATCATGGAAGACGGGACACTAATCCCCGATTGTAAAAAGGGACAAGACGGGAATAATGCAAACAAATGGCATTTAGCAGAAATTACATGATTTCCATTTTTCTTTCTATTATATGCGACCTCCAGGATAAAGCAACATGTTACATAGGAAGAAAGCCTCATCACAAGCCTTGATGGTAGATAGATATTACATATATAGATATGGGATAGACAGATAGATAGATAGATAGATAGATAGATAGATAGATAGTAGAAATGGGATAGATAGATAATAGATAGATAGTGGAAATGGAGATAGATAGATAGATAGATAGATAGATAGATAGATAGATAGATAGATAGATTTGGTATAGATAGATATTAAATATATAGATGATAGATAGATAGATAGATAGATAGATAGATAGATAGATAGATAGTAGAAATGGGATAGATAGATAATAGATAGATAGTGGAAATGGAGATAGATAGATAGATAGATAGATAGATAGATAGATAGATTTGGTATAGATAGATATTAAATATATAGATGATAGATAGATAGATAGATAGATAGATAGATAGATAGATAGATAGTAGAAATGGGATAGATAGATAGATAGATAGATAGATAGATAGAGAGATAATAGATATTCCACCTGGAATTCTGTAGGCATCTCCTCCAGGTCCATCGGAGCACCTCTAACAGTGCCTGTCGAGGGGAGCTGGGCAGATTCCCTCTACACCTTACTATCCAGAAGAGGGCGCTATCATTCTGGGGCCATCTACATAGTCGTAATGATTCGGCTCCCATCACCATAAAGCCTTGCTACACCAAGGTATCCCAGACAAGGCAAAGCCCCAAAATCAACTTACTGTAACCCAGCCCGACCAGATAATCACCCCTCGCCACCTCACAGAAGCCGGGATCAGGAACACAGTAAACAAGAGACAGGAGGAATACGTCAGTGAATGGAGGAAGGAGGTGAGAGCATCCCAGAAGCTGAGGGTGTACCAGAGCCTGCAGAGAGACTACAAACTGGCCCCATATCTGGAGAAACTAGGGAAGCCCAGAGGCCGGAAAATCCTCAGCCGCTACAGACTGAGCGGCCATAGAATGCGGACGGCATCGACAGAGCTACATGCCTAGAGAAAGCAGACTGTGCCCGCAGTGCCACCTGGAGGCGGTGGAGGATCAGGCCCACTTCCTGATATACTGTCCCAAATACTCAGCAGTGAGGGACATCCACTTTAGGAGACTGTCTGATCTCTGCCCAGACTTCAGCTCCATGGAGGAGGAAGAGAAGCCGCCCATCCTGCTGGGAGAGGAAGAGAACTCTGTGGACATAGCAGCACAATATATTACTGCCTGCCACAGACTGAGAGGAGCCTGATATGCCATGGACTCCGATACCCTGACTCGGGGTGTGTCCGCACCCCCTTGCTGTCATAATACGCCACAGACTCCTATACACCGACCCCGGGTGTGTCCCCATTTCTCAACCCCCTATTTCCCACATGCTTTGGCAATACTAATGTATAATTTTAGACCTGCCAATAAAGCTTCATTCATAGATAGATAGATAGATTTGGTATAGATAGATATTAAATATATAGATATGAGATAGATAGATAGATGGATAGATAGATAGATAGATAGATAGATAGGGGATAGATATGAGATAGATAGATATGAGATGGATAGATAGATAGGAAAAATCCAACGTAACCAGAGTAAGGAGAGTCCGCAGTTTAGACGCAACCAACCGTCAAGGCATACAAAAAAAGAAAAAAAATGCAGCACTTCCATTAAGTGAAAAAATGTGAAGTCCTTTATTGTATGCATTATCTGTAGTGCTGTCTTTTTTAGATAGATAGCAAGACAGATAGATAGATAGACAGACAGACAGACAGATAGATAGACAGACAGACAGACAGACAGACAGACAGACAGATAGATAGATAGATAGATAGATAGATAGATAGACAGATAGATAGACAGATAGATAGATAGACAGATAGATAGACAGATAGATAGACAGATAGATAGATAGATAGATAGATAGATAGATAGATAGATAGATAGATAGTAGAAATGGGGTAGATAGATAGATACTAAATAGATAGCTCATAAAGATAGATAGATCATAAACAAAGATAGATAGATAGCTATTCACATCATATCCAGACAGCACTACAGATAATGGAATCCTATGTAGCATTTTTTACATTTTCCAGCAGGAAATTAGATAAAATCTTTGTTTTCATCGACAAGGTTTCATAATTTGATATAATTTTGAATGTTTTTAATTTCTATAGAATTTAGTTATTATTATTATTATTATTATTATTCCTCCTTCAGGCAAACCTTATATTTTAAAGTAAAAGACAAAAGTATACATCAGAATTCCTGCACTTGAAAATATAAGGTATAGAAATGCTCGATGCAAACATCACATATTTTTACTGGCAGGTGTCGAAGGTCAAAGACGTTGCATTGGATTTTCAATGTACGGTACATTGTGCTGGTTTTATCCTTGTTATAAATAACATACCTGTCTAAAAAGGCTTCTATATTGTACTTGTAGAAACTTAGGGGCAGCTTTATAGAATACGGGGGGGGGGGGGGGGTATAATATTCTAATACACACAATAATGCAGAGCGACTACCTACAACAATAAGTCCTTCATGAAACAAAAGCTTGTAAAACAATATAATAACAGGAATTGTTTTCTAATGAAAAGCATAGAAATAAATGTACTGCAATCTGTACTACAATAAAATCTATAGCCGTAATAATGTATAGCAGGAGAACAAAGGGATAAAAAACAAAAGTAACAAATGTAGAGATGAGACTATAAATGAGGACGGGGCCTCGCGCTGTGGTTGTGTGATATCAAGTCTCAGCAACAGGTTGACAAAAAAAAAAAGCGTACAATTTGCCTGTGACTTTCACGACTATTTTAGAAGTGCAGCTAGGCTGTACTGAAGCATCCAAAAGTCCCATGAGACATAAATTGCAACCAAAACTTCAGCAGGTTTGTATCTCTGCAGGTTTTATCTTGGTCAGTTAGGTCACGTGCCACATCGATCGCTCCTGTTCTATACAGATAGAATTTCAGCAGACATCTTATTATCATCACAGACAAGATTACAATTAGTGATGAGTAAACTTGTGGAAGTTTAATTCAGTTCCAAATCAATTCGATAAATCTTAATCTTATATAGGCCCTAATGCAATTTTAAAATCTTGAATCAATTTGACTCGAATAACAGTGCTTCAATCTCCCTATAAGGCCGAGTTCACACGAAACGTGTGTGACCCGTGCCCCTG